>NC_080088.1:115332629-115636050 GCF_950005125.1 Chionomys nivalis
AGCTTCAGTCTAGGGGTAGACGCTACAGGAGCCGCAGGCAACAGTCTTCCCTGACTCTGCTAAGGTGGGAGGAATCCTCAGAGCCCCCTCCACTGGAGAGATCACAGGACCCTAGAAACAGCTCCAGGGTGGAGTAGACCACTCCCAGTGTGACTGCTACAGGAGCGACATTCTTAGTGAAGGTGAAGGGCGAAGGCAATGTGGGTTCTGGGTTGAAGAGGGTGGATGATGTGGAGCGAGGTGGGTGAGTGTGCCCCTGGGTGTCTCCAGCTCCAGGAGGAGAAAGCATACAGGAGGGAAATATTCTGACCATGGTTTACGTGTTTCTAAAGAATGCTTCTTCCTCTGGAGAAGAGCTGATGGCCAGTGTCTTGTGAACTTAAACTTGCCTGGCTTTTAATTCTAGCTTTTTCACCCACCGAGTGACCTGGAAATGTTATTTGGTTTCTGAAGCCCCCATCTAACCCTCTGTAAGAGTTATAAATCCTATACCAGGCTTAGGGAGTGTCCATCTTCCTGACACGATGGTTGGAGATTAGATGGGTATTCTCATCTCATTTTTACAGAACTGGGACTTGATACAGGTTCAGCCGGGACTGATTCGTGTTAATACTTACTATTTGTTCGTAACTAATTTATCGCTAATATTTGTTGAGAGCTGGGGAATGCAGCTCAGTTGCAAGGGTGCTCACCTAACCTGTCCCCCTCCCCCAATATCATGCCCACACTGCCCTAGATTGGAGTGGCAGCACATGCCTGTGGTCCTACATCTGGGAGTTGGAGGCAGGAGGCTCAGAAGCTCAAGGCCATCCTCCGCTACACAGGAAGCTCGAGGCTAGCCTGGCTTACATGAGACTGTTGGAGGAGGTCCTTTTGTTTATGTGTTGCTTTTATTGATTAACCAATTTGGTGGCTTAAGCATGGTTACCTATTGGCTTCTGGCGGCCCTTCAAGTGTCATATGTACTAAAGAAGTGTGGCTCATGGAAACAGAACTAATAAACTGAGATGTTTGCTCTATGCCCTGAGCTAGCTATGCAGCGACGTACTGTGGACCATCTCTTCCCCTTGTTTGGAACACCATCCCACACTATTCCCCTGTGGCTGCCCGACTGCCCACACTTGTCAAGAGTCAGCCTAAAGGCCTGCTTATCTAGGAAAACAAAACAACATGAGCAATACCAAGGTTTTGTGTCTTTCTTGAAAGGCAGCTGGGAGAGACACAAAACACGCAAACTAATGAGTGGAGACCTGGATTTTCAGTTCCATTATATTGCAAGCCTTAGTGTGACCTTGGAGAGCCCCGAGGTATTTTGTGCTTAAGGATGTGGCAAATGGGAGGGATGCCATTCCCAAGCGTGAGCAGGCTGTCTTCCACTCACCACTGTGGACCCATCTTTTTCCGCAGAAGTGTGTTTTGAGCGCCTCTTATGGAGCAGGAACCATAGTAGGTTGTAGATAAATCTTAGTAAACACGACCAACAATAGATGTCACAATTCAGAGTGGGATGCAGACATTAAAGAAATAAGTGTTGCGAAGGAGATATGGAATTACAATTTGTGATATGTGCAGCAAAGAAGGGGTGGAAACACAGCCAGGAGGGGCTTTCGGGGAATCTAAATGGTGGGAAAGAACAGCCATTCAGAAGTGGGATAAGGAAAGCACCAGGGTACAGCAAAGCCTGGGCAAAGGCTCCAAGGCGGGGCAGAGAGCTTAGCTTGTTGCAAGAATTAAGGGACCCAAGGACAAGCAAAGAGAGGAAGGGGATGAGAGGACAATGAGGTCAGTGGAATGGGCAGGGGCCAACCCTGGAAGCCTAGCACACAACAGTAAGTAGAGAACCCCAGCTGAGAGCAGAAAGGGCTCCTTTAACAAACTGTAAAGCACAGGGCCACACCAATGCCTCTCACTCTGTCACTAGCCTCTTGGTCTTCTCCATTCACAACATAAGACAGCATCATTTATCTACCCACCCCACCCCAGCTCTAAAAAGATGGTGGCATCCCCTTGCAAGCAACGTCTGTGCATGACCGTGTAGCATACCTGGGCTTCACTGTGGCTGCACCAGGCACCATAGGCCATGGTCGCGTCAGCGCTCAGAAGGCACTGAGCTATTATCAAAGGGGAGGGAGCTTCCTGCAGGCTGTATGGAGTCATGATGCATGAGGCTATTCTGGGCCTGGTGGGAGGGAGGATGGGAGGGAATTGGCCGGAAGAAAAGTTATTTCAGGACGCATGGGCCAGCAATTTGTAGCCTGGGTGAGCAGAGCAGGTCTGAATAGACAAGAGACTCAGAGACTAAAATTTCTGGAAGCTAAGGGATGTCCCTGGATGGCCCCAGATGAGAAGGGTGGCTCTGCTGTAAGTGTGACCACATGAGTCCTGGAAGTGGAAGGTACAACAGCTGCACCTGCGGTGTGACCCCGGGTCCCATACACGGCCAAACACCGTACACATGTTCCCCCCAATAATTTCATCATGGCTGTGGTGAGGCCAGTGAAGAAACTGATGCTGTGTGAGAGCCAGAGCGGGGCTGCAAACTCAGCTCTCTGCAGACGCCAGGCCATTTGCCCGGTGTTTTACTCAATTCCTTATGTTATGTATGGCAGAGCAGGGTCATGGGGACAACCAAATGTTCAATACACAGCCTGGCAACACTGAGGCTGCTTCTTAGCCTGGAACATAGTCAGACTTTACTCTTAACATGAGGAGGTGAGTGATAAAGTCAGGCCTCACATTTAACTGGGAGGGAGTGGCTAAATTTCAATCTTAAGAGCATCTCTAGTCACTTGGATAGGAATCCTGGATCAAAATATGCATGTCTGTAGACACCTAGAAAGTGACAAGGAGCCACAATATTAACTCTACTTGTAAATAATACTCTTGACTGTGATCTCTATGGTGGTCCCGTCAGGTGTCTGGGGAAGAAGCTAATGCTTGATGCTACACCCAAGACACTGATACTCTAGTTCCCAGGGCTTCCGTTGTCACCGAAGAGTGGTGAGGTGTGACAAGGACATCTACTCCCTCCTGACGCCTGCCCCTAGACTCTGGGCTGTCTCTGTGAAGATTATAAAGATGTCTTCATGGGGGGCAGAGTTCCCACTGCTGGGCATCCCTTCTCTCCTGTAGGGGCGAACACTAGACTCTTCTACTCTCTGGGCATCTGGCTGAAACAAGAGTAACTGCCCTCCAGCTTCTATGAACACACCGTCTGTTCCTGGCCACAGTGACAGGTCCCTGGGAAAGGACTTAATCAAATGAGGTCGGCAGAGGGAAGAGAGGAGAGTCCTTTGCCTGGATGTCATTTGTCATTTATTTAGTCTGCACTGTGGGTCTTGTGTGGTCATCACACACCCATTGTCCACACCGACTGACTTACAGACCTGAGACTGGCAGAGGCTAGGAGGAGTGCTCAAGACAGCATGACCCAGACTTTCCCCCACCACACCATCTCCTTCCCTGGCCTCAGCCACTGACGGGCCTAGCTCAGCTCCTGTCTGTGGAAGCATGTTTCCCACACCACCGCCTACTTACCATTAGTCTTGAGATTGACTTGCCTTTTAGCCTAAGAGATTTACTTAAAGAGAAAGCCTCTTATCACAATTGTAAATGGAACGTGAGTGCCCAATTCACACAGGGGGAGGTAACCTTAAACACAGGTAGGGCAAAAACAAAGGCCATTAGATTAGCTCCGGCCACTACCTGGCCCAGGTTGGGCCTGACACCTGCTCTCTCTTTTGTTAATAGCAGACTAGCAACCATTGAGAGGCATTAACAGCCAAATGGAGCCGACTCCACTAACCAGAAAAGTGAAACAAAAGGGAACTTGCTTCAGCTTCCTCTCTCTTGGTCCCTGGTGTTCTTAATTGTATTCATGGAACTGCCTAAAATCTCTCAGTGTGCAGGGTGAGTCCCAAATATGGAAAACACTGAGCCCCAAATGTATTTATTATCTTGGGATTTTCTATATATTCTCTCTCTCTCTCTCTCTCTCTCTCTCTCTCTCTCTCTCTCTCTCTCTCTCTTTCTCTCTCTCTCTTTCTCTCTCCCTCTCTCCTCCCCTTTGATAGCCTAGATAATCTCTATGTTGGAACTTAGTTGGGATCAAGCTAAATACACACACACACACACACACACACACACACACACACTGCAGAGAGGACAGAGGGAAGGAGAGAAAGATCATACGGTCTCCCCCGGGTGAGTCTAGGAAACCCTGAACTACACTCTCACATAGAAGCTTAATTGTCACCAGATAAGCATTGAAAAGCAAGATACTCATTGCCCCGTCTCTCTCTTCTGGGTGAGCCAGCTCCCATCCCCTGCTCCTCAGGAGCCATCTGTATCCACACAAGAGCAGCCACGGTTGTCATGGTGATTCCTCTAAACAAGGTAGGTGCTGCAGTTCTCCTTGGGAGTGTGGTATCCAGCAAGAGAACCGAGAACACACTGCACGTGATTTGAACTCCTGAAGAGAAAGGTGTGTACTGAACCTGTCAGTTCCCAGGAGCCAGGAAGAGGAAAACAGTCACACTCGCTGTCCAAGTTTTGAAATGGATGTGCTAATGTATGGCTCTGGCTAACTCACATGGTCCAAAGCCAGGCTCCCTATCTGTTCCTGCCCAAAACTGTACCTTGATCTTGGTCACTCAGATGTCCTAAAAGTACAAAGAGACACGCAGGGACAGAGGGACCATTAGATACACAGGTTATACCCCATGTCAGTAGAATTTCCCAAAATATATTCCACTAAGCACAGACCCTGCCTTATTTAGTAGCTGCTCTCTCTCATTCCTCAGCTGAGCAGTGAAGGTAGGGTTATGTACCTGGAGGAGACCAAGAAATAACATATTAAACAATAAAACTAGACATTTTTATTGCTGCACTTGTCGAAGTTTTTTCATAGTATCGTGCAGTTTGGAAGCCCAGGATGAAAATACATTTCACAGGCTTTTCTTAAAAAAAAAAAAAATTGACTATAGAACTTTCATCTGATGGTCTTGTTGGATAACACTCCATGGACGCCTGGGGAGCTCGGCTCTGGGAAGCAATCTCAATTGGAAGCCTTCCACGGGAAAGAGGCCACCCCTCCACTTTCAGAAAACTGTAGCCAATTTCCCTGACTGAGGTGAACATCTTCCCCACAGTTCACACAGGTCACACAGCTTCCGCCCCGGCCCTCCCAACACATATCTTCCCCCTTCTCCTGTGAGATGGGCAGTCTCTGGCCCTCGTGGTGTCATCTAGAAGAGCGAGGGCTGTATGTGATGAAACACGCAGGATGGTAGACATATGAACTGTCACCCACCACCTAGCGTCCTACCCTCCTCTGTTTGTAAATTGTCCCCATTGAAAATCCCGGCGAACCACCTTTCTGACGACAGATAATTTAGGTCATCAGTCCTCAGCCTCGTGCTCGTAACTTTTGTTTTGGGGGTCTGCCTTGTGTAAGAATCACACTTAGTGACCCTTCAAAGCCTTTATCCACCAGAAGTCTGTAGCAAACCTCTAGCCCCGAGAGCCCAAATCATCCCCTAACACTGCCAAACAGCTGAGAACAAAGTTGTTTCCAGCCTAGAACCATTGTTCTAGATCAGTCTTTCTATGGCGATGATGCCATTCATGTCTATCTGTGTTCCACAGATATAATTATATATATATATATATTAGCATTAAACAATACACATTGGGAATATCTACCTCTCTCTATTTCTATCTATCTATCTATCTATCTATCTATCTATCTATCTATCTATCTATCTCTCTATCATCTATCTATCTCTGTCTATCTATCATCTATATATCTAATTATCTATCTGTCTGTCTGTCTGTCTATCCATCTATCTATTATCTATCTATCTCTGTATCTATCATCTATCTATCTGTCTATCTATAACCTATTTATCTATTTAGCTATCTAATTATCTATCTGTCTGTCTATCTATCTGTCTGTCTGTCTATCTTATCTATCTGCCTATCTACAGGTAATTACTATCTACTGCATTAGGCAAGACACTTCTAAACAATATAAAGACCATGTACACAACCCAAAATATTCTAACTCAGCATTTATTATATACCAATCAAAATGCCACTCACAAGATACATGGCGAGTATCACGGAGGTAGCTCTTGTGTTCTTTGCACTAGCAGACATTATGGAATAAGCTAGAATACAAAACAATGCACTTTTTGTCCCTGGTCCTGAAGATTCTGGCTTCTTGGGCCAAGTCCTTTCTTCTGGTTTTTCAGTGTGCATCCATGTAACTTCTCAAAACCTGTGATTGTGTGAGCTGATTTCCTAACAAACTCACACACATTTGTATATGTGCATAGAAACATATACATACAGTACATGTGCATATAAAACCCAGTCTTACTATCTCAACATAATACAAATATATAAAATTTATCCAATTAGATATATTTAACCTCTACACAACACTACCATGGAGAACATTTAAGTCATATCCATCTCCTTAGCAAGCACTTACATACAGAACCTTATTTTTTGCCCCACCCCCTTCACTCTGTCTCACTGACAGACAGCGCCTTTCTAATGGAGGCCATTTCACTGTCTTTCCTCTTGGAGCACCGGGTATGAAGGTGACTGAGAAGCCTCTCCGTGGCAGCTTTCCTCATCCTTTACCAGGGTCAGACCTTCTCCGGAGTTTGGCTTCGTCAACCCCATGCTGCCTTCACCCACACATCCTCCACTGAAATGTAAGACCCATGAGGAAAAGACTGTCTCAGAGTTGTTGCTGTCCACCGTCTCCTAGACAGTGCCTGGCACACAGTAGTTACTCTCCTGACAGCTCTAGAATGGTTGCTTCAGCCCCGGGACCTCTTTATGCAACTGCTGTTATTATTTCTAGCCTCATCTCACAGGAAAGAGAGCTGGAGAGTGTGGAAGTTAATTCACAGACACACGAGAGAAGGTGGGATTGGAGACCCACCTTCTTAGATACCAAGAGAGGCTCAGACACCAAGTCAAATTCAACATGAGACATTATATCATTGGAATTCCAGGTATCTCAAGGGAGACTGAGTAACAGAAAGCTCAGTTACCATGGTGAGATTAAAGACAAATATACAAACGACGGTAGCACCAAAATCAGCACTATTCCAAGGCACCCAGTGAGACCTGGGTCATCCCCTGCTTCTGTGTAAACTGACTGTGTGTCGTTGGTCAGGCTCCCTCCCCGCTCTGTTACTAACCTGCTTAGGAATGATGCTGAAATCAAACCTTATGAAACCCATTCTTGAGATGTCCCCTAAACCCAAGTCATCTCATTGAACACGTAGAGTGGTCCTTCCAGGATGTGGGACAACCCGGGGCTTAAAGAAGTCAAGCAATTTCAGCCCTGGCAGTTGGAATTCGCACACAGATGTCCATTCTTAGCTCCAGCCTTCCTACCAGCATTAAGATTCTCTGGATGGCTTTCAATGTGGACAGCAACCACGAGACACCTGTCATTGGCTGACAGGGCACACTGACTCTGTCCACCTGCAACTCTAGGAGCTAAAACCCATTGAGGATGGTGAAGCCAGCCCCAACTCCACCCCTCTCACTCCCTAGAACCAGTCCTGGGATAGTTAATGGCGTCCAGTACAGACAAACTGTTCACTATTTTCTTTGCGGGGGGGGGGGGGGAAGGAAATAATGAATCCCAAACGAGGCAGGAATGTTTCACAGTTCCATTCCAGTGCAGTAGCTACGTGTGCTTGTCTTCCGGTTCCATGGAGTCACGTGGTGTTGAGGAATCAGGACAGCAGCACACCCAGCTGGTTCCCACCCCCACGTGGAAGTGGCGGAAAAAAGTGAGGTGGAGGCTGTGTCTGTGAAGAGCTGTGGCAATGGTCCACAGGTTCCAAAGTCTGGCTCGTCACCTCCAGCAAGGCCATGGCTGAAGGGTAAGTCAGGAGGAACAAGCAATCCTGGCAGTGGGGAAGGGCTTGAGAAGTCCTCACTCTTAGAAAGTCTGACAACACGGGAGATTGGTGAACAGGTCTTATGGACTCTGGGGAAGCCCTGACTTTGCACACACCTAGGTTCACAGCCCAGCTTGCCTTAAACTGAATGTGTGTATTCCAGGCATGTTCTCTGTCCGTACTAAAGTCAGATATGCCTTCAATAAGGGGAATGACTGTTTATCCAACTTGGATGTGGGTCAGACTGCATTTTAAACATTTCTGTTGACTGTCATGTGTAAGCAAAGCTAGTTCCACCCCCCACTGCACAGATGAAGAAACTGAGGCACAGTAAGAGAAGTAACAACTGGCTCAAAGACCCTTGCACAGGACTGGTCTGAACCTAGGTCTTCTGGTTTATGCCATTCAAGTTTACTCATAACCACAGGGCTGCACTCACTTCTCAGACCCTAGCAAAAGAACAGACAACCCCGGTGAAGTCTTGACTTCTCCATACACACATGTCGTATGCTTGTGTCTGCAAGTGCACTCATTGATGCTTATAGGATTAGAGAAGTTAGTGGTTGGTGTGGGAGCTCTGCCTTATTAAATTTGTTTTTTTAGAGAAGGTCTGTCCCTGAACCGAGAACTCAACATTTTGGTTAGACTGGTTGGCCAGTGAGCCCCCAGGAAATGCCCATCTCTCCTCTTCTCAGAGATGGGGCTTACAGACTCACACATGTCTCTGTAGGTGCTGGGGATTTGAACTCAGATCCTCATGCTTGCTTGGCAGACACTCTTCCGCTGAGCCACTTCCCCAGCTCTCAGCCTCCTCTTTCTGTGCGTGAATCCAGCGTCCCACAAACACCAGGAAAACACTTTCCCCCGAGCCACATCCACAGTCTCCATCTTTCGTTAACACAGACTGCCGTAATTACCAAGCGAGCTGTATGTGGACATTTCTTTAGATGTTTCCTGTTTGTTTTGCCAGGTTCCTCATGGCAGCCCTGACAAAAGGGTGCTTTCTATTAGTGTTTTCTAGAAGAGATTTGGCCCAGGCTGCATATCTGCGTGTAGATCACATGCCTACACACTGTATCATGATATCCACGGGATCCCAGCATGGGACCTCTGGGGTCCTCTGGGGATGTGGCCTCTGGCTGCCCACATGGCTTTACCTGAGATTACATTGCCATCCATCTGTGCAAGGAGGATGATTTGGCTTCAAGTAAAATCTTTAGAACTTCGGGGTTTGGGATGCCTCCTCAGCCCTCCCCTCTGAGTCTCCCACAATGCCCAGTGGGAGCTGCTCCACCAAGCACCCCTGGCATCAGTAAGGGCTAGCGTCCCTGACATAGAAGGGACTGAAGGATAACCCGGAAGGTGGTGGGCTCCTAATGCCTCCCTCGTATCAGGAATCTAGGTTATGTCTAGACAATGAGTTCACTAAATGGTCGGGAGATGCCCAGGATCTGGCCTGGTGTTCTCAACCTCTCTCTGTCTGTCTCTGTCTCTCTCTTTCCCACTCCAGTGTCTGCTGTTTGTGTCTTGTCCTTCTTCCTCCACCTCCACGTCTCTCAGTATCTATTGCTCTGTGTCCTTCTGACTTCACTGGCCTCCCAGCTCCCCCTTCCTGACGGCTTTATTTTCCTTCTGCTCCCCAGTTTCTGTCCACCCTGACTCCCCCCTCACAGCTTCTCCATCATTCCATGACAGCTCCACCAGCTCATTCTTGCTTTTATCTAGATATTTATTTCCTAGCTCTTATCTCCTGTCCACCCTGTCTTCCCTCCCTCTTTTCTTTTTCCCTGGCACCCTTTCCTTCTCTTTCTCCCATCTCCTCTTGTTCTCCCCCCCGTTTCTCCTCCAATCCCACCCTTCCAGATTTGCCATTTGCTATTTGTACAGGGCTGACAGTGCCCTTGGTGGGTGGTAGATCACACACATCGGAGGTTTGAATCAAATCAAACTGCAACCGAATTACACTAATAAACCAATTAAACGCCATTCAAAAAGTAATTTCCATAGCATCCCTCATATTTACTGCAAATCTTGTTTGGCTCTCTCTGCCTCCTCTGCCCCCTCCCCACTTCTTCCCTTCCCCCTTCTTTTGCAGTTACCTTTGCTTCCTTCCCCACTCTCTGACCTTGATCCTCCGGCCCCATCAGACTTGCTGACATCTTTCTGAAGACCAGTTATCCATTGTACCACCATCTACCTCAACCTGGGATTCAACTCATATTATGATCAATTGGTTAGAGAAGACCACGCCTGGCTTGGGGGGGGGGGTCACAAAACTAAGATCTTGTTTTTGTCCCATCACTTTCTCCTGGGGGAAGACCCAGGCAGAGTCTTCCTAAGATTCTTGTCATATACCAAATGAAGGCATTGAACTGAGTGATTTCCAAGGTCATTTTTGGATCCAACACCGATGTCACATGGCATTTAAAATGCCCAGAGTTTGAAAGTGCCAGATAGACACATGTACTTTCTCATGTCTTTAAGCAAGGACACCAGTATTGCCAAGCCATGTCCTTCCCTTTGCAGAACGGCTCACCTGCTCCAGCCCATCGCTACATTTCTGCAGAGGGACAGCTTAGCACTGGGTAACTGCCTACTGAGAACATACAAAGCCACCACACAAAGGCCTTATATAGATTAAAGGAGTCAGAGATTCCCCAACCTTATCTCTTGATTCTGTTTGTCAACAGATGGTGTGACTTAGAAGCATCCGTAGTCACCATAGTACAAGCCATCTTTTTGAACCTACATGATCTATTTAAAAAATTTTGAAACCTGAAATGCCATCAATGTTTTTTGGGTTACAGAGAAATCATTCAAAAGAGTTCACGAACAAAATTCTGTTGCTTCTAAAATGTCTCCACTTGGTTAGACAAACTAAGGGTCTCAACCCAGGTCAGACAAGTCTTGTCAGTCTTTGGTTACTAGGATAAACCACCCAAGTGTGCCTGAGCCCCACACATCAGAAAACACAGTAGAAGGAGCGTAAAGGTTTTGGATCATGGTTGCAGAGGTTATAGGGGCTGGAACCATGACTCTGGGTTATAGTGAGGCGAGGCATCATGGCGGAAGGTTAGAGTTGGGTGGAACTGCTCACATCATGATAGCAAGGGAAGAGTAGGGACGGGCAAAGACAAGACCAGTCTTTTCAGGGCAAGCCACCAGGGATGACTCTGTAATTGCTACACCACCAAATTCTAAATCCATGCATTAATCCACAGATAAAAATCAGAATCCTTATGAGTCAGTCACTCATTGCCGAACACGGCTGCAGTGGGTACCCAGCGGTCAACATGTGAGCTTCTGGGGTGGGAGTCGGGGGACATTCCACACCCAGACAATAACACCAGCTTGGATCTGAGCTGCATCCGTAATTAAACCCACACGGGAGTGACTTTGAATCCTGCACTTGATAGTTAGTCCTCGGTAACTTGACTCCTCAGCACCGTTTCCTAATTGGAACAACGATGTCTTAAATGTTCCTCTTTATAAAACCACCAAGATGAAAAACACAGCGGTGTGTATGAGAAGACAATGTGACTGTGTGGCTGATGTCTGGGTCACTGGGTCTGCGAAGCCAGGTAGGCTGCCGGCACTGGGAAGTGTCCTTCTTGCTGAGCTGCTCGTCGCGGTTCAGGTCTGTATGCCTGCCACTTCTGCACCCTAACATCAGCTTGCTGAGCTACTCGCTGTAGCTCATGGCTATCACAGCTGGAATGAGCTGCTGTGGCCGCCGTCCTTTGGATGCTTGCATGGTGCCTTCTGGTACCATGACAGTTGGTCCTCAGGGAGAAGGCTTTCAACATTAAAAAAAAAAAAAAAGATGCCATGAATTAGAAAGAGAAAAAGGAGAGTCTGGGAGGGTTCAGAGGGCAGAGTCTTAAAAAAATAAAAATTAATTAAAAAACTACGTTGGTTTATATTTCTACCACTATTGGAACAGACCCCTTTCTCTCCTTCCCTGCATTTATGTCTTGTCCCAGGAAGGGGATGACCTCCATCCATCCTCTGTCTACTCCAAGAAGATGAGGTCACACCCCTGCCTTCTCTCCTCCCCATATCCACGGCTGGCTCTCTGTGCAGAGGGTCTAACAAGCCAGTGAATGGGAAGAAGAGGCATGGAAGTTGGGTGAGTGTGGAGTCGTTACACGCAAGAGGGAAGGTGCCCTGTGCCTTCTTTCTCCCCCAATACCTTGTGGGTAAGGAAAGTTCTGAATTCTCCAGGGAAATCTGAAAACATGTCTCTGCCGTCTGGGTATCAAGGGTGAGTTTCAGCTCCAGAGCTGGGCTGCATCTCTGTGACAACTCCCTGGAGGTCATCTTTGGGTATTCATGCTGGCATCTGGATTCTCACTGGAGGCAAGTCACCATGGGGTTCTCTAATAGCCATGGTTGGTCCAGGACTAAGGAGACTCGGGTTATAGAACTGACGGCTACAAAACCCAAGATCTATATAAACTAAGAGCGGTTGATCACCGGTGACATGGATTCAAACGTTGAAGTAATGAATGAGATAATAATAATAATAGAAATCCTTGTGGAACTCTCCAACAACCACACAAAATGCAGAGAAGAAGTGGGTCTCACCCTTCAGTCCCATCACTCAGGGGTACCCCAGCCGGGCGCAGAGACACTGCCGTGTGGACTTGAGGCTGCACTGCTTGCCTGCACTACTGCATGAATGCAGCTGCTTAGTGGCACACAGCACGTCCACCCTGACTGCAGTGTGGCTTGTCTCATTTAGTGGGCTTTTCTCCTGTGGTCCAAGGAGAGAAGGCGGAACTCGGTGACAGCCACAAGGGTCCTGTTACTGGCGTTCAGGAGAACCGGCATGACTCAGCCGTGAGTGTGCTCCAACAAACGAGGGCCAAGATGATGCTTGGGGGTGTGAGCCCAGCCCTGCGCCCCCGTTTGTTTCATCTCTCCAGCTTCCTATTCAGTGCTGTTGAATTTCGAGTGTTGAAATGTAGACCTGAAACAGGCAAGAGCTGCTCAGAGGCAGCGTGTAACACATCAAGAGAACAGCTGGGTGTCTAATGGCCGGCTCGGCTCCTCATTTGCACCCTCTTGACTCCCCTCTTAACACTGTATCTTTGGAAGATAGAGGCACCGAGGAAGGATTGTCACAGTTTTCTATAAAGGGCCGATAATAAATTGGGTCCAACTGGGCAGCAAGAATACCATTAGCGAACGCCTGGGGGATACTGTCCCCTTGTAATGTCCCACAGAGACGGGAAACGAAGAGAAAAAAAAAGACACGCGGAGCGTGGGTTCGGTATGCTCAGCTACTGCCTGATAAGATGGAGATGAAAGGACACAGAGAAAGAATAGAGAAAACTTTGCTGAAGTGAAAAATAACTTTTTTTTCAGCAAGCTAAATAGATTTAGAAAGTTCCAAGGATGAATCATGAAGACTGACAAGTGGCTAGAATTCTCGGGGAGAGTTTTGAATGTTAAGACTGAAGAAATGAGTCTATTAGCAAGGTGGGGAGATGACCGATTTTTCTGCCGTGGTTCCAGAAAACGGGAGGAGCAATAGAATCTAGGCAGCTCAGGCCCGTAGGGCTGGCTCCAGCAGCCCTAGTGCGTCAACACAGGGCGTTTTTGTGCCTTCTTTTCTCTCCTCTGCAGCCAATGTGTTAGAAAGGTCCCCACCCCATCCCCATTCTCGGGAAACACATTTATTAGTCAGCTGTCCCCATGACTACCAAAGTCTGCGGAGCCTAACAGACGTCCACAGAGTACACACACCGATAAATCTTCCAGACTGACCAATAAAGAAATTCCCTGTGATAAGGTGGCCCTTGGCGGTGCGATCTTGATTTGCAAAGATCTGTCTTCCTTAGCGGGGTGAGGATGATCTTTCATCTGGACTGTAATGAGAAGAGGAGGCATACAGACACCCATAAAAAATTCAGCAGAAATCCAGCCGTCATTACCAAGGCAGGGAAGCCCGGTCTCACTTCTGCCTCCCAGCCTCCCCTCCAGCCCCACATATAAGCCTCTTCCCGTTATCCATTTTGCATTGTGGACAGGAAAAATCTATTTTCTGATAATGGGCCCTAACTCCTGTGACATTTCCCCGTCATGTGTTTAGCATCTTGCGTTCTGGGTACTAATTCATCCTTCTATTCTGGTTTATTCCCGTTTTCCTCTCCCTTATCCCTCTTCTTTCCTTCTCCCGCCATCGCCCTATGCTTGACCTGCTCCATCCTCCATTCTCCAGCTTCCTCCTCCTTCTGAGCTAAGCAAAGGATGACAAGCCACTTGCTTAAAAACCATGTGTTGGGGGCTTTGCTGGTTTTGACCAGCAGGGGGCGCGAATCTCCACCTTGCCTTTTGATACATAGCCACTGTGAGCCCAGTCCCAAGTCATTTCCGATCTTTAAGATAAGACAAAAATCCTTCTCCCCCTCCTTTTACAGAAGCCCAGAGGAGTAGAAACGAGGAAGACTGGTGAAGAATTCGCCCAGAACAGCTCCCTGGGGGACGTGTGGCTTCCCCTGGAACCCTAGGCCCAGTTGGCACAGACCCCCTGGGCACCAGAGACAATTTGGTGGAACCCTTCTCCTCTGGCTCCTTTCTTTCATCTGCACCCAGCTGCTTCCTTCTCTCTTAAGCCTAGTTCCCCGCCCCCCGGCAACCCCTCAAAATGAACTTGGCCACCCACGGGGGTCACACATTATCCTCTTTTTCTGGTTCCCCAAACTCCTGCCAAGATGACCAATGACAGAGAGGAAATTGTCTTTGCCTCTTCGCTCAGCCTCTGACACTGTTTCTGCTGGGGTCCAGGACAAGGTTAACTTTCAGAGAAATACTGACGAGCGTTAGCAAGGTTGAGAGCTGCCAAGCTGAGCACGGAGGGAGGCCTGGGTTAGCTGCGAGCTGCCATATGCTCAGAGCCACGGTCCTGGGTGCTATTGGAGAAGACCCCGTCTGGTTCTGGAAGCACCCGGTGGAGAAGCACATTGCAAAGTCGCCGAGTGGCAATTGTGAGCACTCCCGGTCTCTTGGAAAGTGAAAAGGGAGCGAATAGTCGCCCCAGGTGGAGCTGGCGGCAATGATCCACAGAGTCTGTGGGCGTGATATAGCAGAGACAGTGATGGGCTCTTACTGACCGAACACAGAGGCCACATCTGGCTTCCCACAAATAATAAAAGGAACCTTTCGCAGGCACCACTTCGTGCCAAAAAAAAAAAAAAAAAGAGCCTTGGTTCTGGATAACTTTCTTATCTCCCTCAGCAGCTGAGTCCCTGAAAGGGGAAGGAAAGTTACAACACAATCAGGTTTCCCTTTCCCTGGTCTGGAATAGTCAATCAAGTATCCACTAAATTCCAAGAAGCCGCATGGGCCGCCAATGTATGAGAAGCACACGACGAGCTCTGTGAGCATGAGTAAGCAGATAAAACTGCCCCAAATGCTGGGGGCTAAAAGAGGATCAACATAGAGTTATTATGAGAAGAAATATTTAGAAGGTTTTGTGATTGGGTGGAAGAGGGGTCTGGAGAGATGGCTCAGTGGATAAAGCACTTGCTGCACAGCCCTGGGGATCAGAGTTCAGAAACCCAGATGTCACATTAAGTGCCAACCAAGCACAGTGGCCTGCCTATAGTCTTGGTGCTCAGAAGCTGTGAGCAGATGTGCAGGGCAATTGGGCTAGCACACCAAATTGATGGGCTCTGGGCTCAGCAAGAAGCCTTGCCTCAGGAAACAGTGGAGTACAATCAAGTACCACAATTGATATCAACCTCCACACACACATGCATGCATACATCATGCACACACACACACACAGTTGAAAACAAACACTGCATCTATAAATCTAGATGTTATCATCACACTGGTATAAATAAAACCTAAAAACTGTCCTGGAAAGGAAGACACTGTTGTCCCAACTATAGCTAGAATTGCAGAGCTGGGCATGGAACTCTGGGAAAGCACCTGCTTACCCCGGAATGCAGAATGCCTTGGGTTTGAGTCCCAGCAATAGGGGAATTCTTGGCTCCACAAAGCAAGTGAAAGAAATCCCAACAAAATGACAATAGAGACTCTGAACAAAAAGTATACTAATGTTTATTAAAAAGATCCTCATGCATTCGGGAGACATGGCACGGGGAAAAGGAGAGACCCTGGGGCATGTGTGCAGTGGGGAAGGCACACACCAAGAGGTGGTGATGAAAGAGACTCTGGGGCGTGTGTGCACACCAGGAGCTGGCGATGAAAGTTTTGCAGCTCTAGATGAATCTACCTACAAACAGATGCAGCAAGTTTCAGGCAGTCTCAATGACAAGAGACTTTATAAGCTGAGTAGTGGTGGAAGCTACTACCAGGAACACAACAAGCCCCGAGTCTTTCCTTTATAGCACAAACAGTTCAGCTTTGCGGGGGGGGGGGGTGATCTAAGATTTATGTGAAAGCTAATAATCCGGCCGAAGAGGAAGAAATCCACACTTTTAAAATAGAGTGGCTGGAGAAAAGGTTCATCGATTAAGATCTCTTGCTCTTACAGAGGACCAGGGTTTGATTCCCAGCACCCACGTCAGTCAGCTCACAACCACCTGCAGCTCCAACTTGTGCGTGTGTGTGTGCGCGCACGCACGTGTGTGTGTCTGTGTGTGCGTGTGTGTATGTGTGCGTGTGTCTGTGTGTGTGTGTCTGTGTGTGTGTGTCTGTGTGTCTGTGTCTGTGTGTCTGTGTGTGTATGTGTGTGTGTGTCTGTGTATGTGTGTCTGTGTGTGTCTGTGTTTGTCTGTGTGTGTGTGTCTGTGTGTGTGTATCTGTGTGTGTGTGGTGCCTTCTTCTTGCCTCCATGGTTACTGCTCTCACATGCATCACCCTCATAAAAGCCACATATTCACATCAATAAACGTGAAATAAGTGCAAAGGCTAACTTCTTCAATTTACATATTCTGAAAAACTTCAACAACATCCAGCATCCAAGTATGAGATTAATCAAAATAACTCTATAGATCATATAACCATAAATAGGAGGGGTGGAGTAAATAGTTTAGCGACATGAAAATTGATGTTCACAAAAGCAAGAAGCTCAGCTGGCTAAAGGTGTCATTGTGAACGGGTTCAACTCCAGTACTAGCACACCAGCCAGTGTTCTCAGTTGTAGGTCAAACCCCAAATTAGAAATCCGTTATCCACTTTTTAATAACAGATTTGGCTCGAGATGATAGGAAATGGTGGGAAATAGGGCACCGCTAAAGATAGATAAGACAAAAACAAAAAAATATGTCAGTAAGTAAAGAATTCAAAGCAGTGTGAAGTGCTCAAAGCGAGCATCATGCAGAAGCAGGAAATTCGACCCATAATGAAGATAAAATACCGTATTTAGGTCTTGAATGTCACAGCTGCAAGAGGCATTTTATAAATGGGAAGATGCCAGGAGAAATAGCCAAATCTTAATATTATTAGAATAAATGTTAACATCTTCTAACAAACCAAGTGAGAAAAAAAATAGAAATGTTGGATAAAATGTACTGGATTTTCAGTTTTCTGAAGGATAAATGTGATTTCTTAACATTGACAGCTCATTTATTAGAGAAAAACAAACAACAGAGACCCAAAACTTTGAAATTCTCTAACTGAGGTTTTGGATTCTGCTTCAGCTGCTTTTTTTTCAGCTGCCGGGCGGTGGTGGCACATGCCTTTAATCCCAGCACTCGGGAGGCAGAGGCAGGCGGATCTCTGTGAGTTCGAGGCCATCCTGGTCTAGCAGAGCTAGTACCAGGACAGGAACCAAAAGGCTATGGAGAAACCCTGTCTCGAAAAATCCAAAAAAAAAAAAAAAAAAAAAAAGATATACTTGTAAAAAAAAAAAGTTATTATTTCAGAGACCAAGCAGTCAACAGAAAACTACTCAAAGGGAAAAGCACTTTCTTTGGCTCACAGTTAGAGGGATTGCACGTCAGCGGAGGTTAAGGTTTGGAAGCAGGAATTTGAGGTAACAGGTCACCTGGCACAGGACCTTTGCAAAACAGCACCCCCTGCTGGAGACCAACTTAAACACATACACACACCTGTGGGGAACCCTTCACATTCAACCACAAGAGGCCTCCTACCCAGACCCACCCTCAGCCTCTAGGTTGTTGTGCCGGGCAGTACTCAGACACCAGCTGAGTCAGGGACTCAAGCGAAGCCTGACCTGACCCTGAGGCCCCTCCCTGAAGCTACCTGCATTTCAGCTCATTCTGAAACATTTTCCAGAGTTATCTGTGGGGTGTGCTGAAGCATCTACGGAAGTTCTACTAAAGCTGTACTCCCTCATCCAGCCCTGCTTCCCTTCCTTTTGTACAAATGCCATTTGACCCCAAAGTCTCTGCAGGCCAACCCTATCTTAGATGTCCAAGGTTTCTAGGCAGCCTGCACCACCACAAAAGACACCCAACTTCAAGAACTTATAAAATGGAAAGACTTGTTTGGCCTCATAATTTTGGAGATTATGACCCCAAACTAGGTTCCATTCCTTTGCCTCCTGTGGTGAGGCAACATGTCCTTGCATGGAGAACATAGCAGAATACAGCTGTTCACTCATGGCCAGGATACAAAACAGTAGCAGAGAAAGGGGCTGAATGAGGTCCCCCACCAAAGACATGTCCTGATGCCCTAAAGACATCCCGCCAGGCCCCTGCTCTTAAAGTTCCACCACTTCTTGACAGTGCCAATCTGGAGACCAAATCAAACACATGGGCTTCTGGGAGATGCTCCCGATCCAGATAACAGCACTGGGCTCCCCAGTTTAGGAAACAAGATTGTGTTGAGGGTGAGGCATACACATGACTGCAATGTTCGTTCATGACAGAGATTGGGCCCAAGCTGAGCTCAACTTGAACATATAGATGTAACCAACAAGGCTATCACATACCAAACTTATTATATGACCTGATAAATCTGTATGCAGAAGCCAAGTAACTAAACACCTTCTTATTACCTGAGAACAAAACAAAAAAGGCAGCCAAATAAAATGGAGAAAGGGACCACAAAACACAGCTAAAGAAACAATGGTAATGTTTCTAAAAACTATATTCAGAAGTATATAAAGTGACAGAGTTTTTTGGAATTTCTTTAAAATATTTCTCAGGAGAGATGGCCCCACCACTCACCACAGGTATGGGAGAGCTAGCCCAGATGGCATGGGCCTAGGAGAGCTGACTTTGCCCCTCACCCGAGGCCTGGGTCAACCAGCTCAGTTACCACCAAATCCACATCCTGGACCTCGGGCTGTCCCACCCTAACATCTACCCCATCTATGACTTGCTGGAGTGTGTGAAGGGACTGGTCCTGTGGACTGATAACCACAGGATCTCCATGACTCAGGGCAACAACGTCCAAGAGGAGTTTCAGTGAGGGCCCAGTGGGGATGCTGTGCCAGAGGCCTTGAGCCAGACCAGTGACTCATTGCAGGGAGCATTTTGCAGGTGGGGCAAACTGGACAAAAGGAGTATACTGCAAAACACACTGCAGCTCCCAACGCCACTAGGATGAAGAGGTGTTGGAAAGATAGAGGAGTGAGGTGGGGTTTTTTTGTTTGTTTGTTTTGTTTTGTTTAGTTCTTAATTAATTTTGGGGGCATAATGCAGAGATGAGAGACAGATACTGAGGGACTTGGAGGTGAACAGGATTGGGTTGCATGATGTGAAAATTTCTGAAGAATCAGTGAAGAATTATGTTTTAAAAAGAAAAATGGAAAATAGAAGATGTGAAAAATATTAATAATTGACTGTAATGGTAATATTGGATATATGAGCACATATATGGAAATTACGTATACCTCCTAATTTGGAATGCTTTTACATTAGACTAAAAAGAGAGAAGAAAAATAAATAAAAAATTAGTTCATTAGAAAAATATACGAATATTTTGTAGGAATATATGAAAAAATTTTATCTTTAAAAAGTCAACAATAAAACAGACAATTCATCACATCTAACCAAGGCTCAAGAATAAATAAATGAATGCCTGTAATCAGGAATATCATTATAGAACCACAGTTAGATTCAGATATTATAGGGACATCATCATAACTTTAATCAATTTTAGGTTCTCAGCAAAACTCAAATTCCAGCAACTGGGAGGTGGAGATGGGAGGATCATAAGCTCAATGTCAGCCTCTACCAACACAGTGAGTTCTAAGTCACCCTGGCTCACATAAGACCCCATCTCAAAAAATATAATAATGGCTTCTGTGAGGGCTGCTATCCTCAGCCCTACAGTTACCGATAGTAGGATGATTTTGTTGGAATTTGCTCCACTGAGACACCGTTTCTCTCTAGTGCAAGTCAGACCTGGACTTACTCTGAACCCGCCACCACCATGGAAGCGAGAATGCACTGTCACATCTGTAGCATAGTTACCTGCGATTTTAACTTTCCTTCTCAAGCAGGTGACTCTTCCCCATGCTGGCTTTAACAAAGGCAGCAGCCCTCCGTAAGCTGGCCTGTGCAGAAACACACATGCCAAGGAGCTTCCGGAGGTCTTAGATGAACAGCCACTGATCAGCCGAGACCCCAGTCCTACAGTCTGCAAGGAACTGAATCCTGCCAACAGTCATCTACATGGACTGAAAAGCAACTTCTTCCCGACTTGAGTCTCAGAATGAAACCTGCATCTACATGTTGGCCCCGAGCAGAGGACTCAGCCACCTAAGCTGCACAGACTGTAAGATAAAGACATAAAGATAAAAGCTGTTCATGGTAGTGACTCTTTGCTTATTCTCTGTGTGTGTGCATGTGTGTGTGCGCTCACACGTGCGCAAACATTCCAGCATGCATGTGTGTGTATGTGATGAGTATGTACAATCATTCCATGATGCATGTATGAAGGACATAGGACAACTTGCAGGAGTCTGTTCTCTTTCTGCCATGCGGACTCCAGAATGAAACTCACATCATCAGTCTTGGTGGGAAGCACCTTTAACTGTTGAACCATCTCACCGACCCCTGTATTCTCAGTCATTACACAGCAACGCCTAACTATAGTATAACGACTTACAGATAGATGTGTGCAAAGATCTGGATACTGAGATGCTCGATACAAATTTTTTTCTAATTTTGAACATTTGAAATCAGTATAAATGTCAATGGGTAGAAGCTAAAGAAATCAATTATAACACAGGTGAACCATGGAACCATTTTTGTAGGGCAAAAAGGTCACTGTAGCTTCATGGTCCATCGTAATCATTCTCACAGTGAGTTGGAAGTCTGTGCTCCTGGAATTCATCCTAGGGCCAGGAAAGAAAATGCCATGAAAACTTCTGTGTGAAAAAAGTTTCAAAATCTTGAAAGTGTACAATTTAAAATATTTCAAGAGAGGGATAAATATATGGAGGGGGAATACAGAGTTACAAAAAAAAAAAAAGGTGTGGAGTCAGCAAGTGTGGTGGCTCACATTTTAATCCCAGCACTCGGGAGGCAGAGGCAAGCAGATCTCTGTCAGTTCGAAGACAGACTTATTGATCTACACAGGGAGTTCTGGGTCAAGTAGAGCAACATAGTAAGACCTTGTCTAAAAAAGTATTGATGATGCTTATGTTAAAATTCTGAGACTGAGATGACTTTTTTATCCTGTATTTTTCCACATCAGATTATATTGTTGTTACTATTGGTGGAGGGGGCAGTAGCGGAAATCAGAAAGCGAGGTTAATTGGCACAAGCCGGCAATGGGATGCATTGCTTCACCCACACTGAACTTGCTTAGAACATCCAGACTTATTTCTCACAAACTTGTCTTCCCGAGTCCCCGGCTTTCAGACCATGGACAGTGCATTCCGCCCCTTCCCTGGCTTAGCTAGGATTTGCTCTCTGCCACCTGGAAATCTAGTGCCCTCCTGTGTGGACAGGCTCTTCTCATCCTGTGGCAAACGACCCGTTTCTTTGAGCTGCTCTCTTCAAAACCCTTGGTTTCTGACATTTCACGATGCTGGGCATGTCAAGGGGATTCCGAAAAAGGCGTGTGTGCTGAGAGCGTGCGGAGAATCACTGTTTTTCTCACCTGTCTTACTTACCTCTGGCCGTCTGCCACTTCTGTTCATCTGTTCCTTGGTTAAATGATCCTATTAGAAAGCTGAAATGCTCCCCAGCTTGAGAATGGATGATGAATTTTTTTTTCCCTCAGACCTCAAAAATACCTTGGGAAAGCTGTGTGGGTCCCCGAGGGATAGACCGTTAGCTGGGAGGTTGGCTTCATGGCGAAGTGCATTCCCCTGCATCAGGATGAGTGCCTATCATGTGTGCCTCCTGCAGTCCACTCACCATGACCCTGCCATGTCATGCCTGTGTTTAATCCAAGACTCCCACACCCCGGAGGAGCAAGGATGCTGAGTGACAGGCTGTTGGCTTACTCAGCCCGTGTCATTAGCATCAAGACATATGCTGTGACTGCGGGAGGAAGGGAAGGTGTAGATGTGCAGGCTAGCAATGCTCCCTGTTTCCTTGCACCCAGAAAGCCCTTGTATACGTTCAGCCCGAGCTGAAATAACAAGAGATTAGCCCGGGCGTTTGGTTGATTCACTGAACACCTGTGAACATTTGTGGTATTGAATAGGCTCCTATGAGGTGATTGTTGAGGTGGTTGACTGGTTAACAAAAAATATGAGGAATGGTTGGCGGCTTTTAGCACTTTTAACTGTTGAGCCAACTTGTAACCTTTAAAAACGATTTTTACTGTGTGTGTGTTTCTGGGCATATGTGCCAATGTCTGCAGATGCAGGAGAGGCTATAAAATCCCACGGACTGAGAGTTACAGACAGTTGTGAGACACCCTACATTGGGTGCTAGGAACTGAACTTGGGCCCTTTGCAGCGCAGCAAGCATTCTTGGCTGCTGAGCCATCTCTCGAGCCCCCGTAACTTTTAATCTTGCCAGGCACCCAGATCAATCCTTGTCTCGCCTGCACAAGGCTTTCCAAATGCCTGCCCGCCACGCTCATGTTTTCATGTCTTCATTGCCTGTTTCCCCGAGGCTTAACCTTGTCAAGGCTTTCTGTCACTCTTAGAATAATGCCGTTTTTCACTAAGTGACAAAGGAGAAATCAGTGTCCTTGTCCTTTGCTTTGATTAAGGAAATTAGAAAGGGAATAAGGGAGTGTACTCCAGTGGGAGCGTCTCCAAGCCGTGAGTGAAAGCATACTGATGTCTCTCCTCCTGTGAGTGGATGCAGCCTATCCCTCATCTCTGCATTTGGAGCTGGCTCCGATCCCATGGCAAGGGCATCTGCGGGTGTAGCCTGGCATGCTGGTTAGTCTAGGTGGCTTGACACATAGTTGAGTCACCAGGAAGAGAAAACCTCAATTGAAGAATTGCTTCTGTCAGACTGGCCTCTGGGCACGTCTTTGGGGCTTCTTCTTAGTTAGTGATTGATGTGGAAGGACCCAAACCACTGTGAGCAGTACCATCCTGGGATGGTAGTCATGGGTGCTATAACAAAGCGGGCTGAGCTCTGTTCCTCCGTGGCCTGTGCTTCAGTCCTGTCTCTAGGTTTCTGCCCCAAGTTCCCTTTACAATGGACTTTTGAGCTGTAAGATGAAGGAAGCTCTTTCTACTCAAGTTGTCTTTCGTCATCGTATTTATCACAGTAACAAAGCCCCAACTAAAACACCTGCGAGGGCCAGCTCAGATATGTTTCCTTACTGGCTCCTATTTCTCCGAAAGGGCTCCCCAAAGCAAGTGTCGTCCCTGAGAACGTGGTTTGTTCTCCCAGACTCGCTATTTTCTCTAACCACATTTCTGCTTCTATCAAAAGGGCACACGGGGCCCCTCCCCTTTACAGTTATTCCAAAGCAATGCTCTTAAAGCAGAACTCCAAACATCCAGTATCACCTTGTGGCCTAGTAGAAATATAAACCCTGCTCTCCACTGATGGTGCCTGGAAATGCTGGGGGAGGGGCTTGGAAAGACGTATCTTGGAAAGCCCTTTGGGGGCTTCCAATTCATACTCAAGGCTGCAAACTACTAAATATTAGGACCAACTCCAGCAAAGAGCCTGGCCGTATGATTTCAAAGCCTGTTTATTAGCGCTGGGGAAATGACTCAGTCCGGTAAGCTCTTTCCATGAAATCAGTAGGACCTGAGTTCAGACCCCGGCACTCACTATAAATGCAAGACACAGAGTGCTCAGTTGCAATCCTATCTCCATGGAGGTGGAGATAGTAGATTCCTGAAGCTCAGTGGCCCCTCCGTTTAGCTAAATCAATGACTTACAGGTTCAAAGAGAGATTCTGCCTCAAAAATATAAGGTGGATAGCAATCAAGGAAGATACCAGATATTGGCCTCTCTTGTCCACACACACACACACACGCACTCACACATGTATGTGCATATTCACCAAACAGATATATACAACACATATGCATACATGGAGCATGACAGGGTCCATTATTTTATCCTTGTAACTATATACAACACCAAGTATGGTGCTGTCCTGCATCCGTTAATCTCTTAGGGAATGCAGCATAGTACAGCGGTAATAAGGGCTACGCTACAGACTTGGGAATTCAGGCTGACATTGACCCAAATTGTGTATACCATAAGATATGGTATGTCTCCTTGTCTGCAAGATGGAGATGGTGGTAGGAGCAATAGCCACTCCACTGTGTGTGGAGAAAGGATAAGGTGTGAGGGATATTTAACCTACTGTCTGGTGAGCAGAAAGTGCCCCCTCCCAAATTATTTATCATTGGAGTCTCCGTGTGTGTTCACTTCACCTCCAGAATGGCATAAACTCTAGCAAAGTAGGGCTGACAGACCACCTTCTAAGATTTCTATCATCTGTCTATCTGTGGGCGTGTGGGCATGAAGAATGCAATGCCCATGGATTCCAGAAGAGGGCGTCAGATTCCCTAGATGCGGAGTTGCAGGTGTCTTGAGCTGCTGGCCTTGGGTGCTGGGGATTGAACCCAAGTTTCTGTCTAAGCCCCAACCACAGTAGGTGCTCTTGCTGAGACATTTATCCAACACCATGATAGATCGTTTGGGGTGATTTGAGTTGGCCTCACATATAGCTAAGACACAATCAACACTTGTAGAATTGGTTCTCAGTACCCCGCATACATTAAGATTTCTAACTTTATCACCATCAGGTAACTTGTGTCAGCATCAAGAAGTAAGTTGCCACAAGTTGAAGGCAGGGGCCTTACAGAATGACCTGAGATTGATCTTACTCTGCCATCCACAAGTTCTGTGACTTTAAGATTCCGACGCTTTCAAAGTGAAACAGGGATGGTACTTTGTATAAGTCTATAAATGGGAAACCACAACTCAAGCTGGTGTATACCATGAAGTCATCTGTTGGGATAGTGCTGCCTCACAGGCATGAGGACCTGGGTTTGACCCTTCTGAACTCATGTTAAAAAACAAGATGCAATGGTGCATTCTTGTAATCTCAGAGCTGAAGAAGTGAAGACAAGAGCATTTCTGGGGCTTGATGTATACAATCCAGCTGTATCAGTGAACTTCAAATGCAGTGAAAGACTCTGTTTTAAATTACATGGACAATGCCAGTTCAGGCACTCTCTTTTCCACTGCCTAGGGTCCTAGCTGGGGACATCCCTGTGGACTCCTGGGAACCCCTCCAGGGCAAAGCCTCTTGCCAACCCCAAAATGGCTCCCTCAATTAAGATATCTTCTTCCCTGCTCCCATATCTGCCCTTCCTCCATCTCAACCATCCCACTCCTCTAAGCTCTCCCCAAACCACCCCTTCTCCCTTCTCTCTCCCCCTCTTCCCTTCCCCACACCCTATCCCCACTCCCATGCTCTCAATTTTTGCCTGCTTCCAATTTCCAGGAGGATCTATATATGTTTTTCTTTGGGTTTACCTTATTACTTAGCTTTTCTAGGATCACGAATTATAGGGTCAATGTCCTTTGTTTATGGCTAGAATCCACTAATGAGTGAGTACATACTACATTCGTATTTCTGGGTCTGGGTTATCTCACTCAGGATAATGCTTTCTATTTCCATTCATTTGCATGCAAAATTCAAGATGTCTTTTTTTTTTTTTTTTTTTTAACCACTGAGTAGTACTCTAATGTGTAGATGTGCCACACTTTCTTCATCCATTCTTCCATTGAGGGGCATCTAGGTTGTTTCCAGGTTCTGGCTATTACAAATAATGCTGCTATGAACATAGTTAAACAAATGCTTTTGTAGTATGATTGGGCATCTCTTGGGTATATTCCCAAGAGTGGTATTGCTGGATCCTGAGGTAGGTTGATTCCCAGTTTTCTGAGAAACCGCCATACTGATTTCCAAAGTGGTTGCACAAGTTTGTATTCCCACCAGCAATGGATGAGTGTTCCCCTTACTCCACATCCTCTCCAGGCTGGCCCTCTCATAATTACAACTTGGCAAGTGTTTCTAAGAATCAAATAGAGATGTCAGAATTCCCAGGGGGAAAACAGATACTTTATTATGTCCTTGGGGAAAATCTATTCAGCTCCAGGGCCACTACAGATATGAGCCCAGGATTTCCAAGGTTAATTTAGTCAAATCATTCTCTTTGGTGTGACTTCAACATACAGTGCAATGGTTCAGAACCAAATAGACAGAATCACTGCTGCAATTAAATGAGATAATTTTTTAAACACGCCCACTATCCTCCTTTCTTTCCTTCTATTCTTCCTTCCTCCTTCCCTATGTCCTTCCTCCCTCACTCCCTCGCTCCCTCCCTCCATTGCTCTATCTTTTTGAGCCATTTCTCTCAGTTCTCTCTGCCACCAACTTCCTTCATACAACTGCAATGTATCCATCCCTCCACATGACCCTTTCACCTTCCAAGTCCAGTCCAGCATTTTTTTTCCTGAATCCCCACAAAGGTTCCTGCCCACAATTTTATTTTAACTTTTATTATTGATTCATTCCTACCCATCTCCTCCACAGCTGCCATTTTATAACATAAATTTTTTTAAACCTTCCGTGGCTTCTCATTCTCCATAGAATTAAATTAGATCTAGTAGCAGTGGGTATGAGAGTGCATCTCCCAGAACTTCAACCACAAGGAACAATTAACGGACCAGACATTCTCAACACTGAGCCCTGATCTTGTAGAAGGTCAAACTTTCCACAGGCTGCTTCCAGCCAGTGACTGGGCAACTGGATGCTAAGACAAGATCACATGCTGCTCTCAGACAGCGGTTCTTGGATCGCGGGCTCCCCAAGAGCCCTCCCCAGCTGAAGCTTTGACACACTGCACAGTGGGCTGGAATCTTTACACCTACTCTTCCGTCTTTTTTATTTTTATAAGTATGTGTGCTGTATGTTTGTGGGTGTGCATGCACGGGGTGGCCAGAAGCCAATGTTGGGTTTCATTTTTAATTGTTCTCCATTTTATTTAATTATTTGCTTTCCTATTTATTTGCTTACTTTTAGACAGGATCTTTCAGTGCACCTGGAATTCATGGATTGGCTAGAGCTCCTGACCAACATGCTCTAGGCATGCTCTTCCAGGAATGTAGGTGAGCATGTCTTCTATGTGAGCACCGGGAACACCAGAGTCTGCTCACATATGTGATCTGGAGTCTGCCTACCTGTGCAGTCTCATGCCCCACCTTCTCACATTCAAAGCTCCAATGACCCTGACAACAGACAGTGTCTCCTCACTTGATTATACTTGCACATGCCTCGTTGGTGCCTGAGCACCAGTCTCCACTCCACGGAAGTCTTAGTGTAACCTCCATCTCCATGAATTCCTTATTTTCCATCTCCCATGTACATGTGTGTGAGTGTGTGTGTGTGTGTGTGTGTGTGCGCACACACACACACTCACTCTCACATACCCCAGGGTAACATATGTCTGCACTGGAGCCCAGAATACTCTTCCAGGCACACAACAAAGCACTCAGTCGGCTGTTGCACATTTTGGCTCTAGTGCCTTAGCACAGAATGCGAGCTCTTTGTCATGCAGATCATATCCTCATATTGCCCCGCTTGCCTACTACCCAGAATAGGCCCCAGCATACATTAAATGAATATGGATAGATGGTCCCTTCTCCTTCTGTGTCATCAGCACATGGCTGCGGTGACACAGAAAATCCCCCAACATACCCCTGAAAGACATGCTTGGTATCCACCCCCAACATCGACCTAGTTTGTGTGTGAAGGGATTGAAAAAGCTCCCAAGGCACCACAATTGAGCATAGAGACCTTTCCAGCATGTCTGTCCCTGGGTTTAGAGAAGATCTGGTCTCAGCCCAGGGGATGTTCAGTTTAAAAGCATGTCAATCATGCTTTGGTGAATCTGGGATTAAAAGATCAAAGCTGACAAGCGGTCTGTTAAGAGAGGGGGGTAGCCAGGGCATAGAAGAGACGTTTGGAGTGGAGTGCACACAGAGGGCTTAAGAGGAGCAGCAAGTGAAGCTGATGGTTACATAAACCTAGCACATATATCGTTCAGAGTTTGCTGCCATGAGACTGTATCAGCTACCTGGAGAGGACATCATCGGTAACTGTGTAGAGATTCATGATGCTCCAGCAATGATATTGGAGGACCCTGGAGAAAGGCTTGGGCTGGAGACAGCTGAGCTGAGACCTGGTTCTTGTGTGCTTTCAACAGGCTGAAGGATGCTGGGAGAAGTCACCTCCTCCTGAAGGCTTCAGATACTACTTCTGGGGTCCACAATGGACCAGACACGGGCAATAAATAGTGCATACAGTGGATGAGACAGGAAGACGAATGAATGGTCCCCTTGAAATGCACAAACAGGTTGGGGAAATAGTCATGAAACAAAGAATCGCATAAATAAATCAGGACAACAGTGATAAGAACCGCATAGAAAAGTCAAGAGATCTGTGAGAGAGGATTATCGAGAGGGGCTCCATTTGCAAGATGAGAAGGGATTAAATGGAAGAAACATGAGTAGAGTTAATGAGAATGTGGTGAGGGTAAGACACTGACTATGGAACAATATTTATCCATTCAGCAAATATTTATGAGCATATGTTATCTGCTGGGATCTGGAGCAGAAACAAGAGAAACAAAGAAAAATAGGATCAGTTGAAGTGGAAGTGGGGGGGATCTTTCAGGACCATGGAGAGCAAGAGGCCTCGGCCTGGTTTCCTTCTGGGAACTATGAGAAGACGTTGGAAGAGTCAAGCATCTCTGTGACAGGATGTAACTTACATGCTGAGCAGATTACGCCAGCCACTCTGGGAGACCAGAACCTGTTTGGTGCCATCAGGAGAACGTCCAGAAATGCCCTATCATGTCACAGCCTTTAGTCAGGTGACCCACGCTAAGGGACATCTCTCTTTATCATCAGAGAAGTGAGTATGCCTGTTGGGTTCTTGACTTCCATTGCTCTCCCTTCCGTGGAGGCTAGTCTGAGGGAATGGTGGATGGAGACACCCACACCCCAGTGCTAAGTGGTTCCTGCAGCTTGATCCTCTATAAGACCAAGCAGACTTGGCCCCTGAGCTCTGTTCTACTCCCTCATGGAGATGGACACATCAGGATCCACCCAGCAGACACTGCCCTTTGCAAGAGAAGCAAGGCGTCAGAATCTCACTAGTCTCCAGGGACTTACGTTGGGGACAGTATGCCTCATCAGAAATTGGGCCTTCCCCCATCCTAGGTTATGAATCTTGATTGATGATGCAAAGCTCAATCTCAATATCAGTTGATTGGCTCAACTGCAAGCATATTAAATAATTCTTGGAAGCTTCCAAGGAGGGTGCATTTCAAAACTGAGCACAAAGAAGGGTGTGGAAGCTCATTGCCTCTTCAGTCAAAGGCAAGAAACATCGCACCCTTCTGAATCACTGAGGAGAAACAACACCAGCATCTTCGAAATCTGAGCTCTACTTTAGTTGCTGAATTAGCTCACCACCCCTCAAGACCTCTCGTCAGTGGGAGACTACATGCCACTTATTTGTAAGCCGTTAGCCATTGTGTTTTCTGGAAATTGCAACGAAAAACATTTTAACTGGCCTGGGCTCTCTGAACATGAGTTTGAGATATTCTCTTGAACACTTCATAAAGTTTACAGTCACACTACCAGAATTATGCGGTCCACACCTAACAACAGCTCCATTTCGAGGGACATCTGTGTCCAGCAAAGCTTTCTTCCCGGCCATCAGGTCAACCATTTGACTAATGCAGTCAGAAGGTTGACATCTTGTCTACTCACGTGTTTGTTGCTACTTTGGGGACCACGTCTCTACAAAAGGAGGCCTATGGAGACTTTCTGTCGGATTTCAACCACTAGGAATCTTGGGCATTGAATCTAGATCATTGCTTGGAGCAGAGTGACTTTGAGTAAAGATTCCCTACATGAAAAAAGTAAGCGTGAAATCTTCAGCAGAGGATTGAATAGAGGAAGAAAACAGCATCAGCACTCCTGACCTTTGACAAAGCCACAGACGCATCTCCTCCCAGCTCTGATTCAGACATCACCTGGCTTCCTTGGAGGAATGGAACACGGATTGGAATTCTCACGGTTCTGGGGGTGGAATTTTCTCATACTGTGCTCTGGTCACAGGAACCACTGGGAAGAGGTAATTTGGCACGTGGCCAGGTACAGGTGCACACATATTCAGCCTTTTTTCTTGGAACACTCTAGTCTATTCAGGTGACTCCAGCCATCCCACAAGGTCTAGTTCTCTGAATCCAGCCCTGAAGCAGGCACATACTCCCCTAGATAATGTCTCCTGATAGCTTCTCTCCTTCCCCCTCCTTTTCTCTACTTTCTTCCTTAGGTGTAGGCAGTCATTGGTCTACAGATTTCGCTTCCTCTGAGCTGGTAGCTACCTGCAATGTAACGCACACGAGTGAGTGCTTTCACTATCTAAAGTAAACATTTAGAGTTTCCAGACTGTCAAATAACTAATACATTTCCACTTGACTGAGAAACAGAGGGAGCTGCAGAGATGGCTCAGGCGGCAAACAAGCGCAAGGATCTGAGTTTGATCCCTGGGACCAATGGGAAAAAAAAGCCACAGTAAGCTGTTCTTGTAATCCCAGCAGCAGGGAGTGGAAACTGGAGAATCCCTGGAACTCCCTGTCCAGCCGTCCAGCCTACTTGCTGATTTCCAGATTCGGTGAGAGATCCTGTGTCAATAAAACAAGGCGGACAGTACCCGAATAAAGAAACCCAAGATTGACGACTGGCCTTCCCATGTACACAAATATGAACATGAGCACACAGAAGCATTCGTACATATGTGCATGCATACTTTAACACAGAGAAAGTGTCAGAGCAGGGAGACAAAAGAGAAAGAAACAGAATATTCTCAACACCTAGAAGTGACATGAAGCCCCTGCATGTTCCTCCTCTTTATTTTTTTCTGATTTCTAGATGAATTTTGCCCTTTGGGGGATGGATATAAGTGGGCTATGTGGCAGGTGCTTTTGTGGGAGTTTTGTATGTTTTGATTTAACACTTTTTGCAGCCTCCACTGCTGTTACATGCAAAGGTATTCCATTTATTTTCATGTTACAGATGAAGAAACCAAGGCTTAGAACAAGGACTCAGTCATAAGCCAAGGTCCCTAGATGACATCAGAGCCCACAAACCCTACCCTACTGTCGCTAGGAATGACTTTTCCACTGCCCCAGGAGTGCGCACTACAGGCGAATAGCACCCCTTTTTCGCACGGCCAATGGAGCCATGTCTGTTTGGAAAACAGAAATCTCACCCTCTTTAACTCCCTTCCTCATTCTCGGATCCCACACAAAACCCTCTTTATTTCCCCAGCTCTTTCCATCCTCTACTTTGATACAAAACCTTTCCCAGTTCCACTTGCAATTACCACCTAGAGAAATCGCGTCTATTCTGGGAGATTCATTTCGGCTTTCACACCAGGGCTGTCTTTTAACACAACTGAATGATCCTCCTCAGGACAGCTTGCCCCCTCCAGTCACACCTTTTCAATGCCACAAGGCGCCTGACTCACACCCTCCCCTGTCGGGCTCTCGCCCGTCACATGACTTCACTCTTTGGACTGATGGCAATAGATGATTCAAGGCAGACAGTACTGCTAAGAGGGACCGCTCTTGCCTGCCAGGGGCCACTGGGTTTACCAACACTTCGGTGTAAGCTTCTTCAATGGGGATTTAATTTAGATAATTTGGACACCAGATTTTTTTTTTTTAATCTACCATCCTGGTCACATTACCTCCCGGTAGAGTGAACATAATCCCCAGGCTATTTAATCAGGAGTTAAGTGAGGGTGTCTGTGCCTACAGGGTGCGGTGGTAGAATCCGGTTGGAGAGGCAAGATTCTCAGTCCAGGTGAGTGACTTACTGGGCAACCTTTGAGAACATTACTTCCTCACTCTGGGCTCTGGAATCCCATCAGGGAAACGAAGGGAATGTGAACCAAATTAGGGAAAGGAAACTTTGTGGGAGCTCATGCAGAGACAGCACCCTCAGCGGCGCAAGACCTGGTCTGTACTGGGGGGCGGGGGGGCACACAACTGTGGCATTGGATGTGGAGGGTTTTGTTTTTGAAAGCCTTGGTCCTCAGATTGAGGAGGTATTGGAATTTTATGGAGATGGGATCCAATGGGAGGAAGTTAGGTCATCTGGGCATGTCCTTTGAGAGCAGGACCTCTCTCTCTCTCTCTCTCTCTCTCTCTCTCTCTCTCTCTCTCTGTTTTTTCACTGGTATGGTGAACACGCCTCCTCCACTGTGAAGTTTACACATGATCCCCCACCCCCAGGAATACAGTCATGTTTTCCAGCTTCCCCAAGAATCTCCATTTTCTGTAAGGATTGAAGACCATTAATTGATGTAGCCTCTTAGGCCCCAGACTTCCTAACATTGGCTGTCTATTTCCTTTCTGAAGGGTGGACCACTAAGACTCAGTAAGGAAACCCAACTGACAAGGTTCAGGAAATAAACAAAAGCTACAAATTTCAGGAAACTCTTTGAGGACAGTGAGATTCACAGTGCCCCAGCCTCAGAGTTAGGTAAGCAGAAACACTTGTTGGGGAGAAGAGACTTTCCGGCCAGTCCAGTGCAGCCTCCTGACAGCCAGGGAACTTCAGGGATGGCGCTTTTGTGAGTTGCCCCACTGCTGGGCTGTGGGACGTTTCAGAGATTCAGCTGTGTTTCGGTCACCCAAGCTCCTGTAAGTAACCCCTTGGTCACACTTCTCATGTCGTACTCCCAATCAGCCACCCCAATAACTCACTGGCTTCCTCATACTCCCAATCATCAGCCACCCCAATAACTCACTGGCCTCCTCATACACCCAATCATCAGCCACCCCAATAACTCACTGGCCTCCTTATATTCCCAATCATCAGCCACCCCAATAACTCACTGGCCTCCTCATACTCCCAATCATCAGCCACCCCAATAACTCACTGGCCTCCTCATACACCCAATCATCAGCCACCCCAATAACTCACTGGCTCCCTCAGCTCACCTTTGGTGGAATAATTTCTTTCCTTTGTCACCCGTACCCTAGCTGCAGGGAACACTTTTGTTCTCTGCACCCCAGGAGAAGTCACACAGCACCTGACACTCTGTATCAGCTGGTATGTCTTTGGCTTTACTGCCCACCCCCGCATTCTAATGCTGAAATGACCAATAACCACCAAGCCATACTTCTCAAATACAATAACCCGAAAAGGGATGTCTGGCAGAGCAAAGGTTTCTTCACGTGGCGAAACAGTCTCACTCCAGGGAGAAAGAGGCCAAATGTTCACCAGCAGAGAAAACGGTCTTAGGAAGGGTGGGGTAAAGAGGAAAATGTGTTATTTGGAGGAGGTAGGGGGTGGAAGGGAGATGCTGACAGGGGAAGGCAAGAAGCCACTGTTATTTGAGGTTTCGGGCTGAGTGCCAGGAATGACAGCAGACGCAGCTGAGGCGGGTGGGCGGAGGCGGGAAGCTGGAGGGAGAGCAATTCACATCGCAGGACTTAAGGATCTTACTCGGGTTTCTGGCTTTGCTCATTCTGAGTCCTGGAAAGGAGTGGAGCCGCTGGGGTGAGCAGGCGGCCTCTCCTGCTCCGCCCCCACCAACCTTCAGAACCTTCATTATGGCAGCTCAGGGATGGTCAGCGTGTCTTTGATTAGGGCTTAATCACTCACGTCGCACACAGGATTTTGCACTCAGCTTTTTTTGTTTAAGCCTCCATTAAATATTTAAGTAGCTGTCCCTAGAGCATTTAAATTAGGATTTGATTTATGTCAAATTGATTTACACACTACCTTTGCCAATCATATCCTGTCTGTAGTAAATGTGAATTTGGGGCCAAGAGATTCAGTCTCCCAGTTGTGGGGAAAACCTCGGGAAGGCAGTGGAAGGGTGAGAACTTAAATGGAAACAGGTGGGTTCTAGAATGTTCCTGATTCCAACTTTTTACTTCAATTTCATTGACTAAGTTGGAGATTCTCACAAATCAGCTGCTATGGCTTGAATGTCCTGAAATGTCCTCCCACAAGCTTGTGTTTTAGATGCCTGGTCCCCAGATGGTGGAGCTATTTGGGAAAGTTCTGGAAAGTTTGGGAGGTGAAGCCTAGCTGGAGGAAGCAAGTCACTGTGGGATATGTTATCTCTGCCCACTTCCTGTCTTGTTTTCTGCTTCCTGTCTACTATGATGGGAACTGTGGGGTGTTCTTCTTAATCCCATGGGCCAAGCAGTCATGAACTGCCCAGACTCCTGAAATCGGGAAACGAAATTGCTCCACTTTGAGTTGTGTCTGCTGGGTCATGTGATCACAGACACACCAGCCATAGAAGGTGCCCAGTGGGATCTTCAAGACCTCTAAGACAGGAATATCCAACTTCAAATGAATCCTGGATATGAAATTTCCCACTTACAGCAATGCAAAGTGGGTAGGGATATTCTTCCTGTTGCTTAGAGTATCATGGGACTCTTTGCTAAAGCTCATGGTCCCAGCATGTGCCATTAAACCCATTCATTCCGGCTCACGCTCTTGATGTGTCTTAGAAAATCTTTCTCTCTGCTCTTCTCCTCCTAACTGTATTGGTTGTGAGGCTTTGAGCTCACAGTAGGTCCTCACGCTGTATTGCGTCTCTGTGCTAGACCTTTTGAGACTGGGGAAGGGGGGTTGAGGAACTAAAATCTGGTGGTACGTGAGGAAAGGGAGTGGTGAGGACTTCAAACACAGGATCGGAAAATCCTTGGACTTGAAGACATGTTAGAGAAATGCCAGCATGACGCTGGGAGAGCAAGGTCCGGTGAGGGAAAATGGCTTTCCTACTGCCATGACAATGCCAGTTGAAAAAACTCATTTTCAATCATTCATTTACTTAACATTGACACCGTTTGTCAATCACAGGAGATGAATATATTAATTTGGAGGTTATTTAATGACACAGCTTGCATCTTCAGAGGATTTTATTTTAGTCCTTGAGGATATTAAGTTTGGCTGTTAATTTAACAAGGACCCCATTGGTTGACAATGTCCACAGCATCACACGGTATTAACAATTATTGTCTCTTGACTGTGTGGTCGCTCTATGGGATAGGCCCCATTTTATGGATGGGAGGACTGAGATACAAAAGTATGGAATTACTTAGTCAAGGTCATATATACAGTCAGTAATTAGCCAGCCGGGATTCAGTCTCAGTTAACCTATTTGTATCGTAGCACCTGGCATTTCCTCAAACACTTCCCATGATATGATTTGGGGTGGGGGTGGGGCTACAAATATGCTCTCCGATTTTCAGGAATTAAGTAGATGGTAAAAATATACATTAAAGCCGGGCGGTGGTGGCACACGCCTTTAATCACAGCACTTGGGAGGCAGAGGCAGGTGGATCTCTGTGAGTTCGAGACCAGCCTGGTCTACAAGAGCTAATTCCAGGACAGGCTCCAAAACCACAGAGAAACCCTGTCTCGAATATATATATACATATATATATATATATATGTATATATATATATGTTTTAAAAGCTAAAACAAAAAAGAATTACAGAAAAAAAAAATGCCAGTAGCTAAAATGACCGAGGGAAAACAGGATAGAAACCCACAGGCATACGTTTTTCTGTCTTTACTAGCATTGAGCCGTAAATTTAGGCATGAGTTTCCTGAGAAAAATAAAACATTTCAAGCTGTGTTATTGTTGTAATTCTTGGTTAGAGAACTTAGCTACTCCTGGGAGATGTGACCAATGATTCTGTTTTTGCTTAAAGAGAGAAGGTTCAGCCAGGTGTGGTGGCCCTATTCCTGCACTTCCAGCACTCTGGAGGAAGGCAGAGCCAGGAGGATCAGGAGTTCAAAGCCAGCCTGGGCTAAATAGTGAGTTTGAGGCTACATGAGGCCCTGCTTAGATCTATCTAAACAAAACAGAAAACCTCCATTACCCCCTGAACTGTTACAGGCCAAGGACACACCTTGCTATCTGTAGTGTGTCACCTGTGACATACTTCAGGAAGTATGGTCAATAAATATATTAAGATGGGGTGGGAGGGAGGTGGGACCAGTTTCCTTGCTGCCCTGAAAGTTCCACGCGTGAGTGACTGAACAAAGCGGACGTGCATTCCCTCAGTGCTGGAGGCCAGAAATCTAAAATCATGGTGTTCACACTAAAACGGAGACAGAGAAGGGGGTTTCTCTGGCTTCCCAAACTGTTTCAAGGTGAGTTTTCAGGATGCAGATACAGAAGCCTGGGGCCTGCCCTGTCATGACCCTGTGTGCCTATCAAAACCCCAAATCCCTAGGATCCAAAGGGCGTGAGTGGAATCTCCTCACAGACGGACCTAGACAGAAGTAATGGCATCTACGGCAGTTGCAGGACTCACTGAAAGCTCCCAGTGTCTAAGTGTTCACGAGTTCCACCTGGGCTGCCACGAGGGGCTGGGTGATGGGGTGGGGTGGGGTGAACTCTCATGACTTCCGCCTAGAGCCAATCAACAATCAGCCTTTACTGCAGGGCACTCGGGACGGGGGATGTCTGTGAAGCTTCTCGATGTCCTTGCTAGCTGATCTACAACCAGGCATTCCTTTTGCAAACCCGGGCATCATATTAGCTCCTGTGTTTGCCCAGCAGTGAGCTCCAAGTGGATCACCCTTCTCTGCCTTTTCCAGATTCTCCTGGCTGTACTGCTCCTCGGCTTGTGGGTAAGCCCTCCAGCTTTCTCCCCACGTTCCCGTGGCCAGCTTCCCTCTGTGGTTGTGCCTCGACTCTTCCCATGATGTTCTCAATCATGTCGGATTATGGTCCCATTTCCTCCAAGATGACCACATTTTAACTTAAACGATACCTGCAGCCACCCTAGGCACAAATGACTCCCCATCCGGAGCCTCTGGGCGGAGCTAAATTACTCAGTTAAGGCAAGGTCCACAGAGAAGATGGCCTCTCTGAGGAGGTGACACTTCTCTTGATCTAAAAGCATAGCTGATCCAGCCATCTACAAACATGAAGGAGGGACAAAGATGGCGTGTAACAAGTTTGAGGCAAAGGAAGAGAAGGTGGCAGCAATGCTGGGATTCTAGCATTTCATTCAGCTGGGCTACGCAGGTGTCGGACTAATTTGGTCACCAGGTGCAGCTCACCCCATAGGGAAGAACACGGCAAACAGGAGTGGGGAATGTGGGGGATGTCCTTTAAACCCAGAGGAGAAATGGTGTCAGGTCTGTCCAGTTCCAAAGCGGTGGAGCTGGAGAAGATGGAATTTAAGCTGTGTTTGTCGTTGGGAGACTTGCAGATGACTGTATTATATGCTGGGGAGATAAAATGATGACCTTGTGTCCCAGGTATTAAATCTGACCTGTATCTATCAGCCTGGAGCTGCAAATTTTCATTCAACAGCATCTGGTCCCCTTGTCTGTGTCCACACGTACAGTTTAGCCTCATTCGGTTTAGCTGTTCAACACAGCTCACATTTTACAACCACCACCGTGAACTGTGCGCGAATCCCCCACTGCTGGGCACTTAGGTTGTTTCTGATTCCTCAAATTTGCATTAGTGTTTCAACAAAAACCAACTCAGACAGTAATTCAGTTGCTCATTTATTTAAACGGTTTCTTAAACAGAATTTAGCCACGTGCCCGAGGCTCGCTCCAGGAGAGAAGGGGTGTAATCGGGGTGCAGAGTGTTTCTACTCACAAGCACTGTGTGTGTGTGTATGTGTGTGTGTGTGTGTGTATCTGCATTGCACATCTCCATGGTTTCAGCAGCTCTGAGAATGGTCTGTTGCCAAGCAGAAAAGGCCTATCCTTTCTTTCTGCATCAGGACCGTTCCAAGTACTCCCTTCCCGTCTCCTTCCTGCTTCCTTCCTGCTTCCTTCCTTCCTTCCTTCCTTCCTTCCTTCCTTCCTTCCTTCCTTCCTTCCTTCCTGCTTCCTTCCTTCCTTTCTTCCTTCCTTCCTTCCTTCCTTCCTTCCTTCCTTCCTTCCTTCCTTCCTTCCTTCATCTGTCTTCCTAAATTTAAATTTTTTAGCAAGGCTGAAAGCCATATGCCACCTTGTGTCATGTCTCTAAAAACACCGAGTGACATTTTGGGAAGGGGACCAGACTGCCAAGTGTAGCTTAGATCTGCAAATAGCCCAGTCCTCCTGGAAGACCATTGTCTGTCCTGGAATATCTGTCCTTTCATCATGAGCCCAGCAGGAGGAGTGATTATAGCCTCATACCTGCCCTGACTCATCGCTGTCCATCTGTTCCAACTAGTCATTCCCTGTGCAGAGACAGAAAGGGAGAGGGGATTGGGGAGGGAGATAGGACCTCACGTCCCACTTCCTGTCCCTGCTCCAAAAGCACCTGCAAGGAGAAGTCTGTCCGTTCTCACTCACAAACTGTAGCAGAAACGGCTTGTGTGAAGTCTGATGCAACAAAAGGAGCATGTTCCTCAATATACAAAGAACTTTTACAAATCAAACAATTAATCCTGCTCTACTAAACTAACGAAAGATGAGAAATCCACAAGAGAGAAACACAAAATGGCCAAAAGAAGCAGTCAGAGGTGTGTGTGTGTCTCATTCATCACTAAAGAAAGATGAATTAGACAGGGGAAAGATGGCTCTGAACGCTAAGAGCACTGGCTCCTCCTGCAGAAGACGCAGGTTCAATTCCTAGCACCCACACTGGATGATATTTATGGGAGGGCAAAATACTACAGAAAAGCAAGCAAGTTAACTGACCCTAGAATGGAACTTCCCCTTGAAATCAAGCCTGATACTTAGTGTAAGCAACGTGGCGTTCGCACCAGCACGGCGCGTCTGAAGCTGTTGGACAAGTTTCCAAGGTTCCCTCTGTTTATCCCATCTGTGTCCTGGTGTGTGCTGGGAGCAGACAGTGTCACCTCCCAGTTGGATGTGAAGAATCCTGGCCTTTTCTCTGGAGATTTCCTTAAAAGCTAAAGGGAAATAAATTTTTCTAGGTCTCCGGTAAGATTTAAAAGCAACTTAAGCGATATTTCAGCCTTTTGTCTTTATTTCAAGCCCTTCTTCTAGTCTGTGAATTTATTGGTATGCTCTTCTGAATGCGTCCCAGACTCCTTGGAGTTTTTACTTATGCTCATTGATTTTTTTCCCCTTTGATATCTGTGTACATTAGTGTCCGTGTCTGTCTTCCATCTCCTCTGCTCGGTTCTGTCTGTTGATAATGCTTTCTGTTGTGTTGTTCATTGATTAATTCATTCTTTCACAGACATGGGAAAAATCTTAAAGCAGGGGAGGTCTCATCAACAGGGATTGAAACCTAGAAACGCTTAGAGGAAAAGCAATGCTCAAGAAGTGGAGGGCTGGGGAGACAGCTCAGTGTGGAAGAGCATTTACTGTGCAAGCGTGAGGACCTGAGTTCGAATCCCCAATGTCCCAGAGAAAATCTGGCTGTGACTGCAGGCATGCCTGTGACCCCCGCTCTGTCAGGGGTGGAGACAGGAGGATTGCTGGGACTTGCTGATTACCAGCTTGGCTCCAGGCTCAGTGAGAGACACTCTTCCAAGGGAATAATGTGGAGAGAGATAGAGAAGTAGACCCATGGTCTTCCTCTGGCCTCCACACATGCGTGTTCAATGTTTATACACCACACACATTCAAACACACATGCACACAGAGAAGTGACAGGCAGACTTTTGCAGAGAGCTGACTAAGAACCATGGGCCACTAAAGAAAGGTAGGGGCCACCACAGGGCTAAAGGAAGTCAGCCCACTGCAAACAGGGATACCACGGAAGAAAGAACAGGAGCCTCCGGGAACAAAGATAGTCTTGGAAATTTGAGACAGATTAGTCAACGAGTAAGAAAAACAAAAGTGTGATCGTTATAATCATTACGAAGTGGAGAAAGATGGAGGAGTGTGGAGAAAGGGCGGGTGTCAGGAGAGAAGCATTTGAAGAAAGCTCTGTCTCCCTGGGATGTTGCTATGACAAGGACATCCTCCTGGGAGTGACGTCATGGGAACCTTGATGAGAAAATGTATGGACAAGTGCCAGCTCTGGTGCCAGGTTACAGGAGAAGTGGGGAGCTCCTGGGTGCCAAGCTCTGACTCACCTCTCTGGTAAAGAAGTGACCATGGCGAGCGAATGGAAAAATACTTGCTATGGATGAATGAATGGCCCTGTTTTCCCAAAGGGCAGATGAATGTTTTCCCTTGCCCCATGTATATCCTATTGGCTATGCCAGAACACGGTCAAAGTGCATCTCATGAACACGGCTGCTGACGGAATCTTGGCTGCCACTTCACCCACTCTTAGAGCAACGACAAATGCCTGCAGGTACTAATGTCTCAATCATAATTAATTTAATTTCGTCTTAATTCCAAGTAAGAAGTGGGACCCATGGGCTCAGACGGATGGAATGGGTGATGGAGGGGCCTGGAGAGAGAGCGGTTAAGAGCACCAGCTGCTCCTCGAGGACCTGGATTCAGTTCCCAGCGTCCAAGTCGGGTAGATCACAAACAAATGTAACTCCAGCTCCAGAGGACTCAAGGGTCTCTTCTGGACTCTGTGAATGACCATCTGTGCACACACACACACACCACACACACACACACCCGCACACACCCGCACACACACACACACACACCCGCACACACACATGCACACACACGCACACTAAAGTTAATCTCTTTTATTATTTCTAAGAAAGGGATAAAGGTGTAAGGCTGTCCAGCAGGGACTAGAAGCTGTGTGTGTACCCCTGGGAAAGTCCCTTGGATGAGGGGTACTCATCTCTAGATTTGATAAGAAGCATGGCTTCAGAGCACTCAAGCTCCAGGCAAGCACAGTGGGACACTAGCCCTATGCCCCTTCCTCTCCGCCAATCTGGCCCTCTCTAACCCCAGCGGAGGCCAAGATAAGACTTCCTGGGACTTGGCCATCTTCTGATATGCACTTAAAATGTCAGTGTTTTTGGCTTTCCTGGTCAATGCATGTAACATAGTTGGGAATGCAAGGCCAGCTCAGTGATCACAAATGCTGGAGAGTTATCAACCCCAGGGAGTCCTGGCAAGGTCTGGAGAAAATTTTGATCCCTAAAACCAAGAGGAGGGTGGTGCTAATCATACCCCTTGAGCAGAGACAGGATACAGCTAAGAACCCTGCAGGACTGGGCAGCCCTCCACATGGAGACTGACCTGGACACCCAGTGTCCAGGCTTCTGAGGGCTCTGACGCTTAACTACTTATATGTCTTATTTTAAAAAGAAAATATGTTTATATACACACTGAGAGAAAGTTGGAGAATGGTGAAAACTCATTAATATGTAACTTACAGAGACAATTCATTCAGTACCGCCATCAGCAGCCTACTACACATTCTGTGGGATGGCTTCTTTCTGTGTGTGTGTGTGTGTGTGTGTGTATATGCGTGCACACGGATGCATGCATGAGCTGCATGTGTGCTGGTGCCCATGGAAGCGGGAGAGGACATTGGATCCTCTGCAACTGGAGTTACTGCAGTCAAGAATCATCCTTGTGCATGCTGGGAGCTGAACCCCCGACCCACCCAGACTCTGCCAGAGCAGCAAGTGCTCTTAACCACTGAGCCATCTCTCCAGAGGATTTCTGCACATGTGCACAGCAAATACGATGCCTTTTCATGAGCCATACAGCCAGATAGCCAGGCTGCTTTCGTCTCCAGCATTCTAACCTTTGACCTGATGCTTTCCTTTTGGCTGTTACATTCCCCCCCTGTTCATTTAGCCCTTCTTGAAAGGAACTGTTTACAGCTTTGCTTAACAACAAACACAGCCTCGAGGAACATATGGCTGTCACTTCTTTCCCACTGGAAAGACACCCAGGCCTGCCACTGGAAAGACACCCAGGCCTGGTCATCAAGACGGTAGACTTCAGTTTTTAATTCTGATAAAGGCCGAAACACCACCTTCCGAAACTTTTGACCTATACTCCTCCCTGAAATGTGTAGGCTTGATGCCACATCTTCATCAAAGTGGGATATTATTACAGATTCTAGTTTCAGTCAGTCTGGAAGGTTAAATATGGGAGGTCCCGGCAGGACAAAGATGCCCTTTGCTTTTGAAGGGCTTTCCAGGGACAGCCGGTCCTTTTCATCCTTGACCACTTGATAAGTGTAAGGGGTGGGAGCAACGCGACTCAGAAAGCATTTTCTGAGCACCTACTGTATGCTGGGCACAGGGCTTGGAACTTTTTATACACACAATTCGTCTCCCAGCAGCCGGGACTCCTGGAATTATGAGAGACAGTGAGTGGCTCAGTGGCCAGAAGATGCCAGCTACGGAGTTAAGGAGGAAAGAAGGGAACCGTGGGAAAGATGCTTGTGAGAACTGGTACCCGGCCCTGCAGGTACCTTAGTCTCAGGTCTACACCCCACTTACCTATCTTATCCTGTCTCCCCTCTACCACAGGGCCTGGTCTATAGCAGGCACTGAGGGTGCCTTCGCAATAGAACAGCCTGTCTAGGTCAACACCCCTGAGACATGGGATCCCCGATCCCCCTCATGCCTCAATTTCCCAAGAGCCCCTGAGCTTGGAGAGGCGAGGCAGGTGGCACAGCAAGCAAGGGACACGGCCCAATCAGAGTCCAGGACCCTCAGTGCCTGTGGCTGGGGCAGGCAATGGGACCCGGAGGCAGAACGAACGCACTCTGGCAATTCCAGGTCTTTCTTCTGCCCTGGATTGGAGAGGCCTGGCTCTTTTGAGCCTGGAACCTGGAAGTCCCTGTCCCACCCCAGTCAGTCTGCACACCCATCCCTGTAGACCTTCCTGTCTTTTTATGCCCCGCCCACTACCTGCCACCTCCCCACCCCTCCCCCACCTCCTCCAGTCTCCTGGCTGCCCAGGGTGCTGAGGCTGAATGGGGTGATTGGAAGTTTTTCTCTGGTTGGAGTCTCACTCCTGTGTCTTCGCAGCAGCTGTTAGGCCTGGAGTGAGGCACAAAAGCTTTGCTAATGATTGTGCCTACAACCTGGGAGTGTGCAAGTGTGTGTGTGTGTGTGTGTGTGTGTGCATCCCAGTCTGAGCACAGGGCCACCAGGCTTTCAGCCTCACCCCGCCCCGCGGGTTCATTACAGATTTCTCTCGGTGGCGCGGAGGCTAGGAGGGGACAGGACCAGATGGCAGACAGGAGGGTGGCTGTCGGCCCTGCCTCCTCCTCCCCTCACCAAGCAGATGCCCTCGGAACAAGGCCCGGAGGCAGAGACAGGATTAGAGGGGGAGACTCCGTATCAATTAGTGTCAAAGGCCGGGTGCTGGCGGGGGGAGGGGAGGGCGGCCAGTCAGCTCTGGTTAGTGGGGGAGGGGCCAGAGAGCTGGGTGAAGGAGGGATGCTCCATTGCACAGCCCACAGGGGCTAAGACAGATTCACCCTCAGATAGCCGGGGCAGCACCTGCCTCTCCTCCACGCCTAGGAAGAGAAGGGCCAACTCCCATCTTGTCGCCGCTGGCCTGGGCTAATCTTCTTTGCAGGTTGGGATAATATTAGGTGCTGTGTGTCATTAAGTAACATTGGATTTACACAATACTAACAGGCATTGGGTTTTATTAATCTTATTCATATTCTTGCAACTGAGAATATTAAAAAAAAGTTTTTTTCCGCGAATGACTAGTGTTAATCTCGTGGCTGAACACTGGGTATGGACAGACACTGGGGTGATCTCCATCTAATCCTCCCAATGGTCAGACCAGACCTTGGTTTTACAAAGAGCCTGGAGCAGAGAGAGAGAGAGAGAGAGAGAGAGAGAGAGAGAGAGAGAGAGAGAGAGAGAGAGAGAATCAGACAGTCTAAAGCCACATAGCCAAATAAGGATGAGCTGCTCCTCTCACTCAGCACAGAGTTAAGCAAATCAAAAAAGCAGAGCTTTCAGGAATCCTTCCTAAGGTGGAACTGGGGCCATATTGGTTTAAAAAAACTAGTGCTTCTAAGTCCTCCTTTTTTTTTTCATAAATAAAACAAATAAAGAGAGAAATTTGAATTTCAAATCCTAAGACCAAAATTTAAACTCAGGCTGATTATCCCTGAGCTGTGTGACCTTGGGCAAGTGTCCCAGCCTCTCTGAATTTGTTTCCTCTACGTCTTGATGTTTCTATAGTGGTGGCTGGGTAAATTTCTTCTGCTACATTCTTATCGTGAAGTACTATGTGGGAGCTAAACATGGGGGAGATGAACAGAGCATTGCAGTTCAGATCTGTGACCTCAGCACTTGGCCGGTTGGGCAGGATTGCTGGGGATTCTAGATCAGCCGAGACTACCTGGCAACTACTGGCTGGCCAGGGCTACACAATGATACCTCGGCCTGTATTATAAATTTACTCTAAGCGCTCAACCCTCCTCCACATTGGTTAAGGTGCAGAATTGGGGGTGGGGGTGAATGGGAAGAGATAAACAAGGAGCTTAGTGAGACAGGAATCATAAATCCTGAGATATTCCCCTGTCACAGAGTTATGGCTTTTTCTTTCTACTCCAGTGTTTACAAAGCTAAGAGCTAACAAAAGCAGACTAAATTAACAGGCTCCCCTTTCCCTTGTCCTGCTCAGTGGCGTGTTGTGAGGATTCAGGGCCTGGCTGTGCACACGGGGGTGTCCCACCCAAGCAGGGACTGGCCTGCACATCTGAGGGTAGAATGGGGGAGCCGTAGGAAAAAGGGTTCACAACCCGTTGAGACACTCGGCCACTCCTGTCCGCTGGTTCCTGCTGAAATCAAACACTCCTAGCGGTTCAGGGGTTGCTGGGAAAGGAAGGGTTAAACCACAGAGCCATAAAGCTGACCCCGGGGTGGCCCACTTAGGCGACCATCTGCCAGCAGGCCTGCTGCCAATCACAGGCAAACCCTGCCTTCTGCGGGTCGCCCCCGCCCCCATCCCACACAGCTCACCGGCTCCCAGGCCTAGGCCTCTGTGTCAGCAGCCAGGGCCTCTGGCGACCTCCTTCCGTCCCTCCCCCACCCCAGCAGTCGCGCTGGCATCTGCAGGGGTCACCGAAGCTTCCTGGCTTTGTGGTCCCGTTTGACCCTAGAAAAGGTGATGGTCGCCTCGTCTCAGAGAAGCTCGGTTGTCGGGCCAAGGACCACACTCGTGAGAGAGTTCAGCCTCCGGAGGGGAAAGGGCACCCAGCTCCACGCCAGCACCCACAGCCTGTTTGATGCTCCCCTGAAGGCAGAAACTCCCTCGGGATAACCTGAGGAGCCAGCGAAGCTCCACATCCCATCCCCAAGAGCTAGGACAGTAGCAGCTTGGAAGTTAAGGAGTGTTACGAGGACCCCCTGGGTCCGGGTTCAAATCTGGTCTCCTCTCAGACTTCTGCTCCGTTCACCGCAGATGACCCCATGACTCCCAGCTCTGACCCCCCGAGGTGTGCGGGTGGGGGTAGGGGTCTCAGCATTTCTTCCTCTGCACCTGCCACCGGTACCACATGAGATCCCCACTGACCAGAAGACGGGCGAGGAAAGAGTTAAGCTGAGGGGCAGATGGCAGAGGATAGAATCCTCCTTGGAAGCTGCCCAAATGTCAGGCCCAGCAGCAGCCCAGGACTGTCAGCCAAAAGGAGGGAGCGAGAGCAGGGAGAGCTCCAGAGCAGATGGGCTAGCCAGGGCACCGGGGGATTGAAATGGCCGCCATAGCTGTAATATCCCGAATTCCTCTGGTGCACTCCTGTTTGCAGAGCTCATTCAAATCCATTATCTTATTGGAATCTCATGGCTTCCCTGGACATTCGATAGCTGGCGGCGGTGAGACCCATCTGGCAGGACGAAGCGACCAAGCTCAGAGAGGTTAAGCATTATACACAAGGTCACACAGCTCATTGGTTGTCAGAATTGCTGAACAAGAGAGTCAGGCCAAACCCCAAGTCCTCCATCCATGCACTTGGAATCCCATCCTCTTGTGTTGCAGCCTGGTACTCTTAACGGACGGACGACATCGTGATACAACAGTCACAGCAACACTAGCAAAGCCAATGCCTATTGCACACTTCATGGTAAACATCCCCTTTTGGGCCTTGTGTGAGGTTGACCTGACCATTAATTCCATGTTCCCCATCAAGTCGCCAAGGCTCCTATGACGGTCACTGCTCGCTGAAGGACACAACTTTAGAATTGCTCCATCAATGCTCCCATATGTAAGGTGGGACCCTGGCTCCTGCAGGCCACATTCCATCTGTCCCAAGCTCTCTCCATAACAAAGTATTCTTCCCAGAACCCCTGGCATCCCCACCCCTAAAGACAGCCAAGGTTTGGGGAGCCCCACAGTCAGCCCCTTGTAGAACTTTTATTGTTTATTATCTATATGTTTACCCCAAACTATGCTTTAATGTAACTGGCAAGGCCGCATTCTGAAGCCCCCAGAGCCACAGATGAAATTTTATCTTCTCCAGGGGTCTGTCAGGTGCCCAGGCAACACGGTGGCGTGATAGTGGAGAGGGTGTTTCTCGTATTGCTGAGAAAGAGGGGGATGAACTACCCGGGTAGAGTGTGGTTTGGGGAGAACGGGGGGGGGGGTGCGCTTTTATTTTCCAGACATGGCAAGCCATTTCCCTTTCTGCCTCTCCAGCTCCCAGGTCCCCCCCCTCCGCCCCCCCCCCCCAGGAAGCTAAGTGATCCTGGGAGAACCTTGTAGCGTGAACACGATTTCGCTTGCGTGTCCTGACTCCCATGGGGGCTGACTTGTGAAACAGTCTTGAACCTGACCAGGCTACCGACAGTCTCCAGACAGCTGGAGTCCGCTCTGGTTCTGGTCTACCTCTTGCCAGAGGGGTGTGCTGGCAGCATCTGTGAGCCACAGGACGGAAAGCAGGAGGACTCTGATTGGCACAGAGACATGCAAAGGAAGCCGGGCCTCTCCAGAAGGCGCTTCAGTCGGGAGCCCAGGGGCAGCTGCCTCACGCCCACTGCATCTTGAGGACAAGCGTGGGGAAAGTTTGCCTCTGCGGGGCCCCGACCCTCACATCTGCTCCACAAATGTGTCGGACACAAAGGGGGCATGCTTAGGCGCACATGTCAGATAAAGCAACGCTCTGTAGGAAGCAGATGACAGCCGGGATCTGGTGGTACAGGCCTCTAATCCCAGTTATGCAGGAGGTGGAGGCAGCATTGCCTCAGCATCTCGCTACAATGAGGACTTTGGAAAGGGAAGGGAAGCAGTGGTCCCAGGACTCCACTGAGAAATGAATGCAGAAGGGACAGGTTTAAGACAGATTCAAGACCCACTGGGAGTTTGGGGGAATGAACCTTCCCAGGTTGTTCTTACTAGCTTTCTGCTTCCCATGAAGACAATCCCTTTGGTCTTAGCTACGGGGCACGTCTTTTTTTAGTGGGTGACCTCCCTTCAAAACCTCCACGAGCCTCCAAAAACTCTCCAAATAATCCATGAGGGGGTAAGTAGGGGAACAGGAGCTGGGAGATATCCGTAGAGTTGCCCCTGATTTAGCTGGTGAACCACACAACGGGAGGCTTCAACCCTTCACACAGTGCATGTGTCTGCACAAATCAAGGGTTAAGGATGCCACGGAGCACAGGACAAGGAAGAGCTGGGACTCAAGATGTGGTAAAATCAGGAAGTTCAGAGCTAAGTGTCTGTGAGCTGTGATTGGATGGCATCAATCGTGGGGGTGTGGAAGAGGAAAATTACTCAAGTAGATTGGTTTCATTTATTTGTCTGATTCTTGGCCACAGTTGTACCTGGAGCCCGTCTGTCTTCCCCCATGTCCTTCCTCCTTGACCCGAGACATGCAACTCAGTGTCACATGGTGCAAGTGCAGCCAGGACTGGGATTCAGCCCTCTGCTTGAGTGCCTGTAGCTACGTGGTCTTCAATGGCTAGCATTGACTCTCTGAGCCCCAGTTCTCTGGGCAGTAAGATGAAGACCATGGAAACATGGCTTCCATAGAGGGCGGCTGTGAGGATGAAGCTGTATCACTGAATAAACACTCAATAAATTCCGGGTATATTACCACTGATATTCCCATCAGCTTGGCTTCTCACAATAGGAGCAGCTGCCATGGAAGCTGCCCTCCACGGTGAGGGCGGAGATCAACCCAGAACTGAGAGCTGCTCACTCGCACACGGCCAAAGCATCTGGGTGACTCCGAGTCCCCATTGTAGCCGTTGTAATTCAGAATGGGACGGAGACAAAGGCTGTGCTGTGACAAGGTTTGTCAGCCAGCCTTTAATCCCCATGGGACAGATAACTGTGATAAACAGTTCCAGAGGAAGGCAGGTGTATTTGGGTTCCCTGTCTCCAAGGGGATGCAGTCGCTGTGGGCCTTGGGTGAAGCAGAGCCCTAGCGAAGAGAAGATCTCCTGGAACATGGCTACTCACCTCATGCTAGCCAGGAAGCCTGGTTTCTTGTGTCCTACTGTCTCTACCCAGGCTCCTTCTGCTAAGGGCTTATGACTTTATCAATGTGTTAACTGAAGGAGTTAGAGCCCTCACCGTCCGATCCAGCCACCAGTCAGACACCTCTCAGCTGGCAGCCAAACCAAAGGGATGGCATGTGAGCCTTAGGAGGGACATTTTTAAACCCCAAACATGACAGCTGGGAAAGAAAGATCTTACTAGAATAGAGTCATAAATGCTAACATTACCATCCTTACGTCATTGGCTCGCTCAACAAATGTAACACAGATCCTGTCGGTTAGGCTTCCATAGTAGTAGCTGCTCAGTCACTGGCAATTCTGATGCCCGGGATCAGAATCTCCAAGAATCCGGGGATAAAATTCTTTCTCATAACCCAAGTGTTTTTACTTTTGGACAGTCTCTAATTGTATAGTACATAGCCTGGAACTCTCTATGTAGACCAGGCTGGTCTCAAGCCCACAGAGACCCACCTGCCTCTACTTTTCAAGTTCTGGAGTTAATGGTGTGTATCACGACCTATGAATTCTAGATGCTTCTTAGGGAAAAAAAGAGCTTCTACTCATCATTACATAGTAAGCACCATAAGCACCGAGCACTGTGACCAACTCCCAACACATTTGTATATGTGCTCCCTGAGGGAGGAAGTGATTATGTGGGCACCAATGCTCAAATGCCAGACATAGGCAAGAGAGATACCACCCAAGGGTTAAAAGCAGCTGGGACATAAAAAAACAAACAAACAAAGAACAAAAACAAACAAACAAAAAAGAAACAAAAAAAACTTGGAAAAGTCTTTGCTCATAAACATGGCTACCTGAGCTCCATCCCCAAAACCCACATAAAATCAGCCCTGTACTTTCATTCCAGCATGAGAGAGACAGAAACACACAGAGAGAGAGAGAGAGAGAGAGAGACAGAGACAGAGACAGAGACGGAGACACAGAGAGAGAGAGGAAGAGAGAGAGAGAGGAAGGTGGAAGAAAGAGAGAGAGGAAGACAGAGAGTGAGAGGGGGGAGAGAGGAAGAGAGAGAGGGAGAGAGAGAGAGAGAGAGAGAGAGGAAGAAAGAAAGAGGAAGATGGAAGAGAGAGAGAGAGAGAGAGAGAGAGAGAGAGAGAGAGAGAGAGAGAGAGAATTATTTTTGGTAGTCATCCAGTGAACTCTAACACTGTGTTGGGTAACTGAACTTGGTGCTTTGTCTATTATCACTCCTGAAATGCTGGATGGATTCTAGAAATACCTTAAGTTTTAAATTGCAAGTCATGTGATGAAATATGATTCCTCCTCACCTAATTCTGTCTGGAACCTGAACCATTTCTCAGTCCAGTATATCCAGGCTGCATATGCTACCCCTTCCCCATCAGTCACTCAGTAGCCGCCATCACAACAAATGCTGCATGTCAAGTAACCTTAGTACTCTTGGTATCAAAGAATGAGCAATTATATGTGTCCTTTAGGTTCAAGTGTGTGTGCGCAGCCAAGAGGTACCTCATGGAGACTCAGAATGTTCCTTGGTAAAAAAAAAAGGGGTGTTGAGAGATGAGGCTGGGGTTCCATGGCTGGATCACATTAAGCACTGACTTAGGTTATATTCAGGCCGGTTGTCCCCATTTCCATCTGCTTCTTGAGAAAACTCACAACAAATGTAATCACAGTCCAAGGGCAGGGCTACACATGACTGAATGGTTTATAGGCACAAAACCTATGTTTCGATGGCAAACACATTTCCCCTCTTTTTCCTTTTCCTGGAGATGCCTGCTGGCTTAGAACAGTGGCACCCAGCTATAACCTCCACGCTGCTCTAGCAAAGCCAAGTCAACAACTCTAGGATCGTTCCTACATGGCAGTCTCTGAAAACGTGGGATCCACCGCTGTCGGTTATTAATTCACTGAAGAGATGTGATTTCTCGGTTCTATATTTGGTTTTCTCAGGGGGTCGTCATGCTGGGAGTCAGGAGTGCAGTGCTAAACGTAAGCAATGGTACCCTGGCTGCAGAGACAAGGCCAGCTCCAGCCAGCCCCTGGCAACTGCTCACACCTATCCGTAGGAGAGCCAGCTTGAGAAGAGTCACTTTCTCCTGTAAGCTGGCCCAAGGTGTGAGACAGGCTGGGTCTCCGTGTTGCAGTGCAGGTCTCTGGTGTGTGCATGTGCCAGGCTCCTTCCCAGTCTCCAGTCTGCACAGTAGCCTGGGGGAGATGCATGTGTCCTATTCTGTGGCTGATAAAATGAAGCTTTGAGGGAGTAAAGTCCCACAGTAGAGGAGCCCTCGCTGCACTGAGCATCAGATCCTGGGGGTACGGCACAATGTGTCATGTGCCAAAGTGCCACCCAAAGCTCCACCCAGAACACAGCAGAGGGGTTCTTCCCAAATCCTAGCATTATTTTAAAAAATGTTTATAAAGGCAGCATTTCATCATACAGCCCCAGCTGTCCTGGAACTCTCTATGTACAATAGAGGCTGGTCTTGAACTCACAGAGATCCACCGTTCTCTGCTTCTCCATTGCAGATAAGATGAATCTCCCTTAAGTTTCACACAGGTAGGACATGACTGGGGAAGGACACAGCCAGAGAGAAGCAAGCTCTAGAAGTCCACACGCCCCACACCTTCTGCGTGATTCTCAGGTGATCCAGGTGAGACAAAGCTGGCCCTGTCCAGACTCTAAGTTCCAGGGTCCAACAGTGGATCTGGCTTCTGCAGCCTCCCAGCACCCTGCTGGCAGAGTACACCAAACCAGAAATAGCACCCAGATGCAGGATGAGTCCTCGTCACTTGCCTGAGGCGACTGTGAAATGTGAGCTCTCAGCTTAGCATCCTGGTACTCAACAGCAGAGTGCCCTGCTCTCCAGACTCTTCACATCCCACCCGAGAATCGAGACAATCTCGCCCTGCCTTCCAAGATGGTTTCTCAAGTCTTCTGAATGCCGCCCTGTTTCCAGCTTCCCCGGCACTCCATGACTGTCCGCCCAGCATGTGCCAACCATTAAGCTAGATGCTTTCCCGGTACATGCATAGTTAAGGCCTTTGACTTCTGAACCCCCCACCACAGCCCAGGATGTTGAGCACCACACTGTATATATTCACAGTTCTCAGTAAATACGATTTGGGGAGCACTCGTGTCCTGAGCCCTGTGCTATGATAGCAATAAGGAGATAAATAAGACAAAGCCCTTGGCCAAATACATACGTACGCACACTAATTAACATGGTCCACAATGGTTCCTCTATTGACTCTTCCATTTCTCGGCCTAATGGTTTATGTATTTAACAGTAATTATCAGAGCTGGTTGGCCACTGACTAGCTTCTTTAGCCTCGGGTCAATGGCATCACCTTCTGAGAAACTGTTTGCTCCTCTGTGAAGTGTGACGTGGTAAGAGAAAGGGATCCAGCTATGTGCATAAGATGCTCCGCGGTGCCGACGGCATGCATTGTAGGTCTTCAATAGTTAACAGTTGATAGAAGCCTCCAGAAAGCACTCCCTTCCCCAAGAGAAGAAAATGTATATCATGTGCACTGCAGCCTCCTTATCCCACACCCGTGACAGACATCACCAATGGATCTTAGATACAGCCCCAGAAGCTACCTACCCCAGCACAGTGCTTCTGGCAGACATTATTAGTTGATTGTAGCTGCTAACCATCTGCAGAGCTCTGCCGCTCTGTTGTTAGCCACAGTAACATGGTTGGGCAGCCCGCTTTCACTCTAAGGGACATCTCATTCCTCACAGAGTGCTCACCTTGGGGGTTGGGATAACTGTTCCAGCTGCTGAGTTATGTGAGCCTTAGGCTCAGGGGCATGCATTAAATGCCATTCAATGTAGGTACCAAACAATGCGCTCCAACAGCACCATTGCATCCATTCTCCTGACCCGCTGATTACCTTGGAGAAGCCACCCTTTATCTTCAGATAACTGTCCTCTCTCGAGAGACAGTGAGTCTCAGGGGGCCTGCTCAGGGGTCACTGCATATGCAGTGGGGTAATACTCTGAGCTATCAGTCTTGGTGGACTTCCTTGTCTCTGTTTCCCCTATCGTCAGGCCAGGGCTCTACCATCTCTGCCCAAGGAGGCTGTGTCAAGGCTGTAGACAGGAAGGATGTGAGCACGTCTCAGATTTTGCTTTTCTGCAGCCCTTCCTTGGGGAAGGCAACTTAAAGAGAGGCTCAAAGAAACCCCAAAGAAGAAAGATTCCCCTGAACAAAGAGATTGCTTCTGGGGGAGGGGGTGGTGGGAACCAGTTAGGTGCCACATGGGCAGGGATGACGGACATCACCATAGTAACATGTTTCAACTGATAACCAGAGGCTAGAGCTCTACCAGGCTTGGCAACCTTCGGCAAATACAATACCCTCTCTGAACTTGTCTTCACTTGCAATATGAAGACTGTTTTCAGTGATGTCGAGTGTGAGTGTAAGTGTGAATGTAAGCAAGGGGAAGTGAGTGGTAAACCCTGGTGCTTATGAAATGTTTACCTGCTCCACTGTCTGTGCCATATGTGCCTACCTAGGATGCTATTTTAAAGTTTAGCTCTGGTCAAGAACACTTGTGAGGGTCTAGAGACAATTGAGCTATGATGAGAATTTGCTGCTCTTGCCATGAACCCGGTCAGCTTCCAGCACCTACATGGCACCTCACAATGGTTATAGCTCTAGGTGCAGGGAATCCGATGCCCTCTTCTGACCTCCATGAGCACCAGGTATTCACATGGCACACATATGCAAGTGAAGCACTCGTACATATAAAACAAGAACAAATAAGTCTTTATATGAATAATAGCTAACACCTGCTGTCTCCTTTCCCTGAAGACTTATCACATTTTACAGTGTGAGCATGGAGCTTGGAGGAGTTAAGCAACTTGGTGAAGGCCACACCTTGCAGGGATCAGCATAAAGGTTGTAGGTTAAGAGTATGACCCCCGAGTATCATCTTCAAGGTCCCCAAGGCTCCGTGGGCCTCTTTCTAGAACAGGGTTGTCTGGTCCTCCTTATGGGTGACTGCCCAGTGCAGGAGGAACCATCAAGATCATGCCACTTACCCAGTCCCACAAGGTGAGCCTCAACTCAAGACAGGTCCTTCCTCTTTCCCCTGAGTCCTGGAGAGTCACTCAGAAGCATGGTGGCAGGACAGGGGAACCTTGACGGTGACACTTGGAGCTCCAAACCTTCACCTTAACTGCAGTCCTCATGTTGACCCCTGCAAGGCCATGGCCTTTACCGAGTCACTTAAATCCTCCACATTCTATAAAATCGGGATGCTGATGCAGGGCATTGGGGCAGAGATGCGGTAAAATTATCACGGTAAATTACTTAATGCAGAGACTGCTTTATGCATGGGAGAGGCCCACAGTTGCATTGTGTAACTGTTGATTTGTGTGACCTTGCCCAAGTCACCTTGCTGCAGGTCGTGGCCTTGGTTCTGTTTGTGATAGTGGTAACTTCATTCTGTTTTCTGATGGCTAATTATTTATAAATATGTCTCCCAAACCCAAGTGTAAGCAGCTTCAGAATGGAGGCATTCTACTAATTGTTAGGCTTTGTGCGTGATAGAAGATCAATGCCGGGTGAAGGCACGGGCAAGCAACCAAAAGGCAGATGTGAAATCCCTTGACACGGGTTTAAGGAAAGGACCATGGGGAGTGTTGTGATTTTCTTTTTTCTGACAGGAATGAAACACATACAGACATGAAAATCTCCAGAGCAAAAATAAATCGGAGCAGAAAGAAAACCTGAGGCCTCTGTGTTTTGGCTGCTGTTTAGGTTTTGAGATAGGGTCAACTATCCCTGTCTCAGTGTGCCCAGGCTGTACTTGAACTCCCAAATCTCCTCCTTTAGGCTCTCAAGTGCTAAGATTACAGGTGCTCTCCACTATGCCTGGATGTTAAGCTTTCAGGAAGCAATCAGGATTAGAAGATCAAAGCAAATATTCTGAACTGCCCATCAGTTTTTATCATTAATTAAATAGACAAGTAGATCTCAATAATTTTTTTTGGATAGGAAGAAGGACAGATGGGCAGGTGGGTAAAGGACTGAGTATTTAGATGTGCGCATGGGTGTGTGCATGGGGGAATAGTTGAGTGGATGAATGAATGAATGAATGAATGGTAGATGAATGAATGGTGGATGGATGAACGAGTGGGTGGGTAACAGATGAGTAAGTAAAAAGATGGCTGGATGGGTGTGTGCATGAGTGAGTGGATGGGTAGATGAATGGTTGGAGAGATAGATGGGTGTGTGTATATATGTATGTATGTATGGGTGGGTGGGTGGATGGATGTGTGCATGAGTGGATGGATAGACGGATATATGGCTGGTACATGGAGGAGTAGATGGATGGGTGGATAGAAGGGTGTAGAATAGATGGTTGGGTGAATGGATAGAAAACAGATGGTCTGAAAACAGATGAATACCTGGAGAATGAATGAACCTATGTATTGGATGAATGAATGAATGAATGAATGACTAAACAGATAAAGGGTAGATTGGTGGGAGGACAGAAAGATGGGTGAATAACTAGATGGTGGATAATAATGAATGGATATAAGATGTAATATTGAAGAATGTACAAGAAATGAATGCAGGGCTGGGTTCAGTTCTCAGCAACCATGAGGAACCATGCAGGTAAAACATGACCATAACTGCCCAATGCCTGTGCCTAGGTGAACTGACCTGGGGTCGATGGTGCCTAAGTGAGTTAGCCTGGGGTAGGTGGTCCTAGTCAAAACTTACTTTCCTTGTCTCTATTTCTTGAGGAAACTGTGACATTAACGTAAGCGTCAAACTGACGAGTCCCCAAATAGAAGCACCAGGTGATGCCAACGAATGGATACCCTGAGCCGCGCTCTTTCCTGTGCTCCACTGTGGCACCAAGACAGACCAGGATGGAGCCATATAGTGGGTAAGGAAGCAGCTTGTCAAGAGTTTCCATGTTTCCATATGGTGCTCCGATTTCGTTCCTAGGTCTGATAAGCAGAATAGGTATTCCAGACTGTGTAAGATTCAAACCTAGTTCTCACATTACCTAGTGTAGTCTTAGGCCACCTGCCTTCCTCCCTGATCTTCTCATCTACAAAATGTCACGGTATCTAGCTACTTCAAAGGGCAACTGTCTGCAGATAAAGTATTTTTCTCAGGGTTGGGCAAACACCAAACACTCAAAAACTATTATCAGTAGTTATAATTATGTCGCTTGAAGGATTTCCTTATACTGTGTGACTTGGGCAATGCCCATGACTGTCTTTCTCCACCTGCATAGTCAAACATAGAACTCTCCAGTTCTCAGGCTAAAGTTTTACCCCGGTCAGGGGTAAAAACCTCATTGTGTCCTCTATGTCGCTCTACTCTGTGCTAAATTCTCTTTGGACATGAACCTGAGTGGTTGGGGGCAGCCATGTCTGAAATTCAGGTCCCATCAAGAATCAATAACCATCCCATTCCTGTATTACAGGCCAGACTGCTTGGCGTAGGGATAGCGAAGGACACGCTTGTGGCCACACAGGTTTAACCAGAGCCCTCCCAGCTGCACAGGCCCCTCCCCAGACACTCAATGGGCATCGGCTTGGTGAATGAGAGCTCACGCTTTCTTATGGTGGGGTGGGCAGAGGTCTGGGGACACAGAGCACAAAATATGGGGAGCTATAGCAGGTGGCTCTTTGGACCTAAGTGTGGGTGACAAACATCAGCTATCTTTAGTAGTAAGTCACCTGAGCCATAGCTGGGACCTCCACAACACTTGGTTCATCCTGAGACCCCAAGAAAACATCAGATACCTCCATCGTCACTGGGACCCTAGTCTCAGCTCCTGAACTAAAACCACTGCAGGAGGATTGGTGAAATGATTTATTACATGCCGGCCCTCTCTGGAAGATGAGCAGGTGCCCTAATGTTTACAGGGACAGCTCTGGCACACAGCCCGTTCAGTAGCTAAAGGTGCCAGGGTCATTTCTGCCCTGATTCTTGGGTCTACACTAGAGGTCCCTTGGGTCCAGGGACTTTGTAACTCAGAGGGATGGAAAAAACAATTTGGAACAAAAGATCTGGTGTCTATGTCTATGCCAGATCATTTTAAGACCTCAGTTTCTCTCCTGTGAAATGGGCATGAGATTGCTATTTACTACTGCAAAGGCTGAGTGACACCCACAGCGACAGCCTGCCTGACAGCAGGGTGAGGATGTGCCTCGCTTCGCGGTCTAACTTCAGGCAAATAGTTCCGCAGCTCTGAGCTTCACTTGTCTGTATTTGTAAAAGGGGAATCAATCAACATGTTTCCCTCTATCCCCAGGGATGCTGAGCTCTGTCGTGTCTTGGGACCGGTGTCAAGTGGCATGTCTGTCAGCGGTGGCTCTTCGCTCTCCTTTCTGGTGTGTTCCGAAATGCCGTGCTTGTTCTGTGTCTCGGTCTTCCTGTCCCTAAATGACCGAGGCTGTGTTCCTGCAGTGTGCCCTCTGGGCTGCCCTCTCAGCTGACTGGACGGATCCGGGTGACCGTGGTGCAGGAAGGGTGGGGGGAAGTGCTAGGATGGTAATGGCCTCTCGTTTCTGCTCCGGATGCCCTGTTACATGGCTCCAGTCCACACAGCGCCGGCGCTCAGACACCCGCCACATCTCTGGACCTGGCACCTGGCTGTAGGGGGGAGGCCAGGCCAAGGGAACCGGACGAACAAAAGCCCATTGTCTTCTGCTTCTGGAAGCTCTGAAACTTGATGCCCCAAACAACAGCCTAGCAGCTCACCTGCTCTGCTAGGCACAGTCTGGGGGCAGATGGGCATCTTTCCAGGATCCCAGGCAAGTCAGTGGGCAGCATATGCCACAGGACACCCTGAAGGGGCAGGAAGGGGGCTGAGGTGGGAATATAGAGCTGGTGTTTGGTCAACTGAATGCAGTAAAGATGCTTGTTCAAACCAGAGACCCTGGCACCGGACCCAGAACTCACAGAACCTGTCTGTTTGAGACAGAATCTCACTATGTCGCCTAGGCTTACCTAGGGCTCACTATGTAGATGACAGTTGTCTCAAACTCATAGAAACACACCTGTCTCCGCCTTCCCAGTGCTGGGATTAATGGCACGGGGCACTACACCCCACTTTCTTCTTTGAAAGGTTTTTATCTTTAATTATGTGTATGTTTGTGTGGTGCGGCTAGGCACTTGTGGGTGTGCAATGCCTGTGGAGGCCAGAAGAGGGCGCCAAGGCTCCTGAAGCTGGAGCTATGTGAGGTTGTGAGATGCCCAAAGTAGATGCTGGGAACGGAATGCGGGTCTTCTACAAAAGCAATACACACTCTTAGCTGCTAAGCCATTTCCCCAGCTCGGAGTTTTGCTTTTTCCTCCCCCTTGCTCATGGCATATCTCTCTCAGCAGGAAATAACGAAATATCACTATGCCCTGTATTTATACATTACATATGCATTCTGCAGCTAAGCACATTCAAAATCGTCCTCAGCCTGTAACTGAGGATGACGATGCCCCCCCCAGCTCTTTAGCGCCACCGTTGTGGTACTGCCGTCTCTGTACTTCTGTTTCCTTGTCTGCGCTTTCGGTGGCGTTATCCTTGCTCATTTCTCATATGTCTAATTCCTGTAATAAATTCTAGGATCCCACAAAGACTGGGAAAGATGTCGTACCTGGCCTCTGTGGTTCCAATTGTTCTCCTCTGAATCCCATAGAGGAACCTTGCCCCTTCTGAATATTAGTGATTGTGCTGATCAGCTTGGTGTCTTTGTAACAAACACACGAGTTAATTAAACTCACAGAAGGACTCACAGCTTTCTCTTTTTACCATGTGGATCCCAGGGATTGAACCCAGGCCGTGGGCCTTGGCTGAAAATGTCTCCACCCACTAAGCCATCTCATTGGCCGTGCCTCTCTTCCCACAGCCCTTCAGCTGTCATTCAGACTTCCAGCTGTCTAGCTAAGTTTAAGCTTTAATGAAATCCGTGAACAGGGACCCATTGGTGGGTGTTGCTGCTCTGTGAAGCTGCTGGTAGGATCTGAGCTCCAAGAACTCACCAACTAAGGGATTCCCTGCCTGCGACACATTTGTGTCCAGCTTACTGCTTGCTGTGAGCAGACACCTGTGGGCATGAATTACTTAATAACTGCTTTAGACTTCAGCATGTCCCAGTAGCTGCTTTGGCTTTGTTTCTGTGACATCCCAATTTGAAATTTTTGTTTCGTGGAATTCCACATAGAGACTGTAGCGTGTGAAAACTCCCCCTGCAATATTTCAAGGTGAAGAAGAAGGAGGAAAGAGAGAGAGAGAGAGAGAGAGAGAGAGAGAGCCCAAAGACTGTTTCTAACTGCAAAGAACAACCCAGTGTTTACACACCAGGCTATGAGAGACAGATGAGACACCATGGGAACAAAATTTACCACCGTGAGACTATGAGAGTCAGACCAAAAAAGCATCCTTCTCAGTGTCCTGACGTAGTCAGAGAGCCTGGAAATGTCCCTGCTTCACTTTAAGACAGGAAGGAGCTGCACTGTTCAGAGTTACCCCTGGCTGCATTGGAGTTGGGACAGGAGCGGTTTGGGATGGGGACCTGGGCTGCCAGGACTGACATCTCCCTGGGTGTAGGAGATTAGGAACTGAGAGCCTAGGGACTGTTTAGCAGGCTCACAAGATTCCCTTGATCTAACTCCTGTTGGGAGTCTTGGGAGGCATCTTCTATAGCTGGGACTTTCTTCTTTCCCTCTATTGCTCTTCAAATGTCCTAGGCAGCTTCCACCCCAGGACCTGTCCGTAACTGTTCCCTCTAACTCAAATACTTTGTCTCCAGCTGTCTTCACAGCCTGCTCCTTCTCAACAGATTCTCAACAAAGAGGCTCCTCCCCTCACCCTACACCCTTTCTTCTCTTTCTTACAGGGCTGACGGTCACCTGAGCATATATTTGTGTATTGATTTGGTGCTTATTCCCTGTCTTTTTTTTTCTTTCACAAGAGCAGGGATTTCTGTCGCTCAGTTGCCACTGTACTTACTGTGCGGTATCTCAATAAAACTGTTGGAGGCACGAATGAGTGAGAATACAACTCAATGCCACAGCCAAATGCCGCTGCTTTTGCTTTGTGGATTCCTTCCCCTGTTGGCAGCGCCACCTTCGATGTCTGTGGACTCTCTGCCATCCCCCCCTCCATCATCACTGGTTGTCTGAAGAACACAGAATGCATTTATATTAGCTATCTAGACCATGAAAGACAAGAAAGCTAATGGCCCATACCAGAGACAGTGCCCTTGAGTCAGCGGCGGGGGGTTGGGAATTCTGTATTACAGGGACTGTTTCTTTCCGGTGCCCCCCACAGGTGATGCTGTGCCCCCCACAGGAGACACACACTCTAGATGGTTTTGCCAGCTTTTACTCTTAAAAGGAAAAAAAAAAGGCCTTTGAGACTCTCCTGAGCACAAAGACCTCATTCCTTCCCCCTCATCATGTCTCACTGGTAGATTAAATTAATGAGAAAATAAAGTCATATCCGTTTCACAAGTCAGATACCTAAGGAGAGCTGTGGACATGTGCTGTGCTGGGCCCCCTTCTCTGTTGGAACCATATTCCTGTACTTCATGTCTCATCGGAGCACATAAGCCCAACCACCTGGAGTCCTGCATTTGCAGGTTTGTGTCTCCCTTTCCAAAAACGTGATACCCTTAAAGAGAGAGGCCACATTTTATTTAGTTTTTCCTCCATGATGGGCCCAGCTTGAAGAAATAATAAAAGCTGTGATTTATTATTGATAACAAGAACTAACACAGAGTAAGTCCTTACCTCTTGCCAGGCAGTGTTATCTATAAATGAACTCATCCGATCCCCTCAATGGTTCTTTGAAGTGGTTGCTATTATTTGCCCATTTTATGGATGAGGAAATCAAGACTGAGGTCGAGTCATTTGCCGGAATTCTCCTAGCTAGCAAGTGCGTGTAGGCAGAAAGGAGAACCACTGGTTGGGCTTCTTTGCCTGGCAGATTCTGCACACGGCTCCGCAAAGCTCAGTCCCTCTGGAGAACTGCAAAGCCATGTGCAGAACTGAACAGAGGGGCTCGATGGAGCCGTGTCAGGTCTGATGCATGCTCTGCTGTCCCAGTACTGTGGAAGCAGGGATAGGCGAATCTGCAGGCGCACTGGCTAGCCCCCACCTGACGGGGCAAGGTCCAGACGGGGAGAGACTTGGTTTCAAAAAATAAAAAGAAAAAGAAAGGAAGGAAGGAAGGAAGGAAGGAAGGAAGGAAGGAACGAAGGAAGGAAGGAAGGAAGGGTGAAAGGCAAGGCAAACAGTACAGTGCCTAAATAATAATACCCAGCACTGTCCTCTGGCTTCTATGTGCACATACATATACACGTGTGTGCACACACCTGAACACACATATGCATACACATGCATGCATAAACACACACACTCAGATAAAACCACAGCCACAGCCACACACACAAACACACAGACCAGACACAGCCAAACACACACACAGGGTGGGGACAGGCACAGGCAGGCGCTTGCTTGCACACATGTGCACACACGCACTTGTGCGCATGCACACGGCCCCCCAGAGTACTGACATAAAGGAGAGCAATGTCAGGGAGTCCGAGCACCCCATTAACATCCTCTCGTGCCTCAGCAGAGTCTTCAGAACAAGTCACTGAAGAACTCTTCCTAATTCCCAGCCAATTCTGCTTTGCGGGAAGACGGATCCAGCTTTCCAGAAAGTAGGGACAAGCTTTTAATTTATTGTGATTTTGTACCATGCCTGATGTATCTGTGGAGCCTAAGGTCCACGAATGGGCCTCTTTTCTTCTTACAGAAATTAGGGTTTAGGGAATGCTGGAGACCCACAAGGCTGATGGCATCCAATCTAAACTGCTGACCTCTACTGGATAGCATGCCTACTCCTTGCGCGGGACAGACATCTTTATCTGGGGAGCCTCACCCTGACCCCAGGGAGAGTTTGTTTGCAGCCTGTGTCCTTCAATGGCATGGATTAGAACCCTTAGAGTGTCAGATCGAGGTGGGGCTGGGAGAGAGTGTGGCTTCCCCCAGGTTGGAGCCTTGCGTGTGTCAATCAACCCACCCAACACCCCTTGACCATCTCCACCCCACGCTTCTTTAAAGCTAGCACATTTGCCAAGCAGACACAGAAGAACGTCACAAAGGGTCTCTCCACCACTAGCCCCTGTGTGCCGTTCAACACATTTCAGTCTTTCAGATGGAGAAACGTTTGACCCCAGCGATATCACTCCCTTCTCCCAGAGGAGCCTGTGTTCATGGCCAGGGCAAGCATTTTCTGTGACCCTCAGAATACTGGCTCTTAACCACGGTTGTCAGAAAAGCACCATCCAAATGCCCCTCACACCGATCCCTCGTGGAGTCAGCACAAATGTGTTAACCGATTGCTTGGCACCAAGAGGAGTCTCAAATTAAATGGTTCAAAGGCATTTGTTTCCTCCTTTACAGTTTGGCCATCTTTCCCCTCGTGCAGTAAAACCTCCAACAGTTTAGAATTTATGAGCCTTTGGACAAGGACTGGGCTCCAGTCTGGAGTATTCTGCATGAAAAAGATTTTTTGAAGAAAATTAACAGCTTGCCAAACAAATAGCAAAGGGAATGCACGCTCTGTTTAAGGGGGGCTTCTGCTCTAGCCCTTAACAAACACTCACGCATCCGCAAACAATTCATATGCTAATTCCTAATGATTTTTACATGTTCATTAAGTCCCCAGCTACGGCTATTTATCGATATGATTATTATGGTTCGAGCTGCTTTAAAAGCTAGGTTTTTGCTGATCAGGAACTTTTTAGGTACAAACTTTCTGAGGCTGAGCTAGGTTAACAGAGGAATTAAGGGAACATGACTCTCCTTTGTGGTGGTAAGAGAGGGGTCTCATATATGTCCTTGATCTCATTGATTCCTAGGGAGGGGTGTTCCTGCCAGGTACTGTCAGGTGAGGTATGACTGTGCTGAGCCTTGTTCTGGGTTTCTTAGGATCATCCGTGTTAGAATTCCATTCTAAACAGCTGTTCTCACTCCTGCCTCCCTCTCTTTCTCCCGCTCTCCTCCTCCCTTCCCCCTCTTCCTTTCCCTGTCTTCTACACAGCTTCAGATGTCAACTTGACACATCCCAGAGCCACCTAGAAAGAGATGGTCTCAGTTCAGGAACTACCTCCATCAGACTGGCCTGTAGGCAAGACCTCTGGGGGCATTTTCTTGATGAATGATTGCTAAGGAAGGGCCCAGACCACTATGTGTGGTGTCATCTCTGGGCAGATGATCTTGGGCTGTATAAAAAAGCAAGCTGAGCAAGCTAGGGGGAGCAAGTCAGTGAGGAGCACTCCTCCATGGCCTCTGCATCAGCTCCTGTCTCCAGGATCCCTCACTGAGTTCCTGTCCTGACTTCCCTCAGTGATGGAGAGTGACTTGGGAGTATAAGTAAAAACACACCCTTCCCTCCAGTGTCATATATGGTCGGTGTTTTTATAACAGCAACAGAGTGCAAACTAGAGCATCCCTTTCCTCTTTCCCCCTCTTGGTTTCTTTTGGTTTTCCTTCCTTCCTCCCCATCCCCTCTTTCAGGGTCTTCCCATGCCATCAGGCTGATGGTGAACTCACAATCAGCCTGCTTCAGTGACCTGAGTCCAAAAGGCTATTCTATAAGGTGTTTATGGATCAGTTCAGAATCCAGATTTCACTGTGCCTCACCCCCAACTCAACAACCAGAGAAGAAAAGAGTTATCTTCCATGTTGGTTAATCTCAGTTGTCAATTATATGAGAGCTAGAATCACCGGGATGGAGGTGGGGCCCCTGGACATGTTCATGGGAAACAATCTTGATTAGGATCATAGAAGTGGGAAAACCACCACTATGGGCGGCACCATTCCCTAGGGTGGGGAGGTAGAAGGAAATGGATGAGCCTGAGTGTTATCACTCTGTTCCTGGCTACGGACCCCATGTCATCAGTGGCCTAAAGCTCCCCCCAGTTGAACTCCTCACCATGTTGTTCTGTACCCCTGAACTATGAGCTGACATCAGCTCTGTGCCCCAGGAGTTGCTTTTGGGGGTATTTAATCACAGAAACAGGGAGAAAAATCAAGCCACTCACATGGCAGGGAAACTATGGGTCAGCCCTCTTGGCCTCTGTGTATTAATCTCATGTCAATTTTGTAGCCCGTTCAGAGCAGAACTTTCAAATGGCAATGTTTAGCATTCATTGAGGGAGAGATGAAGCAGATCTGGAGACCGTGCTTCCTTTTAGCCACTCTGAGCTGCCTTACAGGACAAAGGTCTATTCAGCAAACACTCTATGCCACACACATGGCAGAGTTCCACCTGGCTCAGTCCTCACGGAGGCTGAGGTAGTGATAGGTACAGATTCTGTTTTCAAACCGACAAACGTGTTCTGGTGAGGTGAAGGTTCTGGTTCAGGAAACAATCCAGGACAGGACCCCAGGTCCTCTGACGTTCACATCAGCACGAAAGTGACCACTATGGTATCTGGCGTCTCACTGGGCTCTGCCATCCTGACATCTGAGTCAGATATCTGCCTGAAACTTGATGCAAGAGAAAACTCTTGCCTCATCAAGAATGCCTCACAGAGGGAGGGTGGGGAAGAAGGGAGGGGCCGAGGAGCGGGTCTGCTTAGAAGGCAATTGCCCATCATAAGCATGTTGCTGTGGAATCAACAACTTAAAATGCATATCCTAGTACTGGTATTAAATTATCTTCAGCTATAGACTTACTTACGATATCCTGCAGAGGCTCATCCAGGGGAGGGACCCTCATTTATAATCAAATATTAAGTGTGTAACCTACAGGATTGGCTGATTGGCTGGTGGTTCACTCATACCTCCCCCGTCTTCCCACAGGCATGGATTGTGCCAATCCTCTGACTGAGCTGGGCTTGGCTCAAGCAACTAAACATTTCTGTTGAGAACAAGTCAGCAGCTTGTCTCAGAAAGAGTCGCCAGGGCTCTGCGGAAGCTATACAGCATCTCTCTCCTTTTTCCTTCCAGGAGCTCGTCTTTGGAAACATGACATTTCTACCCTCTGGTGACACAGAATGCTGGAAGGGAGCGGGAACTGACCATCGCTGCTGTATGCAGCTGATATGGTGAGCATGGGAACGATTCGGTCTTACAGTTAGTCTGTTGGAACAAGACTAAGCCAGGCCGTTCTGGGGAGTCGGATATAACTGTTCCTTGCAATCTCTGCCCGGGATTAGATATCACATCTACAGACCAGAATGTGTTCTACAGAGAGGAGCCGCCAATCATAGAGGCATTCTTGTATAATATCAATCAAGAGCTTATAGAACTCTGACATAAACTTCAAGGGTGTTGACCAGGGAGGTAGAAACCCAGGACATTAAAACACATCAAGGGTGAGAAAATACTGAGGGTGTAAGGAACTCTTGCAAAAGTCACACACCAGTGAAATTAAAATGAATAAAAGCTGTAGGGCTAGGGTGTCTCTCAGTCATTCATAGGATCAAAGCTTTTTGGCAAGAAAATGGTATGTAGGTAGACTCAGACAGACAGTCAGACAATAGACAGAAAGGCAGAACCATGTGTGGTAATAGTAGGGGCCACTTTCCTAAATTAAAACAGCACTGAGAACCTGCTTTCCTCCCCAGTGCAGCATTTAGACAGAAGACTGTGGACCAAATACTTCTGTCACCAGACAAATTCTCCCTGGTTCCTCCAGCAAGGGCATTTTCTCTGACCAGTGCAGCACTGATGTGCCGGGAGTGGAAGCGAGAAGGTGAAGCCGGTGGCAGAAGACCAGGAAGATAAAAGCGCTGACGTCAAACTCTCTACAAAGAACCTCCGAACAAGCAGACGCACACCAGCTTTAATGACATTTTATGTCACCCCCCACCTCTCCAGCCCCATCAGGGGGCTTCCCCCCTCTCCTGAGCATAAGCTGGCCTCTGCTCAAGGCTCTACATTCTGCTGGTCCTTCCTGCTTCCTGTCCACACATTCCCTACATAGGATGCTCTGTTGGTCTAAAGACCTGTCTGAGCTTCAGTCGGAACAAAGAAAAGTTCCTGGGTGTGGGTTTGCTCCTTTCAGATATTTTTCTCCAATCAATCTTCATCGATCCCACACTTGCTGGAAAGTTCAGACTTAGTTGCTGCTAGGCCAGGCATTCTGTCAGGGTCTCTTTCCCAGACATGTTTTCATTCTATTCCCTAATGCAGCCTGCCAGTATTAATCAATCCTGTGAGTGGTCCCCCAGATCCGCTTCTTCCCTTTACTCTCAGAACCGCTCAGCCAGTAGCACCAAGAGATGAGTTTTCATACAGGCTTGATTTTCCCTGACAGAGGGCACAGCCTTCGTCTCAAGCTCCTCTAAATCTAACGATCTAAGAAAACATTGGGTTTTTCTCTGCCATGGAAGGCTTCTGTGTGCCCCCCGCCCCCACCGCACTTCCTCTTTACCCTGCATCCTGTTCTCTTTTTCTTCTGCCTTTTATTTCTTTCCTTATTCTCCCCTCTGGTCATTTCTTTTTAAACCTCCACTCCAGAACCACAACTGATTCCAAAGTTCGAAGCCACCAGATTCTTTAAAAATAAAATAAAATAAAACTTCCATGATTACTTTCATGCTGACTTTGAGCTCAGAGACTTGGTTTTGGATGCTGGAGGGGAAAAAAAAATTCAGCCCCAGCAACAGCCTCAGCTAAGCATGGAGGTGGGTGCTGTCTGGAGTGTATTTGAAGGAACAGCATATGGACTTTTGTCAAAACCTCAGAGCCCATTAGTGTCTGAGCTTGAGTTAGAATACCCTCTCTGAACATTGTCTGAGCTGAGTTCATGCTTTGGACAGTATCCCCCCAACACCTCAGATCCGCCACTCTCTTGCCCCCCTGACCTATGAGCTTGGCAATAGCTGAAAAAGTTTTCAGGCAAGTGCATACCCAAGTCACACCGCCCACCCTAAGAAAGCAAAGGGGTTTTGCATAGGAGGTATGGAGTCTGTGGGAGTGTTGTTCCCCGCCAAAGTATTCCTGTCCCTTTTCAACAGCCTCCTCCTTACCCAGGCGAATATTTCCCTTGTTCCAGCGTGAGATACCGAGTATGACTGACATAGTCCAGGCACCCTGACCCAGCTGCCTAAGTCCACCTTTCAAGATTCTAGGGCGCAGGCAAGAAAAGGGGGAACTTTCCAGTGTTCCCAACTCACAAACGAGGTCATTACCTTGGCAGTGGCTTGCGGGCTGTGATACTGGCAACGATGATGCTCTCGGGACGCGGAGTGGCCACTGCTTTGAAGGTCCCTTTCCAGAACTTCTCAAACAGCTGTTTCTCGCCCTGCTGCAGGCTCGCCATCCTGAAAACCCAAGGAGTCCGGACGAGCGGGGCGCTGTCCGAAGTGCTGAAATGTGGATTCCAAACCCGATGACACGCCCTTGGTTCCGGGGCGCTGCCCGCGTGAAACCCCCAAGGGGTGGGGTGGGGGAGAGATCAGAGTTCTGGGAGGGGGATGGGACTGAGTAGGACGACTCAGCCTGGCAGGCAGCGTTGATTGAAGGTGGTCCCTCGGCTGGGTTCACCTCCCGCCTTGGCTCTGAACTGCGCTGGGAGCCGGCTGAGCTCCGCGTCCTCAGCAAAGCAAAGCTGGGCCGGCTTTCTCTACCGCGCAAGGAACAGAGAGGAGGCGACCGGGGCGTCTGCCGTGCGTGCGCGTGTGAGCTCCAGCGCGCCCGGGTTTTGTCTCTTGCACAATGTGACGTTGGAAGAGGAGGCTGGTCGCGCGAGCTGTACTTTCCTCCCTCCCCTTCTAGGTCTCCTCCTTCCCCAGCAACCCCTCCTTCGGTGGCTCAGCCCCCCCCCCCCCCGCCGCCATCTGCATAACAAAGGCCCGCAGGTCTGGGGAGGAGAAAGGGCGGGGCGTGCGCTTGTCTCCAAGGCCCGGTGGCCAGAGTTGTTGTTCCGACCCCTCTGAGAAGAAACCCCAGCACTCGGAATAGAATCGAGCTGGAGATCCTCCGCCCCAGACCTCACCCCTCCTCCATCGTCGTAGGCCTTCCCCTCAACCCTTGCGTGCGCACTCACAGCGCTGAGCCACCTCCCTATCCCTTTGCAAGACTTGGAGCACATCTTCTGTAGAGTGAGCTAGTAAAAACAGCCCCACCTACTCGCCCACGCCAACCTGCCTGCACCATCCCCACCTCTGGGAAGGACTGCTGAGCTCTGCAAAGTGGAGGTGGCCCTACTTTTTCCTTTTTATGCCTGGGGGCCGTGGGCTCCCCCGTCTCCCATCCAGAAAATGCCATTTGATGGACAATCCGTCGCCAGCACGGTTTCTCGCCATCTGCCGAGCCGGCCCCCACCCGCAGAGGGGCGCAGCGTCACATCTGTGCCTGCGGCGCTGTAAAGGATATCTCTTTTGTGCCTTGCAGCCGGCCTGCCTCGCGTCCCCGCTGCCAAAGCCCGCACCCCTCCCCCACCCTTTCTCCCCACCCCTGAGAACCCAGAGCTTGTAAGTGAGGCCGCAGTCCGATTTGGCAACGAAAGTTCTCGGGTGGAGGGGGCGAGGGGATTTTTGAGGATTACAAGGAGTTAGTAACTTTTTGGTTTTTCCTCCTTCTGCCTCCCCACTCCCCCCCCATCCCAATCAATTCTGAGCAGAGACTCAGAATCTCAGACTCCAGAAACGCAGGATATAGACAACAATGTCTCTTTTAACCCGAGGGTTCTCTGTAAAGAACATAGCCCAGTGCGAGCCTCCAGCTCATTTCTCCTTTAGATCCTTGCAACACTTTAGCCTTCCTCCAGAGTTTGAAATTCCTAGAAGGAGCCTTCACTAAGTCTTAAGGACTTTCAAACACCGACACCAGGTCCCACCCTGAAGAAGGGGAAAATCTTTAATTCTTGTAGACCTAGTAGAAGTGTGGACGGAAGATCCCCAACATCCGTATTAGCTTTGAAAATTCTTTGCAAGAGAATAGTGGGTACATTGAGTGGTAAAAGGGGAAGAGGAAAGAGAGCAAGATAGGGCAAGAAAAGCCAGAACACAGGAATAAAGGAGCGACTGTTGGTCTAGAAAGGGCTACAAGATGGGGTTGTGTGCAGCGGATTGCTGTCTACTGGTTTAGGAGTGCCCAGGGCTCTGCTCACTCCGCAGTGACCCCTTCTGGTCAATAGCTAGAAGTGCATTTCTTGGCTTTTAAAGGGGGTAGTAGAACCTGGAGTTGAGCTGCTTTGGGGATTGAAAGAGGATACAAAAAGGTAAACTGGGGAGTGGAATTTCCACTTCCCTCCCCCTGATCCACTGCATTCAAATTCTCCATTCTGAGATTGCTTTTAGGACCTATCACCCTCCCTTCGGTTGCTGTCACCTTAAATGCCGTACTCTCCCTTCTTAGCCTTGGAGATTTAAAGAGATTCTTAGTCATGACATGTCACTTTCAGGGAAACAGAGGTAGGTGGGACCTTACCTCCACCAATCAACCTTTCAGAGGTGTGCCTGCACTTTAATAAAAAGAATTTATTTTAAGTTTAGTGTGGAAGTGTGTGGTGTATGCCACACGTGTGGGTGTTTCAAGGACGTCAGAAAAAGGTGCCCGATTTATCAAAGGCTAGAGTTAAGGGTAGTCCCAATGTGGGTTCTGGGATTCGAACTCTGGTCCTCAGGAAATGCAGCAAGCACTCTTAACCATGGAGCCACCTCTCAACTCAACTATACCTCATCTTCTTACCTGGTTTTATGGGAAAAGCTCCAAGTTGGGCATCCTTGCTTCTTTGAAAACCCAGAACAGCCAGGTGAGGTGGATAAGGAAGTTTCTCTTACTTGTGTAAGGATAAGAAAGTGGAGGTTTAAAATTGCCAAGTGGTGTGCCCAATTGCCTCTAGTAGAATAATGGGACTCTGGGGAAAATACAGTGACTGGGTATGGGAGAGAATTCTGGGGACCGTTAGCATGCCAGACTGGAAAGATGCATCTACTGGATACCAGCAAGCCAGGGCTTGGATGCACACAGGCGTTTCCTGTGCTATGGTTTCCAGGTTGAGCACCTCCTCGCATGAGACAGGGCTTAGAACCCAGATGTTCAGTCTCAGCCCTGCTATTTCTAGCTGGATAGGATCAAAAGAGTGACCTCAACTGTTGTATTAGTTGTCTTGTTACTGTGACCAAATCCCCGGCAAGAAGCAAGCAAAGGAAGAAAAGAAGGAAAGGAGGAAGGAAGGGAGGGAGGGAGGGAGGGAGGGAGGGAGGGAGGGAGGGAGGAAGGAAGGAAGGAAGGAAGGAAGGAAGGAAGGAAGGAAGGAAGGAAGGCAGGCTTTATCAGGCTCACAGTTTGGGCCTGCCCTGGTGCCCTGGCGGGGAGAAGCCTGGTGAAGTGAGGCAGCTGGTCCTGCTCCAGCACAGCCAGAGGCAGAGGGAGAGGAACGGTACCACTGCTCATCTTTCTGTTTGGTTTTGTTTTAATCTTTTCTCCAAAGTCTGGGACTGTAGGTTCATGGGACTATTCCATCCATACTCAAGACAGGCCCTCCTTCTTCCAGCAAGAAAACAACTTTATGGACGGAGAGGTGTGTGTTTCCACAGGGTTTCAAGTCCAGTCAAGAACACGGTGTAGAGCCCTCACCCTCTCCAAAGCTCCCGTTTCAATATCTCCCATGAAGTCTCCTGGATGACAAGCCACTACTACCACCAAACCTTCCACACATGAAATTCTACAAAGACTGGATATTTGGGACTTAAATAAACTGTCTGGGAGAATTAACAGAATCAGCATGGTATACGGGCTTCAAAGCAGTCTGGAAAACAGTTTAGTAAAGGAAATCAATTATTATTAAAGGCTGAAAGCATAGCCTCTGGAGTCAGGGGAAGCGGGGCACGAAGCTCAGCTCACTTTTTAACTGGATGACCTCAGGGAAGAACTAAGTCCTGCTTTGGTTTCTCTACCTGAGAAACGGAGACATTAATGTGTATTTCACATGACCATTGTGATGGTTTAACCCATCATGACTCGTAGGGACTTAGCTCCAGGTCTAGTTCATTATGAATGCCCATCAGATGGTTAGTGTCATTGACACCACCGCCAGGTCACTCCAGTCTGATCACTGGGAACTGATGCCTGCTCTTGGGTCTTGGTTGGACACAGTCCTGGATATAGAGGGTCAAAGATAAGACTTATGCCGTCTTCTGAAGGTATTCACAGCCTAATTTATCCTCTGTCCTCATTTCCTAACATGCGTCTCTTTTCTATTTTATCACACATACTTAAACATCAAGGCTGGCATCTCTAACTCAAACTCTCATTCCTTAGTCATCTTATACAGTAGAGCCATTCCTGCCCAGTCTCTGTCTCCGTCACAGGGTGCCGCTCTCTGTTTCCCCAGGAGCCGGCGAACCACCCCGGGAGCCGAGACACATGGACGACTTGGTTAGGAAATAAACAGGTGTAACACAGCTAGTGCTTATCCTCTCTGTTGTCACCGGAAGACATTGGGATCAGACTTCAGAATCCTCCCCAATGCCAACATCTAGGTACACTTTACTGCTCACTTAGAGGTGCCACTATTTGTAAAAATCAATTTCCATCCATTCCCACAGGATGCTTCCGTACCTAAGGGTGTTACCCTTCCATTGGTGAAAGGAGAGATGGGGCCCAAAGGATTCTAGAATCTATAAACTTAGGCATCCCCACAGCCACAGCTGAAGAGATTTCTATGCTTCTTTGTCCGTTAGGCAGTATCCCTGACTCTGAGAGATTGCGGCTCACATTCCGAGTTCTAATTCAGCCTTGCAAACAATGCTGTGTTACCTTGGGGAGACCCCTTAACCTCTCTGTACCCAGCACTTCTCTGAACACAGTGGAGCTAGTCACCATCTACCTGCACAGAGAGACTTCAGAGACCCTGACAGTCTAAACCTACTCCTAAAAGTCCAGTGAACAATAAAAGAGTCAAATAATTACAGAGATAATGGGAAATATGATAATGAGATCTGTCTTTGTGTCCTTACACAGGACCTCGCTAAAACCATCCAGATGATGAGATCCTTTATTCCCTCGTACAAGGGTTTAGGGAGAATGAAAAGTCAAGCTCGAAAGTTCTGCTGTGTGTCTAATCTGAATCCCACCTCTACTATCCGTCCTCCTCTAGACCCTAAATGTCCCTGAACGAACGTGAATGACCCAGGAACATCCAGGCCATGATGGTGCAGCCTCCTGTTTGTCTCTTCTCTGTGTCACCAATGTCCATTTCAGAGCTGGACACAGTGGGAATTCTGAGAATGAGCACATCCCTCGTCAGAGAGCTAGCGGCACAAGTGCTCGTGTCACCCTAGCTTAGAGCAGTGGGGGGTGTGTCACACCTCCATATGACAGGAGTGGACACTCACAGTGTGACTGGTGCTGCACACATCTCTGTGATTAGAGTCCGACAGGGCAGAAGAGCTAAACCTGTATCTTCCGTATGCATGTTTAGCTGCATGCAGTCAAATTCGGCATCAGGTACCCTTTTAGTGGTCTGCAAATATTAATTCATTTTGTAATGGAAAAGCACCTGCGAAGTAGAGTCTGCTATTCGCCAGGAAATGGACACACAGAAAGTTGGAGAAAGCTGCCCATATCAGCACAAGGACAATTATCACATGAACTCCGCCAGTTTGACTTGCAGAGTAGGTATGATTCATTGCTCCCCCGCTTAATGTCTGTAACATGATTTTTCTGTTCTCAAATGGCATCGAATCTTGTCCAAGTTTGCCCTGAGCCTAGTACACTGTGCCCCGGGTGGAGACAAAAAACAGGTGCTGTTCTTGTGGAGTTGCAGTCCGGTGGTGGTGGTGCTGTGGTTGTTAAACATTAAACGAACCAATAAAATGCTTCATGGTAAAATAAAGTTGGAGATCTGGGGTGTTTACGAAGCTGAGTGTCAGGAAGTGAAACCTCTGGATTCAGTGGCATCTAAACTGGGGTGGCAATCCGGAAGACGAAGCTGCTCAGTGAGGAAAGGGTTCAGACACGCAAGCGGAAAATGCTGGGTGTGCCCAGATGATGTGGCGGGAAAGGGATGGAACTGAGTGAAGGAGCTCGTGATGGAAGCTCATGCTGTATGCAATGAAACTGGAGTACAAGTCTCCTACCCTTGAGCAGAAAAGTCAGAGAACCATGCTATGCTGAGGAATAAGCCCATTGTACACTGTGAAGATGTTTTCATTGGTTTAATAACTGGCCAATAGGCAAAAAGAGGTCAGGTGGGAGAACCAGGCTGAGAGAACACTGGGAAGAAGGGAAGAGGGGTCGCCAGCTGGGTGCAGAAGAAGCGGGAGAGGCACGTGCCGTGCTGGAAAAATGTACCGCCACGTGGTAGAGCATAAGTAAGAATTATGGGTGAAGTTGTAAGAGCTAGTTAGTAACAAGCCTAAGCAACCAGCTGAGCATTTATATTAATATTAAGTCTCTGTGTGGTTATTTGGGAGCAGGCTGGCAGGACAGAGAATGTCCACCTACGGTGCTATTACAGTATGCTTTAATAGTCAATGATATAGTGGTTCCCGAAGCCAGGTGCTTTGGGGCCCTAGGGGCACATCCAGGGAGCATCTGGAGGTAGCCCATTACAGAGGGCTTCCATGGTGCTTCTAGCCCCAGACTCATGCCCAGAACTCGACCCTCCAGGCCTTGCTTTTCCTAAAATGTCTTGCATGAATAAATATCTCACCACTTTCTCTTCAACAGAAAGAAGTTCCATAGGCAACTGGAATTTAGTAACATTGTTTGTTTGCACTGAGTTAACTTTTATAGTGACCTTCCATTACCAATTCAGGGAAGAAATTGGATATTCTTCATCAGAAATACTGGGACCAGACATGTTTCAGAGTTCAGTTTTTCCAGATTCTTAAATATTTGCAAAAATGTTACAGGCTGAGCATCCCTCATTCCAAATTCTGAAGTCTATAAAAAACTAAAACTGAACTCCCAGATTTGGGGATTTTATATTAGGGCTGCCCAACTTATCCTAAGTTTTCTTTCTAAAATGTCTTCTTTATGTAAAGATGCTTGAGCAACACATTAGACAAAATTGAGACTCATTTATTAATACTGAATATAATATCAAATCTTGACACTCATTTATCAATACCATCAGACATTCTGTCAATGCCCACTTCTCCCTGTGTTCTCTTGGCATTTTGTTTGTTTGTTTGTTTGAACTGGTAACTTGAAGGAGCATCTCCCCAGCCTCACATGGTGAAGACCTGGTCCCCAGCGGAACAACGTTAGGACACTGTGGACATCCTAACTCTGCTCTTCGAGGAGTTCCTGAGATCTGGACGATGTCTTTCTCACTCCTTTTTTTGTTTTATATGTGCTGTGAGCAAACAGTTTCCTCTGTCCCAGCACCTGGTGTCTTTCTCGCCGGGGGTTTCAAAGCAATGGAACCAATCAAGTACGGACTGAAAGGTTCCAAATTGTGAGCCCAAATCCTCCCTGCTTCTCTTACATTTGGCTGTGTTCGGCCTTTCGTCACAGTGAGGGAACACTTCTTACAAGGTCAAATCAGGCCCTGTGGATGTGGGCGGATGCCAAGCTCTACAGGTACCCTTTGCTTTGTAGTTTCCCTTTGTACCCCGTTCTGGTTTCATTTCTGTCGCCATGACAAGCACTCTCAACTTGGGGAGGAAAGGGTTGTTTGGCTTGCCAGTCCATGTCACAACCATCTTCAAGGGAAGTCAGGGCAGGAACTCAAGAAGAAACTGAAACAGAAACCACAGTGGAAAGTTGCTTATTGGCTCATGCTCATCTAGACGCCACCTGGTGGGGAATGGCACCACCCACAGAGAGGGGGGCCTTCCCACATCAGTTAGCAATCAAGACACAGCCACACAGACCGACCAATCAGATCTGCGCAATTTCTCCACTGAGGTTCCCTCTTCTCAGGTGCTGCTAGGTTGTGTCACATTGACCATCAAGGCTCACCCGGACACCTCTCCACTGTGGACAGCCACCTCTCTGCCTACCTTATTGTCTACCAGAAATTTCGTTGTTCCCATCATCTGTGTTTTGCTGTAGCATGACAGGCATGTTTCTCTGCATGAAGTGTGGCAACAGCGTCATCAAATTTAAATTAAAAATAAATCCCAGCACAGCATGAGTGTTGTGTGGGTTTTGCCTTTTCTCATGATTCTACCTGACAGCGGATCCCAGGTTCTTTGTTCATCTTCATAAGGAACTCATGGGTGTAAGTGTATCTGATGGGTCCCTACTATTGCCTCATTGACAACTTCTCTTTCTTCATCTACGAGGCTCTACCTTGAGTCCCTGGGCCTGTGAAGTGACCTTAGAAGCTACTTTGCCTTCTGATATGTCAGGAAACTCCAAGTTCCACATGTCCACCTCCCCACTTGCATCTGGAATCCACCATTTCTCCAAACAGCTCAGGTCCTCTTGGTGGACATCAGAGACTCACTCCCTGGGTTAGCTGGTCAGTGCTTCCAGAGTATCAGGGTACACAGACCTGAGAAATTTTATTTTAGTACCCCAAGTATACCAGAGTTTCTTCTTGACCATCTGGATCGAACAAAGGCTCTTGGGATTCCCTTAACCGAATAAGTCTGGAAGTGGCCATCCTTTGTGTCACGTCAGAGAGCCACAGTTAGTGATGGCAACGTGATCACTAGTTTCCTCTGTCCCACGCCACACACACGCACGCCACACGCATACATACACATACCACACACACATACACACTCACCATGCATATGCCATGCATACCATATATACATACATACCACACACATGTATGTCACACATACATACCACGCACACTCCTAGCAAAAATAATATTTATAATGGATGTCTACATGTAATCACTGTAATCAAGTGAAGGTTTTTTTTTTTTGTTGTTGTTGTTGTTGTTTTTTCTCCCCTTACTTGGTTGTACATTCAAATGATCACCAAAGTTTATTTATTTATTTTATTTTTATTTTTTGTTTTTAGAGACAAGGTTTCTCTGTGTAGCTCTGACTGTTCTGGAACTCTCTCTGTAGACCAAGCTGGCCTCGAACTCAGAGATCCTCCTGAGTGCTGGGATTAAAGGTGTGTGCCATCACTGCCCAGCCAAAGTTTATTTATTTACTTTTGAGGTAGGGGAGATGGTTTCTGTAACCTGACTTTACTTCTTTGTTTATATAAATATCTACAGAGTGATGGAGTGAAAACCACAAAAAAGCTAAATTCAGACAAACACAGATGTCTTGTCCTGAACACGCTGCCTCTTCCTTCTCTACGGGTGATTTATGCCGTGTGGTTCATTTTACCACTGAAATGAATACTGTTCAGAATGATCCCATATTTTGAAGAGCTGGTGGTAAGTGATGCTTGATGCCTGGGACACCCCCAGTTCACCAGGAAGTGCTGGAAACTCTGAGGCAGGAACGGGGAAATGGTTCGGTAGATGGTGTGCCTATAGGTCAAGTATGAGGTTCAATCCCCAGCACCCATGCAAAACCTGGCTCATCTATAACCCCAGCTCTGGGGTCAGAGTTAACGGTGGGGGAGGGGCAAGGGGCAGCTTCATGGTGCTCATTGGCCGGCCAGCCTCGCTGAATTGACAATCTTGGTGGACATCAGAGTATTAAAAAATGAGAGTTACGAACAAAGCATACCCAACAGTGTTCTCTGCCCTTACACACACACACACACACACACACACACACACACAGAAATCCTAAAGTAGCATTCCAACTACTAACAACTGGTGTCTTAGTTTCATTTCCTATTGATGTAATTTTTAAAAAAAGCAACGTAAGGGAGAAAGGGCGTTATCTGGCTCAAAACTGCAGGTTATATTTTGTCATATCAGAAAAGCCAGCAGCCATAGGAACTCGAAGCTGCTGATCACTTCACATTCATCGTCTGGACACATATAGCAAGGACTGCCTAACTCTACTCAGCTCACCAGGATCTCAGCCACGGAATGGTGACACCCACAGTGGCCAGATCTTCCCACCTCAAATAGGATAACCAAGATAACCCCCAACAGACGTGCCCAGAGGCACCTGATCTAGACAGTCCTTCGCTGAAGTGGCTTTCGGGGGGATTCTAGCATGTTGGCAGTTAAAGTTAACCAGCACAATGGGTCCACTGTCATATCTGGTGAGGAACAGCCCCATCCTGCCTTTCCCAGGCTGGAGGGACTTCTCCCGGCAGGTGACTCATCAGACTCTTGGCACACAGGTGGTGTAGCCCAGTTCCTTTTGCATTCAAACAGCATGAACAGGTGGGTATATCCACACCGTGGGCATCTATCTGCTGATGTAATGTCTAAATGGAGAAGGACGGATCTGTATTTTTATATAGAGAAGGTGAAATTGGGATTTAGTTTTTGCATTTAAAAGCATCCCCTTTTGTCATTGGCTCCCTTCTGTGTGTATGTGTGTGAGTGTGTGTGTGTGTGTGTGTGAGTGTGTGTGAGATCACTTGTGTAGATATTCTATATGGCCTCAAACACCTGCTTCTACAGACAGGCCGCATTTTCTGAGTGCAGCTAGCTTTGTCCTGTGTGTGCTATTTCCTTTTCACTGAAAAGAATATAGAATTCTCTCCCAGAATGCTTTGAGAAAGAATGTAGAATTCTCTCCCAGGATGCTTTGAGGCAGAATTTAAAATTCTTTTCCAGAATGTTTTGAGGCAGAAGACGAAAACAACTGACCTTTGGTTTAGGGGGGAAGAATGAAAAATTCTCAAAGTGTGGTTGTTTCTATACCCTGGCACATAGCAGAAGATCTTGGGGACAGAACTGAAACTCCTGTCCTCTGTGGCAGGAGGAAGCTTTGTGGCCCATTCTCTGTGGTAGAACCTGTCCTCCCCCCTTATGCCTGCCCAAGTTATATATTGCAGATGTAATTACCAAACGAATCAATAGTCTGTGTTGTGGTATGAGCATGCTTGCCATAGCATTGTTTCACTCCTAGGAACCTGGTTGGTGACACATCCAGGCTGGATGTGTTGCAAGTCCCAGCCCAGCGGGCAGCTCAGAATAAGGTCTGGAGCATTTAATCTTCCCTGTGAACATCTCTTTGTGAGCAGACTCCTGTTCGTTCTTGCTGCTGCCCTTTGAAGCAGGCTCAGTGAGAAGTCAGGGGACTGGTGTGAGGTCACGCTGAGGGGACCTTTCTCTCTGGCTTTTCTTTGGCAAGAGAGAGGATTCAAAAAAAAAAAAAAAAATGTGTCCCAGGGTTTTGTTTCTGGAGAAGTGGTAAATGCTATTTTTTTTTTTAATAAACCCTCTCAACTACATTGCATGAAAATTTGAAAAATAAGCTTACATCTTCCAGCCTTGTCGCCTTCAAAGGGGACTTTGGATGCGGCAATGAGGCCAGGTTTTCTATTCTTGTCCAACTGGAACCACCTGGAGTCTAGACTCAGGGAGAGGTTAGGCTCGCAGAAGCTTCAGACTGGTGATCCTCAGGATGAAGTTGGCCTACAGCTTACTTTAGTTTGTTGGTGCGAATCAGAAAATCTGAATAACTACATTAAGCAAGTGCTTTTATTTACCAAAGACCCCTCCCCTCCTAATTACACTTCATGCATACTTCCTCATGTATGTGCATACCTCCCGCCCAGCCCTGCTGCAGCTTCAGAACTTGAGAATCTCCAAGGTCGCTCTTAGGAATGATAGCTTGTGTTTCTTTATGCTTCCGCTCCTTAGACTATTGATAAGGACCCCTGTAAGAGGGCAGAATAAATAACTACTGTTGCAAAGCAGATGTGAACATCTGTCAAGCAATTGCTGTGTACCTACGGGGAACCAAACACTCTGCAGCTCCCAACTCCCCTAAATCCAACCAAAGCTAGCAAGGGTACAGTTGCCCTGAATCACTTTGGAGTCTTGGGTAGAGGAGGTATGTCGTTCAAGACCACACAGTGGTCATAGGGTTGAGAGCTGCGGCTTGAATCTAAGTCTTGCTGAACTCAGGATTCAAGAATGATATTCAAAGTCTTCAAGAACCAGCAGGTTGGGGGGATGACTAGTCAGATGCATGCTGGGTATGGAGCAGTCAGGGTCCCAGGAGAGAACAGGGGCCAGCTCTGGGGAGCAGGTGCATCTGATATGTAGAGGGTAGCTATATACTGAGCGTCTGCTATTCCCACGGTGGTGGTCTCTTCAGCCACCTTCCACCTCTATTGGCAGGTTGAACCAGAGGCCCATCAACCATTCTTAGAGCCCATCTTTGAGAAATACCAAAAATGCGGTACAAACCAGACACCAACAGTAGCTGGCAACATGTGGCACGGGCGGAGTCTCCCGAGAGATGAGGTAGAAAACTCAGGAACCATAGCTGGGCTCTGCTTTCAGAAAACTTCCCTTTGGGCAGTGGTTGGAAAACCAGTGACGTTGGCTTGCACGTGTTTAATGAGGCTGAGGTTAGTGAGGAATGCTCCATGCAAGGGCCTCTGCGGCTGACGGCTAGAAAAGTGATTCAAGTCATGGGCTGTTCTAATTACCACAGCACATTTACAAAATTTACTTGGCATAGACAATATGCCAGGGACTGTTTCAAAACCTGATATTTCAACATGAAAGAAAATCTCTCTCCCTTCAATAAACTCACATTCTACAGATTAGCTGCCGACGTGATCTGTGGTATAATGAGGGCAAGGATGCTCTTAAAGGAGCGTTCTTCTCTGTCAGCACACGGGGAGACAGGAGGTGTGAAGTGTGAGTCACCCAGGCCAGTGAGGCAGAGAGCTGGAGAGCAGTGCCCAGGCTACAGCAGAGTTTGTCTGTGTGGAGTTCAGACCAACACTGGCAGCAGCTGCTCCGGAAACTCCCTAGACGTATCATCTCCAGCCCTCTGGGACGCGAGTGGAACCCAGCAGCCTACTTGGTAAGTTCTCGCGTGAGTGTGATTTAAGTTTAAAATGGAGAAATTTAGAGTTGAGAATTTCAGGGTTGTATGGTCAGACGTTTGGGAGGAGGAGAGGGAAGAACAGGCCACTGTTGGTATTTGGGCATCTGTACTGGCCTGACTTTGGGGTGTAGGTCCTCAGCTGTAGCCACTGAGAGCACCCCCTGTGCACAGTCACTATGTTCCCTTTTAAAAGGGCTCTGCCCACTTCCCATTTCTCCCTCTGTTTCTGTCTGTCTGTCTCCTCTTCTGCCACTCCTGTCCTCAGAGGCCAGACTCCCCTCTCCCCTTTGAACTTCCCCCAGTAAAATGCCCCTCCACCTGAGCTCTGTCGCGTGGCATCTTTCTCCCACACGCTGCTTTTTCTAAAGTACACCAACCACATGATCATGACTTTATCTTGGGGATCATGAGTTTGGGAGAAATGTCTAAGGAAGGGCATGCATGCCGGTTGGATAGTCCATTCCGAGGTGTGCCTTTGAACTTCTTGCTGACCTGATTCTACTTCTAAGAATTTGGTTTTTTGTTTTGTTTTTTTTTTTAGAACATTCTAGTTCTTAATTCTAAAATATGAACACTTAGTTCCTTAGACCTCTGCTCAAAGGCTGCCTCCTCGGGTCATCTTTGAGCCGTCCCTCTGCTCTTGACTCCAACATCAGGTTTTTATATTTCTACACCTGCCTCTGCCCGCCGCATCTTGTTAATTGTGTCTTTGTGGTTGTCTCCCTCTTCTGAAGTGTAACTTTGTGAAGGGGGAGAAGTTGAAACAGCTGCCCCTCTCCTGCACCTGCTGCACCCCACCCACCTCATAGCCCTGCACATAGTCAGCATCCACAAGAACCAAAGCCAGGGAGCGAAGGACGAATGATGCCCACCACGGAACTCCCACAGAGGGGAGGACTGCCCCATCAGCAAGGCCACCTGGGAGGGCTTCCAGAAAGCTCTTTAGATGCATTTATAAGACAGCATGAATTTCCCTCAGGACAGCAAAAGAAGCTGGCAAAGAAGGAAAAGGAAGAAGAGATTCCTAAAGAAGACCCAAACTGAGCTCAGTAGTGAAGTGCAAGGAGCTTGGCTTGGTCCATTTCTTGTTTCTGTGTCAGGATACCTAAGACCGAGTATCTTGACGTTTATCTTGGCTCGTAGCTCCAAAGGCAGAGGAATCCAACACTGGGCAGATCTGCTCTTGCTGAGGGTTTTATGCTGCTTCCATATCGGGGCAGAAGGAGGTAGAAAGAAAAACAGGTATCGTGTCTTAGGAGGAGAGAATGGGGGTGGGGGCTAACTCACATGGTAGATAATCTACAGACCATTCATGACTCAAACACCTGCCACAAAGACCCACCAGCTGCATGCAGGATCTGCAGCAGAATCAGGAGCTCTAGAGGGCACACACACAGGGTACAGCAAGCAGATGCATTGTGTTAGGGCATGCTAGAAAGGGGCTTGGTGAAGGTGGGCGGGGAAGTGAGGCAGGTATAAGGAAGGGGACTCATGACCACAGAAGAACACTACTTCTCATCCGCGTCTCAAGGTGATCTGTAGTTTTGGGTTTCTCTGCCCACTCACTCCGCTTCGGATATTGAACTATCCCAGTTAGGGTTGAAGACACCCAGATGTTGGGATTCCACAGGGTGTAACTTCATAGACCCTGCATATTCTCACTCTTACAGGGGAGCTAAGCTACTCTTATTCTCGTAAGAGTGAAAGTCAATTGATCTGGAGGAATGGCTCAGTAGCTAAGAGCACTCACTCTGCAGGCACAAGGACATGAGTTCAAATCCCCAGCACTCACAAAGAAATCTAAGCATGGTTGTGTGTAACTGTGACCCCAGCATTGGCAGCAATAGAGAGCTTGTTGGCCTGCCTGCTAGCCCAGATCAGGAGCACGTGTACATATGAGCATGTGCTCACAACACTTGTGTACATACACACAGTGTACCACATGCTCACACACATATATATCAAAATACACACATATCATACCACATACATACACTATTTCATACACGCCATACCATACATCACACACACACACGAGAGAGAGAGAGAGAGAGAGAGAGAGAGAGAGAGAGAGAGAGAGAGAGAGAGAGAGAGAGAGAGAGAGAGAATCACAGCTTTGGAAGCTGGGTTTGAAGAAGTTAAGAGATGGTACAAGCTGTAGCCAGCAAGCAGTAAGGCTGTCCTTAATAATGACTTACTATGTATTTCAGAATAGATAAAAGAGGGAATTTGAGGTGATCCCTACAGAAAGAAATAACAATCTCGGGGGTGATGGATAAGTCAGGTACCTTGATGTTACTGTCACATTTTGGAACATGAATGAAGTACTGCATTGAACCTCGGCAGGATACACAAACATCACACATCAATTAGAATAAGCAAGCAAAGAATTAAGACGTAAACAAATGCAACAGAGTACAGAGGTGCTTTTTAAAGATTCAGCTGTGTAGCTCATGATCATTTCACAAAAGAAAGTGCATTTTCAATGTAAAAAACAGGACAGAGAGAGACATTATCTCTGAATAAAGAATTTACTCCCAAATTGGCTAAATCTTTCTTACTGAAAAATTCATAGCATTTTCTATGTTGCTTCCCCCCTCCTCGTTTTGCCGAAGAAAATGGTGAGAAAGATCTTAGACCACAGCCTACACTCTGGAACACTGCCCTGCGTGGGGTGCAACTGGCCCACTCAGGACCCTGGATGAGCATCAAATGAGCCCACTCAAAAATAGCAAAGCCTGTGGCTTCTTTGAATCAGGCTAGCAAGTCAACATTAGCCTGACGCTTCAGTTAACCTCACAAATCCACCCATCTAGTATCTCCTCCACCATTTTGAATGTAGCAGGTAACCATCTGAGTAATTTTTAGGTGACTCAGGCATTCAGTATGTTTGTCATGTTGCATGATTAAAATAGATTCACAGAATATTTTCATCACCCAAAACTGTACCCCTTGAATAGGAACTCCCCTCTCTGCAATCCTGCTAGCCCTTAGTGACCTTTATCCCATTTCCTGTTTCTGCATTCCCCATTTTGTTTGCTCATGGAAGTAGATCAGACATTTGTCACTTTGTGTCTGTTTTTACTGCTCCAACAGATGAGCTCCTAAGGCCAGAGGGATGGGCACTGGTCTGCCCTGGACTGATAGTCATGGGAGGGCGTCACACATTCTGGTTTGGGTTTCATGAGATTCAGAGCTCCAGGGCTCAGAAGCTGATGTTCAAGGTAAGGTTAGGGAGGTCCTTTTGTTTATCCAAGAAATATTTACTAAGGATCTGATAGAGAACAATCCCTTATTCCAAACCTGAGGGTCAAGCTGAGACTCCAGGCCCTGCCTTCAGGAGTTCACCAAGCAGCAGGATCAGACATTAGACAGAAATTCAGATGTCAAAGTCATCAGCACTCTTAGGGAGAAAGATTTTGAAAGGAATTTGACTCAGCCCCTTAGGGGAAGTAATGCCTGAGACTTGACAGATAGGCAAGAGTTACATAGCAGAGGAGACCAAGATGAGAGCTGCCAGGCAGAGCCGGGAGCCAGGGCTAAGTAAGGCAAGGGACAGGAGAGAAAAGAGCCTCTTCCTAGAGGTGGTTCAGTTCAGACACCGGAGCTGAGGATGCAGGCAGAGATCTAGAGACATGGCAAATCTCCCACTAAGCTGTTTGCGTCTTCCTTTGACGCCAGAGGTTGGTGGAGTCTACGAGTTCCTGAAGCTCTCTGAAAAGGTTGTCATTGCGAGTCCAAGTGCATTCATTCTGGGATTTAGTGATTGGTTTCCATCATTTTCTCTGAGGAATTCTAGATTTCCCAGGAAGTAACAAGCCGCCGGGAGCTGTTGATTGGGCCTGAGTCTCCCGTTGCTTAGGGCTACGTGAGTGAACCACGTGATGGCAATAAAGCATCTGACCCAAGCAACTTAACAGGAGGAAAGGCTTATCTGGACTCACAGTGGACAGCACAGTACACTGTGGAGGGACGTCACGCTGGCGGGAACGTGAGGCAGCTGGTCACAGTGCCCCTGCAGTCAGGAAGCGAGAGAGAAAGCTACTGCTCAGTCATTTTTTCTTTCTACCCAGACTGTGCAACCCCAGTTTATGGCGTGGTGTCACTCATAAGCAGGGGAGACCTCAACTAACCCCTCTGGAGGTTTGTCTCCTAAAGGGCTCTAAATCCAGTCAAGTTGGGAGTCAGTTTCAATACAGGGCTCACTCGACAGTCCAGGCAATGCTACAAACACTAGGGTGGCACAGGTGCCAGCAAGGCTGGGTACCCACACGTCACCCAGTTCATTCTTATCCATTGTTCAAATTTTCATCCCAGACCTACCCATCTGGGGAGACTAATCCGGCTTACCCTTGGCATCAGCTCCACTCATTCCACACCTGATGGCTCCTTCCAAGCCATCTCTACACACTGTAATCACAGAATGACGTAATAATGACGTCATCGTTCACTCAAAGCTATCTGCTGTCCTCCCAGGTAGTAAAATAAGTGTTCCTCCGTGCCATGTGTAGCGCGTTTGTTTATCGCTATGATCTTTGATTTTACACTCACGTGTGTGAGTCTCAATAACTATAGGCTGAGTATACTTTAAAACTCTTGGACATGTCTTAAATTCTGATGCCTGGATCTCACACACCTGGACCGTAGTTCAGCACATAGTAGGGATTCAATAATACTATCATCGATCATATGATTGAGTGAATGAGTGAAGGAATGAATGAATGAATAGATCCACATATCTGACCATTATCCTTCCCACAACCATGATGTTGACACCCAGGCAACTCTCCATTCGCATATGAAGGTAAGACACTAGAGAATTAGCAGTGCCCATGGCACAACAGGAAACGGTTGTGGTAGGTAATTGACCCTAACAGGATGGATTCCAAAGACAGCCCAATGGCCACATGGGGACTGTTGGCATTCACAGACTTCAGTCAGCAGTGGGTGGCACTGTTTTTGGAAGACTCTGGATCCTTCAGGAAAGACCTCACTGGAGGTGGGTTCTGTCTTTATCTCAACCCCACTTTTCGTCTGCCCCTGCTTCTTGATGGCAGATACACTATGAACAGTCACCTTTTGGCCTTGTGACTAGGCACTTCCATGGCATGTCAGACAGTATCTCCTCAAACCACACACCAAAATAAAGCTTTTCCAAGAGCTGGAGAGATGGCTCAGTGGTAAAGAGAAATGACTGCTCTTCCAGAGGACCTGGGTTCAGTCCTCAGCACCCACAGGTTAGCTCAAAGTCACCCTTAACTCCAGTCCCAGAGAATCCAGTACCCGCTTTGGTCCTCATAAAGTACCAGTCATACACATGGTACACAGACATACATGCAGGGAAAACAGACATACACATAAAATAAATCTAAAACAAGAATCCTAATAAAGCCTTCCCCAAATTGATTATTGCTGGGTGTTTGGTCACAGCAAAAAAGAAAAGTAACTAATATAGGAATATTCTTAACCACTCGGTGAATGAATATGGAATGTGAATCTTAGGACCTTTGCAAAGGAGCCAACAAACCCTATCACTGACCAGATATGCCATTCTTTTCTTCCCCCTTCCTCCACCTCACTCTCTCCCTCCCCTCTCTTCTTCCCTTCCTCCCTCCCCTCTCTTCCTCCCTTCCTTCCCCTCTCACTCTCTCCCTCCCCTCTCTTCCTCCCTCCCTCCCTCCCTCCTTCCCTCCCTCCCCTCTCTTCCTCCCTCCCTCCCTCCCTCCCTCCCTCCCTCCCCTCTCTTCCTCCCTTCCCCCTCTCTCATTCTCTCCCTCCCCATCTCTCCTTTTCTCTTTCTCCTTCAGATCCCAGTATCTGTTTTCAAACGAGACCTCACCCAACACTTCAAGAAGATGAAATAATTTGCATTTTTTCTACATAATGTTATGTGGAAAAAGAAAAACCCTATCCTCTAGTAGCTTTGGCTGTAATATTATCCAAGTTGAGAATGAGTAATTCAGAAGACAAAGAGAGACGATGAGTTACACACTTCCCTTGGGTGTCAAATCAGCTGTACCCACCTTGTTCTGACGTCTTCCCAAATCCTATGACTCCACAAACTGTTGACCTTACCTCCTCCATCCTCACCTCCAGCAGCCTCAGGTCCCACCTCCATAGAGGGGAGAGAAAAATAAGCATCGGGTAGAATTTTTAAAACAGTTTTTGAGATGTGTCCCCTTATGTTCCCTTCTCCCCATCCATGAGCCTACTCTGATAAGGGACCTTTAAACTAACATGATGGTCGGGCTCCAAATTCTAGGAGCCTCACCAGGACACAGGGCAAAGCCACAAGCTCTGAGTCAGGACGCTTACAGCAGGAAAGATGCTATGTGTAATTGCGTTGAGATTAATTTAGCCCTGGAGGTTTGATTATGCGTCTTTCACCCAGGGAGACTAGCTGGGTCTTCTCCACGGGTGTCAGCAGTCTCCCCTTCAAATTGTCGCGCTGTTTTTCGTTAAAGCCACCAGAACAGAAAAAGAAGGGGGAGAAGCCACCCTTTTTCATCGCTTCAAAGGCAGCCTAATTTGATCCCTTTAGTGGGCGACACAGGATAAAAACCTCCACTTGGGTCTGCTTTCTGTGATTAAACAAGCCTCTTGTTTGTCAAGTAGTGCGAAGATGGGAAGAAAGGAGCGCTGTTCCCTGTGAAGTTCTCTGAAAGCACCCCTCCCGGCTCCCTGCCCACAAAGGGGTTCTCCAGACGGGAGGCAGAACTGGACTTCAAACAGCTAGAACAGGAGAAAAACTGGAACTAAGGATGGGGGACGTGCAAAGGCTCCCAACAGATGACAGAGCCCTCCAGCTGAGACCCTCCAGGACTCTTGAGTGTCCTTGCTTACCTTGCAGGGTCATGGCAACATTGGAAACCAGTGTGACATTCTCTAAACAAAAGAACCAGGCATCTCCAGAGGAAATGAACAGGAGGGTTGTGGAGGAGAGCGAACCTCAGTCCATCCTGCTTCCCTAGGACCCAGCTTCAGCTTGTTAGGAGTCCATGGGAGGCAGAATCCTTTTACCTAAATTACTCTCAGCTTCTGAGAATTCCCATTGGAATGCCAAGGTTGTGCTGGCTTGTTGGTGAGTTGGGCTGTTGGCAGATGTTTCTGTCCTACCAGGTCCCACGGCCATTTAGTTCCAAGTAAACACACAGAGGTCTGCATTAATCATAAACTGCTCGGCCTAGTAGCTCAGGCTTCTTATCAATTAATTCTTACATCTTACATTAACCCATTATTCTTGTCTGTGTTAGCTGCGTGGCTTGGTACCTTTTTCAGCAAGGCAGTCACATCTTGTGTCCTCTGCATCTGGGTGATGACTGCAGACTGAATCTTTTCTCTTCCCAGAATTCTCTTGTTCTCATTGCTCTGCCTCTACTTCCTGCCTGGTTGCCCCACCTATACTTCCTGCCTGGCTACTGGAAAATCAGCATTTTATTAAACAAGTACAAGAAACAAATCTTTAGAGGGTAAAACCATGCCCCACAGCACTGGGCAGATGTAGAAAATAAGAATGTGAGACGCCTAATTCAATCTGAGTTGTAGATGAACATATTTTCTTAACATGGCAGAAGTATTACATGGGACACACATCTTAAGAATGCTTTCCTTCTGCATCTGCAATTCAAATTTACCTGGGCATCTTCCATTTTATTTGTCTCGTGACAATCAAAGCCTAGATTGCATTTCTTGTCAAATTCCTTATGAGAAGCAGGGAAAAACTTAGGATCAGGTGCCTCTGAGGGTCACCTGAGGAAGGCATGGAAGTGGTTTGGTTTGGCCCATGGGTTTCGATGTGAGGCACGGCAAGATTTAATATTTCCTTATATCCCCTGGAAGTGGCATTGCAAGAGGTTGTAAGCTGCCATGCCCAGTGAACCCTCTTAAAAACCACGTCCTCTCTCCGGTCCCCAGGGCCAGATTTAAACCATGCACTTGGCCTTCACATGGTTGCTGGGAATCAAGCTCGAGTCTCAAGCTCGACTGACTGAGCCACATCTCCCTAGCTTAAAATAGGAATCTTAATGCCCATCTCTGTAAGGTGACACAGAATCAGCCACGGTCAACAGCAGTGCCTTGTTCTGTCCCCTCTACAGGGGTCTTCTTTCTGCCTGGAGACCTCTCCCTCCACACTCCTGACCCGTGGATCTTTCCCCACTGTTCTCTTATGCCTTCTCAGAGACTTTCATCAAATTCTAGACCAGTCCCACCCTGCTGAGGCTGCTGGTGTCAACATCACTATAGTGCTTAGACTTTGAGTTGGTGACCATTATAGAGTGTATATAACTTAACGGCGGAGGCTTACATCGGCTCACCATGTTAGAGGTTCATTCCAGGGTTGCTTAGCCCTACAGGTTTGGGCTGGACATCATGGGAGTGGAAGTATAGTTCTGATGGGCTTCGTCACTTCAGAGTAGACAGGAAGTAGAAGAGAGACAAGAGGAAGTGACTAGGACACGATAAAACCCCACAGGACAGACCCTAGCGATCTACTTCCTCCATCCAGGCAGGAAGCACCATGGCCACCCAAAATAATCCATTCAAATTTTGGATCCTATAGTTCATTAATCCACGGACTAAGTCAGAGCCCGACTGTCCAAAGAGAAATCCTCACAGACACAGGGGTGCGCTGCAATTATCGCTTAGGTGTCTCTCTCTACCTGGTGAAGTCGGCAAACAGGATGAAGCAGCTCCATCATGGTTTACAAATATTTTCCCAAGCAGGTTTCAAACGCTCTGACATCTGCTAGGAGGCGTCCTTCATCCCTGCACGGTCAGCGTGGGGCTTAAGAAATCAGTGAGCTCGATGCTTGCTGAACGAGAACGCTATCACGATCACGCCATTAGCACTTTAGCATAAATTCTCTTCTACTGTGGTTTCAAATGGAAATGCATGGCCCCAAACCATGAGGTCAGCGAGGGGAATTTCCCACAAAGCTAAAACTTTCCCACTCAAAGGATCACCTTTTGTTGGAGATTTTCCTTTCTTCTCTATTTGGAGTTTAAATTGCCATTTAGAAAATAATTTTAAAAGGCATTTTCTTCACCAAGTAGAGAGTTGGCAGTCTTCTGATGGGGCGTCTCAGAGTCTCTGCCTCTGGGGGTACATTTGTATTTCAACACGGAACTTCCTGCAGAAAAATGCACCAGTGGGGTAATCCTAAGGGTGAGAACTGTACCCCTTAGACCACAGAGTGCAATATAATCTACAGTTGGTAGCTTTGTTGCTAAGAAATGGAAGAGAAAGAGACTCATCATGAGAAATGGCTTAGAAAATGCATTTCATCTGAACAAAAATGGTGAAGGGTGGGTGCAATAAGAGGTTTTTCCCCCAAGCAAATGGACTGGGAGGATAACTGTCAGCAAGGTGCCTGCTGACAGGACCTGAGTTCGAGTCCCCCAGCACTCACATAAGAAGCTGGATTTAGTGACTCCCTCTTGTAATACTAACACTGAGGAGGCAGAGACAAGAGGATCCCTAGGAAGCACTGGTCAGCCAGTCTGGCCTGGAGCCAGAGAGAGATCCTGTCTCAAAAGACAAGGTAGGTAGCTCCTGAGAACTGACAATTATCTCTGGCCTCCATATGGACACACACACACATACACACACACACGCATGTACACACATACACACACGCACGCATGTACACACATACACACACACACGCATACACACGGTGTTGCAGCCTTGTTCAGAGAAAAATACAGGGCAAGAGGGGGGTCTACCCTTTGACCTCTGCAGGACTTTCAGTCTTTGGAGTCTAGTCTGCCTCCTTTCTCAGAATGAAAACCGCCAGATCAGGGCCTCAAGCAAATCCTGGGGCCCTGCTCTGACTCTGTCTCAGAAGAGAGGGGTCTTTAGCCCCATGCAGTACCCTTGGCCTCAGCCCTGCCCTCTTCTGTTCCTCCCACTTTTGTCCCATGTGGATGCATCTGTCACTTTAAAGTCCCCATTGCTTATCTGTCATGGTCCACAGCCGTGAAGAGACAAAAGAAGGAGCCAAATGAATATTTTGTTGCTAAGAGGTAGAATGACTCTGAAGGTTCTCTGTATGAGATTACGTATGTCTCCACTCTTACGGTGGAGATATCACTGTGCTAAACATTATTATTGAATACTGACCGTGTGGTAGGAACTGTGATAGATAATTTATGCACACCGTTTTCTCAATCTTCCCAATAACAAAGAAACTGAGGCTCAGAGCAGTTCGAGGATCTCATGGTGGCAGGTGTATGTGTGTGTGTGTATGTGTGTGTGTGTGTGTGGTGTGTATGCGCGTGCGTGCATGTGCGCGCATGTATACATGCATGCTGGGAATTAGAAAGCCAGATTCCTGATTCAAATACCTGCGTTCACGCAGCCCTCTTTCAGACCACCCCTGCCTACCACCTTTAACGTCTCCGAGCTGCCCACCAGATTGTATTCAAATAGTCTTATAAGCACTCGGGAGCTCGAGATCCCTTCAAAGATAGTCCCTTTCCTTTCATTTGTCCCCACTCATGCCCTTCTGGAATCTTCCATGGCAGGTGTTTAGAATTCTCTTTCCTCAAGTCCTTCTGTTCTGAGCCCTTCCCTCTTCTTGTGTGTTGTCTTGTGTCTGTGTACTGCCTGTGTGTGTGGAACCAGAGACTGGCACCGAGGTTTTTGGCATCACCCTCCATCTTACTTTTTAAGATAAGAATTCTCAACGCACCCAAAACGCACAGTTCAGCTTGGCTGGCTAGCCAGTCAACATCCAGGGTTGGTTCACATTCTAGCATGGGAAGGACAACTGCCACCACCACGCCCTTCCTTTGTCCTGGGGACTGAGCTCACAGTCCTTTGCTACCTCCTCGCCACCTCCCCAGGCCCTCTTATTCTGGGTTTCAATCCCATATATACCCATGTTGCAGGCCTGAGTTCAAGTTGTGCCTTCCCAGCCAGAGCTGATGAATTCAACTTCACTTCCAGTTCTGGACCCTGGGGATTGGATGAACTGCATGGCTCGTCTACAGATGGGTCCAAGCTCATGGGCCACCATCCCCCAGATGCATTTCTTCCATGTTGACAGTATCCATGTGGAGGTGCAATGACGCTTGTGTCTTTTACATCACTTTACCCGAGGCATAGGAAATGAGCAATCAGTCTTTCTGACTTTTCTTCTTCCTCTCCTCCTCTTCTGCTGCTTCCTCCTCCTCTTCTTCCCCCTTCCCTTTCTTCTCCTACTTCCTCCCCGCTTTACTCCCCACTTCTCTCTGTGGTTGTGGCTCAAATACAGGGTCTCATGCTTATGAGGCAAGCATTCTACCACTGAGCTACATCCCCGTACCTTCTCCCTGGTTCTTTCCCAGCCTCTCCCCAAACTTTCCCTTTGATTTTTTTCTCTTCCTGTGATTTTTTTCTTCCATTTTATTCTTACCACATTTTATTTGATTATTTATTTGTATTTCTTATTATATGTATGTACACATGTGTTTGGGTGTGGTCATGCTAGCCAGTGCAGGTGTATGTATAGGTCAGAGACTAACATCGAGATGCCTTTCTCAATCACATCTCTACCTCATCTCATAAAAGTGGAACTTGCTGTTTCAGCTAAACAGGCTGGGCAAAGAGCCCCTGGACTCTACCTGTTTCCCTACCCATCCACCAACCTTGGGATTACAAGTGTGGTGTGTAAAGTCTGACTTTGCTGTGGGTACTGGGAATCTAAACTCAGGGGCTTCGTGCTTTTATGGCCAGGGCATTGCTCACTGAAACACCTCCCTGCTTCACCCTTCCTGTTTTCAGTTGTCCATGTGGCCCCTTGTCACCCCCCCCATAACATTTGCAGCCCTTATCTGTCCTCTTCCTGGGATACAAGTGGTACCCAGCGACTTGCATCCAAGAAACAGATGTATTGTTTGTTAAAGATACCCCAGCATCGCGATATCATGATGATGAGACCCTCCTCCTCCTCTTTCTCCTCCTCCTCCTCTCCTCCTCCTCCCCTCCTCCTCCTCTTCTTCCTCTTCCTCCTCTTCTTCTCCTTCTCCTCCTCCTCTTCTCCTTCTTCTTCTTTCTCACCATTGCTGACCTGGCTTTGCCCTCTCTTGCTCACTCCGGTGGAGGCAGACTCCTAAGTTCTGAGACTCTCTCTGGAGCAGCCCATATGGCAGTCAATCAAGAAAGGACCATGGCAAATAGCTCAGGAAGAATTGGGTATGGTATCCTGCCAACTACCCACTTGAGTGATCTTGGAAACTAACCCTTCTTGGATAAGCCTTGGGAAAGACACCAAACCAGAGGCTAGAGCTAGAGTATGCCCAATCTCTTGACCCACAGAAACGGTGACATAGCTCATGTGTTGTTTTCAAATGAGTGGCACATCTAGTCTTCATTTACCCAAACATTTGTTGCCAAATTTTGTATCTATGAGATTGATTCCTGGGCTTCACACAGGTTAGGCAAGTTCCCTACCACACACAAGTCACCCACCCCCACCACTGTTTTATTTTTAACTGTTCTTTTTTTGAAAAAAAAAAAGGGGGGGGGAATCTCACTAAGTTGCACAGACTAACATTGTACTCATGCTGAGGCTCAGTTGGGACTTGACTTAGGATCCTGCCTCACTCTCCTGAGTAGCTGGGATGTCAGGCCAGCACCAACTGGTCTCATGAGAATGTAATCATCGCCCAGATTGTGTGGGGAATCACAAACCTGACATTGGTCCCTAATTTGTGTCTTTTGCGGTTCATTCTCCCACACTGGAAAAGCTTCGTCCTTCTCTTTACGCCTCCCGCTTCATGTCATCACTAAGCCTTCCTGTCATAATTCCAGATGCCTGCCCTAAGTCAATTTTCTGCAAAGGCAGCTCCTCCTTTGGCTTCTTCTCTCCCCTCGATGCTCTGGCTTTCCCAACCACTTGAGTCCTGAATCACACAGCAATTTGGCAGATTCACTTCATGCTCGTACCTTGCCCTCTGCCAACCCTAGGCACTGCAGACACCCAGGCTCATCCAGGTTTTTCTTTTCTTTTTGAATTGCCTCTTGGCTGATAACCACTCTCAGAACTTCTCCAGTCTGGCAAAGGGTCCGCCCTCTACATTTTGTCTTTCTCATTGAATATTTCAAGAAATACTTGGTACTTCTCTTTTTAACCGTCTTTTATTCCAAGCCTATCTTTCCTAATTAGCAATTTTACGTGTCCAAGAACTCCTGATGCTGTGGAAACCTGCCTCCCGATTGTCTTCCTGTCACCACACTAGGATTAGCCTGAACTAACTCACTCCAGTAACATCCTTGAAGAGGCAGTAGCGGCCACAGCATCAGAATGAGGTGGTCAGACACCTGTAGACATTTGGCAGCATGGGTCCCCAAAACACTCTTCCAGGAGTGTGGCATTATTCTGTTCTCAAATACTTCCCAAAGGCTGTTTTTCTGAAGAATTCAAAGGTGGCAAAAGTCTCCAGGGGGCAGTGATCATGCTCACCAAGAAAGCAAACCAGGCTGCGACCTTCTAGCTTCCTCCCATTAGCTGGTAGGGTCTTCTCTCCTCCCGCTCTTCAGATGAACTGTCTGGCCATTAATGGATTTTCTTAGTACAGCACACAGAAGAAGGTTTTTCATAGGGTGGGCACAGGAAAGAGACATATCCTCTATCTGACTCTTGGAGGAGTTCTCAGAAGGATGGTCTGCAAAATGGGCCACTCAGGGGCTGCGTTTTCCATTTTACTTAGGTTAATGTAAGTATAAACAGCCACATGTGACCAGCGGCCGCTCTACCTGACAATGCGATTCTCTAAGGCTCCAGGGGAAGGGGATCCAGGTCATCCTCTTTTATGATTGGCCAAGCTGTCTGTGACTCACAGAGTGGCATGGCTTGGATGTGATTGGTTCTCAAAGGGGCATGGTACCCAGCAATGTAGTGCAGCACTGATGGAACCTTTAAGAGACAGGGTCACAGCAGACAGTGCCACCCTCGGAACACCAAGGTCCACCTCAGTGGATGAGGGTCACTGCTCTGTGTCTGGGAGAGCTGAACCCGGGAAGCTATCTGAAGCAGAGCTCACACCCTTGTGGTCCACAAATGGACTATATCATCTGTAGGCAGGTCTCACTTCACAATTTAAAAACTGTTTGCTAATTATAAAAAGCAAGTAAGATGATACTAAGATTTGGGATTTCAACTCCTCCTGAAAATTCAGAACACACACACACACACACACTCTTACACACAACCAAATAAATAAACCATATATATGTATATATATATGTATATACATTTTCATGTGATATGAACTTTTTTAGATTTGTAGAAATGTATACATTTTAAGCCCAACAAGAATTGTAGGAGTCAGAGGGGTAGAGAACACCAGGAGAACACATCCCACAGAACCAGCAAAGCAGGGCTCATATAGGCTCACAGAGACTGAACTGACAATCACGGTGCCTAGATGGGTCTGCGATAGGCCTCTGCATATATATTACAGTTGTGTAGCTTGGTGCTCTTGTGGGACTCCAAACAGTGGGAGTGGGGGCTGTCTCTGAGTCTTTTGCCTGCTCCTGGGAACCCTTTTCCTCCTGATGGAATGCCTCATCCAGCCTTGATTTGAGGGTTTGTACCTTGTCTTATTGTAGTTTGCTATGCTGCATTCAGCTGATATCCTTAGGAGGCCTGCTCTTTTCTGAAGGGAAACAGAGGAGCAGTGGATCTGGGGAGGAGTGGAGGTTTGTGGGTGGAACGGGGAAGAGTGGAGGGAGGGGAAACTGTGGTCAGGATGTGTTGTAGGAGAGGAGAGTAAAAAAAGAAAAGCAAAAACCAGAAACAAAACAAAAACCGATAGGCGGACAGTGATTGAAGACTATGTGACACCTGGAGATGCCCCTACCCGCCACAGGCACATATGCATGTGCGCATACACACAAAGATGGCGTTTATTTAATGTGTCATTGGACTGGACTAAGAGGTACTCGGGTAGCTGGTAAATAATTCTTTTTGGTGATTCAGGAATCATCAAGCCTTTGCTGAAAGGCAGGCATGGGTGTTTGGAATGGCTCAACTTTCTCCGATGTGTCTGTGAGTTCTGGAGAGGGTGGCTCTTGAGTTGGTTGACCAATAATTGGGAAAGATCAGTTCTCTCCTAGGGGAACAGCCTGTAATTATCCAGGAGCAGAATTAAGGCAAAAAGATGAAGGGACGGCGAATCCTTGCTCTCCCCCGGACTCTGATAAGAAGAAGGAGGAGGAGGAGGAGGAGGAGGAGGAGGAGAACTATGATTACAATAAACCTGTCCTCTTCAGATTTTTCCCATTTCATAGTACTCATTTTATAGCAATAGAAAATAAAGATGCCCTGCAAATTCGTAGATTGAAGCCCTGATACCTACTACTACAATATATGGCTATGTTGAAGACAGAACCTTCAAGTGGCAATTAAATTAACATAGAGCCATCAGAGTATACCCTAATCCAACACAATCAGTATCCTTATGGAAAAGGAGCCCATTAGGACAAAGATAGAGACAAGAGACACAGCCACACACAGAGATGATTTTGTGCCATCAATCGCAAGCCTGGGAGAAAGCCCCAGAAGAAACAAACCATGCTAATGACCTTGGTCTTCCAGCTTGCAGAATGCTGAGAAAACCTAAGCTGCTATTTAAGCTGTATGGTGAGTCTCTAGTGCTTTACTGTGTGTGCTGGATAGTTTTATGTCAGCTTGACACAAGCTAAAGTCGTCTAAGAAAAAGAAACCTCAATTAGCAAAATGCCTCCACGAAACTGGGTTGTAGGCAAGCAGGTAGGGTATTTTTCTTGATTAATGATTTTTATGGCAGGGCCCAGTCCACTGTGGGTGGTGCCATCCCTGGGCTGGTGGTTCTGGGTCCTCTAAGAAAGCAGGCTGAGCAAGCGATGAAGAGCAAATCAGTAAGCAGCACCCCTCCATGGCCTCTGAATTAGCCTGTCTTCAGGTTCCCACCATGTCTGAGTTGCTGCCTGGAGTTCCTTCAGCAATGGACCATGATTGTGGAACTGTAAGCCAAATAAGCCCTCTCTTCCCCAACTTGTTTTTTGGTTATGGCATTTCACCCTGGCTATGATGTTGTAGCAGCCCGTGTTTGGTGCATATTAGTACATATATCATCCTAGAGACAGCTCAGACCACAGGCAGAGGAAGCCGATCGAACAGATGACCACAGAAAAGGCACATCTGTTTGCCTTTCCAGAAAACCCATGAGTAGAGATAGAACCATGTCGGCTATGCACCGGGTTATCACTAACCCAACTGTATTTACTGAGTGCTTGTTATATTTCTGATGCTACCCCAGGCCCAGAGAATGAAAGACAAGGGAGGTATACCAGTTGCCTTTTAAAATTAATGCCCTCCAAACGTCTCCCTGCTTCTCTACCCGAGGTCAAATGAGTGTGGATAGTGTGGTGTGCACGAAGTCTCTCTAGGGTCTTCAAGCCACTTTTTAGTGTTTAGTTAACATACACATGTTATTAGGATACAGCGTGATAGCTTGGAGCAGGAATGGAGTATATACGGATCAAATCAGGGTAGTGGGTGTGTTAGCTCAGGTTCTGCCCCAGACTGGCTTTGTGACAGGAGGCAAGTCAGTTAGCCAGCACAGTCTCCTCTAAAGAGGCAGTGGCCATTGCCGGGTCAGACAGTGTGACAGCCAGGTCTGATGACGAACATGGGTAAGAACAACAGCAGCCATTCACTGCGGTTACCCTGCACCCTCCACAGCAGAGCCAGCTAGATAATAAGAATATTGATAAAAGGGCTATCACTAATGCGAATCACACTTGAATACCAGAGACCTCTAGGTGATTTGCATATGCGATTTTCTCTTTTTCCTTCTGAGACAGCACCTGACGCTGCAGTTCGGGTTGGCCTTGAACTTGTAGACCCCCTGCCCCAGCCTCCTGAGCACTGGGTTGTAGGCACAGGACACTGTGTGTATGACCTTTTGAATGTTTAAAAGTATATTTTCTATCCCCTACATTTTCCTAGTTTAATTTTTTCTATCTGTTTTTTTAAAGCCTGTATTGCATTTTGTTATTTTTATTTATTTGCTTGTTTGTGGGAGTTTGTGGGTGCATCACAGAGTGCATGTGGAGGTCAGAGAACAACTTGGCAGAATCAATTCTCTCTCCATAGCATGTGGGAGCCAGGGAGGGGCTCAGTCTCAGGCTATCAGGCTTGGCAGCAAGCTCCTTTTCCCACTGAGCCATCATGTTGGCCCCTCTCTTCCCAGGAAAGTAGCTAAAACCCACAATCACCCAAAGAACAGCCTGAAATCATTAACCAAAAAATGATCTTTCTCTTATCTTTGTTCTCCCATGTCCCCTGCCTTACACTGGTCCGGTTCATCCTGGAAGAGGTATCTGGAGGGTACAGAGCCGGGAGGCTGCTGCCTATCACAGCTGCGGTCTCTGTCATGGCGTTGGACTTGAGGTGCACACTGTGCTGGTGCAGTTGTCTCGGTTTATGTCGTTCCCGCTGGGGTTGCGGTTAAATGTCCTCTAGCACAACTGGGCAGCGAGATACTTGTCCCTTCTCAGAACCTGCAGACGGGAGACGGCGAGGACTGGTTATCATGGAAACCACGTCTCCCCTGGGCCCCAAGGGGCTCTTCTGGAAACGGTTCAGAATCTGATCACTGTCTTCAAGTGCGAGAGTGGTGTTTAAAAGCTGTTATTTCCTTGCGTCTGATAAACGGTTGCTGAGAAGCTGCCTACTCTGGTTTTCTGGGAAAGATTGGATTGGGGAAGGGCATGAGTCAGGAGAATGGGAACGGATAACAGGATTGGGGAGGGGGGAGCCTCCCAGAGTTCAGACCCGCACGGTACCCAAAACTGAACTGATGGCGCAGGAGGCAGCTCTGCCTGAGCTGTTGTGAAGACTCAGAAGTCGAAGGGATGGTGAGGTTGTGGAGGGAAGATGAACAGGGCCCATCCTCAGAGGTTGGAAAGGCTTTCACCTAAGAGACTCACAGATGGGGATGTGGAGATGTGGACCATCAGTCCTAAGGACCTCTAAAAGAATTCCAGCTACCAGCGTTTCTACCTCATTCAGTCACCAGGTAGAACACATCCTTTATCTGAAATGAGCTTGGTGAAACTTCAGGGGGACAGGGGAGCACACATATCCTTAAAAGAGGGGTGCGTTTCCAGTTCTGGCTAGCAGCTTGCCCAACTCTGGTTCATCACTACGTTTTTCTAAGAAAAGTCCAGATGTGGAATTCTAAACAAAGGTTTCTGTTAAAATGGAAGCTATGAATTCAAACTTATTTAAGTCACATCGAAGTCCAAAGAAAACACATGCCAATGCCTTCTTTCCTATGTGTGAGCTGTGCTGTATCACAAAGAAGCTGAGATTCCAGAGGCAGAAGGGACTCTTATTCTGTCTTCTGTAAGCATACCACAAAAGCACTGCATCCTGAAGTCAGCATTGGGATGCTTCCGTATTTATGTGAGGCTAGTCATGCATTTATATTTCAACACAACCTTCAAAGTATTAGAGATTTTTACCATAGCATACACATGGGGAAACTGAGGCTGCTGGAGGCAAAGCCGCTTCTCCAGAGCCACATGTCGTAATTATTTCCCCATGTGACTGGAGCACATAGACATCTGCAAAACTCCCTCCTCTTCAAACATCCCCCCTTATTTATGTTAGGTTTGTTCGGATGTCGTGGTTTTCAACCTGGAGGGAGAGATGGCACACTCCAACTCTTGGAGGGAGAGATGGCAATCCTGGCAGTCCTTCTGTCTTTGTTCTTTCTCCGGGTGGGCACAGGAGGCACTAGACAGCCTGGGTGCTCCTCAGCATCCTCGAGTTTGTGAGACAGAAGCAACAGGAAGCGTTCTGCTTTAAAAAAAAAATATCTCCATGGTACCTTTTCTGTAGAGATGAGGGCAGAGAGAGCCCAGGACTGGGACTGGGGACACAGAGATGGGATACTGAAAGTTCTGGGTGTGATGAATAGTGTTGTCATCCGGACTGGTCCGAAACCACCTTGGAGACAGGCCTGGGGACATGCCTGTGGGGGGTATCCTAACTGCATTCACTGAGGTAGGATGGTCCTCCCACTCTGTGCGTGGACACTCTCTGATTGAGATCTTAACTGTTTAAACGGGGCAACTGAACTGGATGCCTACACGCATTCAATCCTCTGGCTCCTGGATGCTGGACTGCGGACACCACGCCAGCAGCTGCTCCCAGCTCCTGCCACCCCAACTCTAATGATCTGAGAACTGTACCTTGAACTATAAACCAAATGAAGTCCTTCTCCTCAGGTCTGCGTTCATCAGCATGTTGTATCACAGCCTCAGACAGGAAACGGAGCCGTGAGACCCAGGCTCTGCCTGCCTGCCTGACTGTTCAAAGGTCTCACTAGGATACCAACAGCCTGGAAACACAACCGATTGCCATTGCACTTGAGGGAACCCTTCGGGCTTCGTTAACAGTATCCCACAGGTACTTTGGGGGCATCTGAAATAGATGGATCTGCTTAAGCGTCAGTGTGTGTACCTGCCAAGCAAGATACTAAAAACTTTTCATGTGTCTTACTCATCAGTAAACGACACACATGGCCTGTGAATGGATCTGTGAACCCGTCTCGTTCAGTGGTTCTAACACCCTGTGCCCTGAATCATTTTACTCTCAGAACGCTCTGACAAGTTCTTCTAATCAGGAGGGGTGCAATAAGTTCCCCAGAGGTATTTCCAGGGGACCCTGGTTCAATTCCCAGAACCCACAAGGAGGCTCACAACCTTTCGTGATTCCAATTCTATGGGATCTGGTGCCCTCTTCTGGCTTCCTAAATCACCAGGAACACAGGCAGGACACATACATATATCCAGGAAAAACACCGTACACTTGAAATAAGAATAAATAAATCTTTTTTAAAAGGTTAAAAAGTGGGCTGGTAAGATGGCTCAGTAGATAAATGTATTTGATGCTGTTCAGTCCCTGGAATCCACACAGCAAAAGAGGGAACTGAACCCTGTAAGTTGTCATCTGATCTCTAACACGGTGCTGTGGCATGCTCCTGCACATGTGTGTACAAGAAATAAATAATTACAATACAGTAGAAATGTTTTTGTGTTTTATGAAAGGTATAACTTGATCCAGAATTCAAGAAGAATTAGCTACATTGCTAAAAGGCAGGATCAACACTCTTTAACCACAAGGCCAAGCCAGGAGCCTGCCAATGTTTTGTAAATAAAGTTTTTTTTTGGTTTTTTTTTTTTTTTTTTTTTTTTTTTTTTTTTTTTTTTTTTGGTTTTTCGAGACAGGGTTTCTCCATAGCTTTTGGTTCCTGTCCTGGAACTAGCTCTTGTAGACCAGGCTGGCCTCGAACTCACAGAGATCCACCTGCCTCTGCCTCCTGAGTGATGGGATTAAAGGCGTGCGCCACCACCGCCCGGCTGTAAATGAAGTTTTATGGGTACAGTCGTGTCTATTGCCTGATGTATTTCTATGGCTGCTTGTGAGTTGAACTGTTATTACATAAACCATCTGGCCAAACCTCTGTAATTTTCTCAACAGATCCATGGGGTAGGTGCTATTAGTTCTTCTTAAGCATGGTGAGTTTGAGGCTAAGGAAGTCAAGTGGCAAACTCAAGTTCAGTTAGGACAGAAGCAGGCTCCAGGGGAGGCCCCAGTAGCCCCACTGTGTTAGCCAACTGAGTGTGGAAACACCATACGCAGATCCTACTCATAAATCCCCTAAAAATAAAAATTTCTTCTTGTTTTTTTTTTCATGACTATATGTAGACTCCTGTAAGATCCCCTTGTTCCAGAAAGTGCAGGAAGCTCCCAGAGTCATCCTGGCCTTCTTAAATGGCATCCAGCCAGTGTCTGATCCTGGCGGCCTCTGGGAGTCAATGCTGCTTGCACACCGGTTCAAGTTCCTTTGCTCCCCGCTGGACCAGAAGCTGATATTTACCCAGTACTTTACAATCTCCTTGGTTAATCCGTCGTGTTCCCTGGTCACTTCCCATTAAGTATAAAGTGGCTTCCTGTTCACAGGCTCGGAATTAAAGTGTCACTTCTCCCAGTGAGAAGCCACAGGTGACATGTACGAGCAAAGAGCTCAGAAGGCAAGGGAGGGCAAAGGGGACAGCCCCAGTAAGCTCCCAGCTCCTGTCCCTGACCGACAGCAATCCTGCTACATGCATCATCCCCTTACCCACAAAAAAAAAAAAAAAAAAAAAAAGCCCAGTATCTTCAGAAGTGCTTTTAAAGCTTAGGGTATCCAGCCTAGCTGGTGCAAAGAAATATTTAGCAGCGTCAGCTGGGTCCGTAAGCATCTTTCTCCATGTTACCAGACTAGACAGTTATCCCGTTGTGCCTCCGAAGCCCACCTGAAATGCTGTCCCGTTTGTCTGCTGGAGAGAAAGCTGCCTCACCAGCAGACCGCCCGCTCTGGTTTCCAATGCCACCAGTCAAGGCGTCCGCAGCCCCAGCCTTTCTTCCTTCCAGTTTGATCTCAGACCATACACGCCAACTGTCTCCCTGAGGCACGCGGTGACTGATGAGCTGCTGTACTGGCATGCAGAAAATGGTTCCTGGGCCTCCCGTCGCAGCAAATTCGGGAGCAAGAGCAAGGAAAGCCTCACTTTTTAGGACGAAGCATTTGCCACGTGATATCCCAGCTCTGCCTCTTCCCAGCTTCATGGCCCCGTGTAAGTAACACAGTGTCTTAGCCTCCCTCACTTTCCCCATAAGCTGTCACATCAAGCAGGCTGTCTCCATCAGAAAATTAAAGGACAGAGTGTGATATCTTTTTCACTGTGACAAAGTCCACATAACTTGCATTTGCTCTTTTCATGTGAACCCTGCTGCCGTCCAACTACCAACATTGCCCCTCTCCAGACTTCTTCGTCTTGTAAAGCCGAAATCATTGCATGTAAACTCCTTCCCCTCTCCCCAAGTCCCTTGCAATAAGCAGGATACCTGTCTGTGCATTTTGCGAACACCTCAGATAAGTGTGTCTCCTAGACAGCTGGCGTATCCCATTGATCTTGGTAAGGCTTGTCCGTGTTACGGCAGGTGACAGAATCCCTTGGCTTCTTAAAGCTGACGTACCATTGTATGCATGCGGCATGTTTTGTTCCCCATTCGTGCTTCAGCCAGCTTCCACACTCCAGCTATAAAGGAGAATGTTGAACATAGGTGTGGAGATGCCTCTTTGAGAGTCCCACTGGCACGCCCTTTATGCATGCATTCGTATGTGAGCTTGCTGGGTCATCTATCTAGTAGTTCTGCCTTCAATTTCATATCAAAACCAGATTTTTACTTTTGCTATGATACATGTGTGTCTGTGGTTTGTGTTTTCTTGGTTATTAAGTGATCTTGGCATCATCTCTCAGGCCTCTCTGATACTTTCTAAGTGAATGGAACATGCTTGGCTGCAGACCTGATGGGTATGTGCATGTGAGTGCAGTTGCCCATGGTGGCCAGAAGAGGGCATTAGATACCCTGGAGATGGAGTTACAGGAGGTTATGAGTCACCCAACGTGGGTACTGGGAACAAAACTCAGGTCCTCTACGAGGGCTCCAGGCAACTCTCCATGGCTGGCACTCCTTACCACTGGGTCCTCCAGCCCCTCGTCATACTCTTTTCTGTAGGAGTTTGACATTTTACAATTATGGCCATAGTGCATGATTGTTCCAGTTTCTCCACAATGTTGTAAACACTTTTCTTCTGTTTGTGTGCGTGTTTGGGGTGAATGTGCACATGTGTATACATGCTTGAGGAGGGCAGACTGGTGTCTAGTGTCTTCCTAAGCCTCTTTTTTTATTTTATTATTTTGAGAAAAAGTCTCTCACTGAACCAGTCATGTAAACCAGGCAGTTGATAGATTTCCCTGTCTCTGTTTCCCCGGTGCTGGGGTTACAGGCACATGACACCACACTCAACTTTTCTACATGGGTTCTGGGGTATCAAACTTGGTCTATATATGTATATGGTAGGCATCTTACCAACTGAGCCTTATTGGCATCCTAGCTATTCTGTTTTTAATATGGGAACAAGAGATCATATTAATCTCCAAAATCACCCTCGGGATCTTATGGAGTCATCGTGGCAATGACTAAGACATATATGCACAAACAAGAACGTGCTGTTGATACGATGGAGTGGGCCTTCAGCTCCACAGAGGACGCTCTCTTGGGGCAGTCTACAGAAGCCCCACACAGAAGTCCACATGGCAAAACGTGGAGCTTCCTGTCTGCAGCCAATACCGCCTTGCCAAACATGAGTGTGAAATACCTTGAAAGTGGACCGTTCAGTCAAACCTTCAATGACCGCAGCCCAGTCAGATGGCCTGATCTGGCCCCACTGGACTAAGTCCCAATTCCGAGTTCTTAACCAGACACTCCACATGAGGAATGTCATTGCCATTTTGAAGAAGCTAGATTTGGGGTGATATGATATTCAACAACAAACATCTTCTCATCTGTCACAGTGACCATGAAGTTTGAATGTACATGAGCACCTGTCCTACATAGTACCGGGCACACCATAGCAACATGGCATGGGAGCTATCAACTATGACTGTCACTTTGCACTGTAGAGAGGGTTTTGTTTCTCTTGATTTTGGTTGAAGACTAAGAAGAATGTGCACACCAAAGTCATGCCTTGGGAGATGCACCAGTGGAAGACAGAGCGCAAACAATGCAGGCCTGAGAACATAAACAGAGAGGAGACGAGACATGTTTCCAGAAGCTTAATGCACAAGATAGATGATTTAAGTGAGAGATTCAGCAACCATCGATTGCCAACGGCACCTCAGTTAGGGGTGGGAACTTGGAGACCCCATCCTCACCTATCCGTGCTGGGGTTTTGACCCATTCCATGGTCTGCGGGTAACCGCAGCTATTATGGATTGATAAGTGCACAGCATTGCCTGAATCCAAATATCCCACAGTTCTCTACCCACCCGCTCTTCCATGCTTCCTGCCTCCTCTTCCACCTTGGCCCCAAATCTGGGCAACACAAACTGTACCCAGGGAGTTATTAATAACAATAAAATAAAGGGGACATGAAGTTGGGGGTGAGGTGGGGTAAAGATAACCAGAGAGGGTAGGAGTGAGGTAGTCATGAACAGATATGATAAAATACAGAGTATAAATATGTAAGATTTTCAAAGAATAAATAGAGATATTTAAAAAGAAACCAGTATGGGGTTATTTTCTTGCTCTGAGAGGAGCAATACCATACATGCAGCGATGCCACAGGCGTAAAGCAAATGATCCTAGGCTGGGAGTTGGGTAATGGTTGGTAAGGCATCAGACAGCGGAACAGGTGAACTAGGCTGAGCAGACAACTTAGGTCTAGCCAGTCATGGTCAGGAAGGAAAGTGAGCCTCCTAGACTGCCAGGTTGCTTATCCTTTCTCTGAGAAGTTTGTATGTTATATGAATTCTCCCCCATTTAAAAGTTGGCCTACAGGATGAATAATAATAATAATAATAATAATAATAATAATAATAATAATAATAATATAAAAATAGCCCAAAGAGGTGTCTCAGTGGTTAAGAGCACTTGGTCTTGCAAACACCCCAGGTTTGGGTCCCAGCACCCAGAGGACAGTTTATATTCATCCATTACTCTAGTTCCAATGGATATGATGTTCTTCTCTTCTGATCTCCATGGGCACCAGCCATGCACGGAAGCACAAACACACATGCAGGCAAAACACTCAATATGTAAAATGAAACAAATGTATTTAATAATAATAATAATAATAATAATAATAATAATAAAGACATTATATGCATCAAATATTACACCACCAGATCAAATGTAGCCCATGAGCCTTGCTTCAGTGACCCCAGGCAGCTAGCATGCAGGTCCCTTCCTGCTGTGAGACAGAATGTCTCTATCAGTGCCCTATGCACTGTGTTTGTTTGCAAGAGACACAAGGCAGCTACATAAATATTCCAAAGCGGTTTCCACACACAGATGTGAGCTGTGTCCTCAAGCGGAATCCAGGCTTGCTGAGGGCAGGGACCAGGTCTCTGGTTCGCATTGAGACTCTTCCTGATTCCCCAGTATGAGGTGCAGCCCTTCTGGGTGAAGGCTCCTTACAGTTGGGGCAGAAAGCCAGGCAGAATGATTGTCCCCAGGCAGTGTCTTGGGAGAGCTGGGAGCATCTTATCACTTGGAGGCCTGAGCTCTGCATCTTGGGAGGGCAGCTTCTGTCACTCTTGGTGTTCCAGGGAATTGAGGTGAGGGAATCAAGGTTAATGACTTTCACTTACAGATGCTGTGCCTGGCTTATAAAAGAGGCCTCCTCTTCCCTCGGGGTTCCCATTGCTGAGAAGATGTGGCTGCTCTTGCAAGAGGCTGCGTGCTTCCTTCAAATCGTCTCTATTGAACAGTCTGGTTTTTGGGTGTGACTCAGTAGAGACTCCATCCAATCACATCTGTGTTCTGGAGCCGATGACCTTCTGGGGTTCAAGCCCCACTTACAAGTTAGCAAAACTGAGAAGGAAATCCAGACGCTTCCACCTTAATATTCAATATACTTCTTTATCATTCTTGTGACCCAAATGATAAACAATCAGGGTTTTGTTTTGTTTTGCTAATTCATATTCTCTGCCCTCAAGGAATTTGTAATTCAAAAACACAGAACTAGAATTATTGAAGACACGAACATATCACAAAGGCTTATGATAAGCGGTGGTTTTAAATAGTAACGGGTCCCACAGGCTTATACGTTTGAATATTTACTTGATGCTCAGTTGGTGCAACTGTTTGGGAAGAATTCGGAGGTATGGCTTTGTTGAAGGGCATGTGTCTCTGGAGGCCAGCTTTGAGGTTTCAAGACTCCTGGCGTTCCTTGTGTTTCCTGTTTCCTGTTTGCTCTTTGAGTGTGAGTTCTCAGCTGTCCCCGCCATTAGACCTTCACTTTGCTATTGTAGACTCTCACCCTCTGAAACTGCAAGCCCAGTTAAATGCTATCTTTAATAAGTTGCCTCAGTCTTGGTGTCTTATCATAGCCATGGAAAAGTCGCCCATACATTATAGAAGGGGTGAGTCGTGATTCGTGGCGGGTAAATGATCATCAGACAGCAAAAAGGAGCAGCGTAAACCCAGCAAGGGGAAAAGGAAATGCCGAGAGTGAGGGAAGAGAGGGTTTTAACAGCTGCTGGGGCTGTTTCAGGATTGCAGCCTCTCAGCAGGGAATGGCGGGACCTTTGCTCCAACATAGAAGATGATTTTGAGCAGTGGCTACAAGCACAAGCTTTGGAGCCGCACGGGTCTCGGTTATAAGCAATAGAGACCATCGTGAGGTGAAAGGGGCTTGATAGTTCTCAGAAATCAGTGGAGGAACACAATGGACTAGCAATTTGGGAAGTTCTTGGGCATAAGAAACTGGAAATCACCATTTGGTGATTCAGTGATCCAGCAATGGGATCCCAGTGGGAAGAGGAGGCCTCAATTATAAGACTGACTCTTATAAACAGTCCTCTGACCTCCAAATACAAGCCATGCCAAGCACACACATCTGTGCAGACATGCACACACGCCCCACACACAATCAAATAAATGGGCTGTTAATTCATCTCATTTTAGCCTCTCATCCGGACACACAGATACTTGCAGTCTCCTGCTGCAAATAGGCTTTCTCCAGGGCCCACAGCACTTAAATGTTCTGGCCAGGGGCCTCCAAGTTCCTCATTTTTAGAGACTAGGTTATGTCTCCTCTAGCCACAAATATAATCAGAGAAGGACTCTGGTTGGTTTGGTTCCATCATGTAATTTTTTGGTGGCCAATGGAGTGCTGCAGTGATTGGGTAGGATCGGATTAAGGGCGGGATTCTGAGATTGACAGCTCCACGCAGTAGCAGGGAGAGTATACACAGAGGACCCCCGGGGGCGCAATAGTGTTGGGACACTTATTGGTGTTTTGCTCGGAAAAATGATGGCAGAGACAGTGTCACTCAGTGTCATTGCGTGTGATGGACTCATAAAAGGTCCAGTTTCTGGGGCTGGTGAGGTGGCTCAGCAGGTAATGCACATGATCCAGAAACCTGACAATCTGAGTTTGCTCTCTGGACCTCATGGGATTTTGTTTGTTTGTTTAAAGCCGCTTGGTGTGTTGCACAGCTGTAATCTCTGTACTCCTGCAGTAAGGTGGAGGTGGAGACAGGAATATCCTGGGAGCTCTCTGGCCAGACTCAAGAGTACACAGTGTGGGAGACACAGAGAGAACTTGCTTCTACAAGGTGAAAGGAAAAAATGACCCCTATAAACTGTCCTCAGATCTCCAAGTACAAGCCATACCAGCACACACATCTGTGCATATGTGAACACACGCCCCACACACAATCAAATAAGTCATTTAAATTCCAGTTCTACAAAATTTTAAGACCATCTTCAGAGGCCCCGAAAACTATATTTTTAACTACCTTTCCCAGATGACTGCAGTGAACAATTGGACTTGAGGATGGCTGGCCTTTTCTAATCCAGACATTCTACCGAAGGAACTGAACTACACAGAAGAAAAGATTCACTCAGGCTGCATAGCCAAGGGATAGAAGAAAAGGAGACTGCAGCCCCCTGCTATGTCAGTTAGAGTTTATGGCTTCCCAAGTGAGCACTAGTGTCTTTCTGGGCAAGAGAAAGGGGTGCGATGCAGAGATGAGGGCCCCAGGAGCCCCTCTATTACCGACGGTTCTTTAGCTAGGTTGGACTGACCAACAGTAACCATCCCAACACATCCACACATGGCTGGACACCCTTCCTCTCTCTTCAACGCTATGTTCACCACCCTCCAACTATAATCTGACAGACAGGACATGGGTGTAAGGGAGGGACCGAGTGGACTGTGGCAACTCATGGGTTGCAGAGAAAGGCTTTTCAGAGAAAGGCTGAGGCACTGAGGGAGCGAAGGATGGGGCTGGGGCAGGTGTGGAGAGGGAGATGTCAGTGGCCCAGGATGCAAAGCAAGAGAGGGGAAGCTGGGGATTTAAATGATGCTGCGGAGCCAGAGCTAAGCCCTTGGAACCTGGAAGGATGTGCTACCATCCGAGTTTATGCTGATGCCCCCAAAATCTCACCGAAAACTCTCTTCAGGGAAGAAACCGTTGTACAGCTGGCCCACACTCACCCCATATCTGCTAAACAAAAATAGCAATTGGTTTCTGTTTCTGACAGCTCCGACGACAATGTGACAATCAAACTCCAGAGTTAGAATTATTAAATGTTCTGAATGCACTGGAGAGCCAACCCCAAATATCTTCCACACACACTTGCCCTGTGAATTTATGTCCCCGAAAGGGTTTAATGTTGGAGATAACAGGAAAAAAAAGACAGGAAATTCTATAATCCCTCCTTCTCTTCCTGTAAACCTCAGGATGATGAACACATCGCCTGAGAAGTCCCAGGGAAAATATCCACAGAACTTCACCAAGTCCAGGCTCCTAAACTTTGCCGCACAATGCCCCCCTCCCCACCCCCACCACTCCCACCGCCCACCCCCCACTGATACTATGCCTGCCTGAGGGGCAGTGCAGCTGTCCCCTGTCCCCTGCTTGGGGCAGTGAGGGAGTTTGCAGTCTGCAGGGTCACCAGACAGGAAACAATGGACACAAGGAGCAGTTGCAGAAGGTCTCCCTGTGCAAAAAGAATGCAATTTAATGTTGTGCAACATTCTCAAGGCGCAAGTGTACATACACCCACAAGCACACTCACACACATACACACAAAACCACACGAACACATACAAAGCTATACACACACACCACATACAACAATACACACAAACCTATGCACATACACACACACATACACACTCACACACACAGACACACACACCACATACAAACAACACACACAAGCCTATACACACACACTACATACAACAACACACACAAACCTATGCACATACACCCACATACACACACAAACACACAACACACGGAAACACACACAACACATACATACAACACACACAAACCTATACACACACCACATGCACACACCAGTAGACACACACTACATACAATAACACACACAAACCTATGTACATACACCCACATGCACACACACATTCATGCGTGCGTGCATACACGCATAATGTTCTGGCTAGTTTTCAACTTGACTCGAGCTAGATAGAGTTGTTTGAGAAGAGGGAACCTCAACTGAGAAAATGCATGAGATTGGCCCCGTGGCAAGCCTGTGGCTCATTTTCTTGATTGACAATTGGTGCGGAAGGGCCCAGTTTACCGTGGGCCATGCTACCCCTGAACTGGTGGCCCTGGATGCTCTAAGGCTGAGCAAACCTTGGGGAGCAAGCTGTAGAGCAGCAACCTTTATGGCCTCTGCATCAGCTCCCGCCTTGTTTCCTGCCTTGCTTGAGTTTCTGTTCCGAATCCTTCCGTGGTGGCCAGTGATATGAATGTGTAAACAGAATAAACCTTTGCCCCATAGTTGCTTATGGTCATGGTGTCTCATCACAACAGTAGTAACCCCTAGACACATACGAGCATAGACTCATACAAACCCACAAATTCACAAATGTACACACATAGACCTTGTTCGCATGTACACACATATGCGTATACACACATGCAGATACACACATGGTTCTGTGGACAGATATGTGATTCATAATCTGGGAGCGAATACTGAAATATATTCCTATAGAGAAAACGAGGGGAGAAACTTCTTAATTTTGAAAACCACGGGCCCATTCTCTTGTCTGGCTGGCTCCCAAGATCATGTAGGTGCCTGCAGCACCTTCTTCGATGGTGATGCTCTTCTGTCTTTGGACGCAGTCCTAACACACAGTCCTCAGATATCCGTTGCTTGGCCTGACCTTTACGAACTCTCTTAGTCAGAGTTCACGTGATTTCCTTCTGTATCCTATCCCTCCCTACCCTATGTGAGCTTCTGGTGAGGTTGACACTTCCTTTCCTTCCAAGGAAGAGTGCCAACCTCAGTGTGTGCAGGCCATGTGCCTGTGAGGATCCTCTGGCTGCTACGATTGACTCAGACATGAGCACATGACCAACACTCCAGTAAGATTTGACTCTAGTGTTTCACTGGAGCATAAAAATGTGCCTTTCCTCTTTATCCTGGGTGTGCTTGCCTGGTAGGATGGACCCTTGAAACAGGCACCTTGGGAGCTCACCCAGTGATGAGGACAACAGAAGATGAGGCTTGGCCACACATTGGATGGAAATACCAAATGATGGCGGCCATTAGCATAGGGACCTCCAAATGCAGGTGCTATCCTCATTTGTATGAGCTACGGCATCTCAAGCTCAACTCCTACTAACACATGTACACACATGAGAGTTCAGAATCCTCTGGCACACTTTGCCTGTTCAGCTGTCCCGTGCCGGATCCTGAGCCGTTCACAAGGTCTGAGCTCATGTACAAGTAACACGTGTCCATGCCTCAAGCTGTTTACAATCTTGTTAAAGAGAGCAGAGGGCCTAGTGCAATCGGGTACATGGCCTAGTCAAGTTACACTAGGGTTTCACTTTGTGCCCGGAGGATGAGATGTAAAATATAGCAAGACGAGGCTTTCCAGCAGAGACTGGATTCTGATAAGATCACAGGTGGATTCTCTGGGAGTCCAGCTCTGAGCTGGATCCGGTGTGAAGGTGAGCTGTCAGGAGGGTGTGGAGGGGGCATTTGCCTTCAGGAAGGGAGCACCTGAGCCACTAAAGCGGGGGAAGTGGGCCTGGACGAAGCAGCCCCCAGGCCGACCACAGCTGCTCCCACAGGACTCTTTGGAGCTTGAATGGCCTCAGAGTTCTCTGAACTTGGCCACCTCCTCTTGCTCCCCCTCGGACTGGTAGCTCTTTGTGGGCCGCTGCTGAAGGGTCCATCTTGGGGTGAGGCACCACCCTGCAGTGAAGTGGTCCTTCGGAGGGCTGCTGGGTGAAGGTATCCTGACAACAGCTCCTCAAGCAGCTACAGTAGCAAGCGGGTCCCTCGATAGATGCAGAATCGGGTCAGGACACCAACATGCCCTGCCCACCACACGGGCAGCACGTGAAAGAAATAATATCTGTGATTACAATAATTGTAGCCACCAGTCCTCAAGTACACTTACACATAATCATAGTAGTGATGACAAACTTTTAAACGCTCGCAGTGCGATAGGTACTGCCCCAAGAACGCTGCCCGGCTCCTGCGTTTGCAGTTTGTGACAGCCGCCCTGTGAAATGGCTGTTGCTATTCTTATGTCATGAACGGAGATGATGAAGCGCAGAGGGGTTCAGGACTAGCACACAGTGGACTAACATTCAACACCCCATCCATCCCTCCCACCCCACCCCCACTCCTAAAGAGAGATTATGCATTATGCTAACCCCCGCCTCCCCCCAGCCACTCAAACCAAGTGAAAGGAGAGGTTAGACGGAACCAGCAATGAGTAAACAGCTAAACACAGGAAGTGTGGACGCAAAGGCGTGAGCCCAGAGCCCAGAGAGGTCCCTTCAGTGATCCACAGGCATGTACTGACAGCTTAGGCATATGTTCAGAGGTGGACATTTTAGTTTGGGGGCTGTGGAGGTGGCCTAGTGCTAATGTAACAATAACTAAGACCTGAGTTTGGGTCCCCAGCCCATACTTAAACATTGGGCGTGGCTGTGACAGTCAGCAGCCGAGGCTCTGGGAGGCTGCATGGTGACTCTCGTCAGTAACACACTTTGTATGACAAACTGGCGAAGGATGGATTTTTAAGGTTCAATGAAAATGCGGGCATTATGTTATCAGGAGACGAGTGTGTTAATCAGCTCAGTGGCATCTTTTTACAGGGTGTGTACAGATCAAACATTGTATCTCATCAATGTACACACAATTAGCATTTCACAAAGAAAAACCCGGAAAGCTGACGGAGCCGGCCATGGGAGAGCATGGGCTTCCCACTTCCCAACAGCAGAGCGGAGGGTCACTTTTGAAGGGTGATCCGAACAACTTATCTCTTCCTCCGCCACAATTCCCAGATGAAAAGAGGTATTTTTTTCTTCTTCAAAAATACCGTACCAACAATCTATGTCCACTATAAAAATTGAATAGCATAAAAGAATAAATGGAAAAAGGTTAAAAATCACCTATCACTGTTAGTATTTTGGAAATCATGCTTATTTTCTATGCAGAAACACATACTTGGGTATTTTATGTAAACAATATGTTTTAATGCTGGCTTTAGAGATGACTTTAAAAACTCACCATGCTTTATTTGTAAAAAAAAAATGAAATGAACTCCTTCCCAAATAACCAGTATCAATAATCGAACATGTGGCCACTCTGTGTGTTAAGGCTCCATACGAGTTTGAGAAGTGCTTAATCGCATGGCTTTTAATCACTCTGGCAACATGTGCCTTGTCAGGCGGAAAATGCAAGCTTTGTCATTCTTAATGTCTAGGGGAGAAAACTAAAACCCAGAGAAACACAGTGCTCGTTAAGAAAACCACGCAGCTCACAGATGACAGCCAAGCTCAGAAGTCTTCTCACCCAGTTCCCTTCCCTCTAGATGTTACAGCCCTGTCCCCACATCAGGACAGAACCCTGAGGGAGGCACCAATGATTCACTGATTGACACAGGGACTCCAGGTGGGTCCCTTCCTGTGTTCACACTGCGGCCTCACCCTCCGTAGACAGGCTCCTGACAGGGCTGGTTTGCTTGTCTTGAAGTTCCCATTTTCCATTGCCCTCTATTAGAAGTTCAGGGGCACAAAGGACGACACAGCGGTGACAGCCTGCACTGTAATCCCTGTGACTTAGTGGAGGGAGAACGGAACACATGCTGAGGAAAACGAGAGGCGGGCTTTAGACTGGATACTCAGTGGGCGTGAGGACTGGTCCAACGGTGCTCACCATGATGTCCGGCACTTCTTTTAGACTCTGTTTCCGGGATCCCAGTGTGAGCCTGAAGCGGAAAGAACATGACTCCAACATAAACTAGGTCTGAATCAGACACTGGTTCCATCTGTGACTGGACAATGTGACTTTCAGCTTGTCTGATCTTAATATGCTTGAGAGGTGAGAATGAAATGAGGCAGTGTACCACACACACACACTCACACACACTCACACACACACACTCATATACACACACTCATACACACACTCATACACACATATACTCACACACACACTCATACACACACACTCATACACACATATACTCACACACACACTCACACACACTCACACACACACTGATACACACACACACTTATGCATGAGTGCACACACACTTAAACATGGGTGTGCACACATGCACACATGCAATGTTTAGCCTTATCCAGCACATATTATTTGAGATTAACTAATTTAATACTAATTGATGCTAATATTTTAATTGCTATTCACAGTAAATAACAGCAGCACTCGGGAGGCAGAGGCAGGCGGATCTCTGTGAGTTCGAGACCAGCCTGGTCTACAAGAGCTAGTTCCAGGACAGGCTCCAAAACCACAGAGAAACCCTGTCTCGAAAAACCAAAAAAAAAAAAAAAAAAAAAAAAAAAAAAAAAAAAAAAACTGGTAGAAGCTATTCCGGAGCAGGGCAGTTTTGGGGTGACAGTGGTTCCTAGGACCAGAGGACTCCATAACTCAGGCTATTGGTCCTCCCGACTTAACTAAGGTTGTGGACCCAATCCCTGTGTGTAATAGTTACTGTGTCTTCTCTTAATCCAAGGTAGCACAGGTTTCTGTGGCCATCTTATAAAGTGTGAACTCTGTAGACTTTTGGGCATTAATATTCATCACTGTGAAAAAGGACTTGCTGTTTATGTTTCAGAGGTATTTGTTAAATTTAAAAAAGAAAACAAAATAAAACCATTTCCATACTGCAGGACTTGTCTGAGCCTTTGTTTGAGCCCTCCAAGAGGCAGGTATAATAGTTTACACACAATGGCATCTCAGGTGCATAGGGAAGAATTTAGCTTTAAAAAGAAGCATACTGGTTCCTGTGACTTTAAGCCCTAGGATTGCATAGACTCTTATCTAACTGGGTCTAGGAGTTTCCATTATGCCATCTGATCTCTCTCCAGAGAACCCCTGCCCCATCCCACCTCTACCTCATCCTTTATATCCCTCCCTTCCTCTCCCCTCAGCTACCAGAACCTGGCTCCTGTTTGATGTAATCATTAGACTTTTGCATTTGACCATGACGTTAAGCTTACAAACTATGACACAAAGACAACATTTTTTACTAATGAACAACCTTGGGTCATGGACACACATATGATTCAACCCGTGTGGCCCAAAATACGGAGTGGTCTGATTAGCAGGCTGAAAATGAACTAGACAGAGAAGCATCAAGATTGTGACAGCAGCCATGAATACCCTCCAATCACTTAGCATTTCTTACACTGGAGGGGGTTATTTAAGAAATGCTGACTTTGTACAAACCCAGTTTCAAAAGCTTGAAAATGCGATCACCATTTTTAGCCACTATTTTTGAGCGTCTATTATGTGTCTATTACCGTCCATGCGAGTAGGAGACAAAGATGCAGAAGACTAAGATCTTCTAGAAGCTTCCAGTGATCTCAGACAGCACACAGCTGAAGGGGCCATGTTCCCTATACTGTGGTAGAGATGGGAAGAAGTGGTCCCAGGAAGCCAGGGAGAAACTCCATTGGTCTGCCTTGGGATGAACCATTTCTGAATAGAAGCTAGAGATGTATTGAGTTTGGGACAAGACCAAGTCTGCACGGACTGAGGTGTCCTGCCATGGAGGGTTACCTACAACTATCTCTTCAGTTTGAGGGTTTCTGCCCTCATTCAGAATTGGTTGGTAACTGTTACAACCCTAATGTAGCCTTAGTGTTCAGCCAAGAGGTACAGCTGAAGAATCCAAGAGATGGCTATCTCTTCATCGTTCCTGAGAAAGCTCCCCTCAAGCCTATAGCCACTTCCTTGTTCACTCAGCGAAACCCTTAACTTCCCTTTCTCTGTGGAGACTCCTCCTCTGAGTCTTCAGGAATAACCTTATGACCAAGGTAAATATTTTACATTTTCCTTATTGCTACGATTGTTACAGGGATAATCACGTGACTGAAACACAGCCAACAGCGTTTTATATTACTTTTGCATTTATGCATGTGCATGTGTATGTTCATGTGTGTGTGCATGCTTGTGCATGTGCATGTTCATGTGTGTGTGCAGGCATTTGTGCATGTGTGTGTTCATGTGTCAATGTAGAGTCTACAGGACACCTCAGATGTCATTCCTTAGATGGACACACCTTTTGCATTTTACTTATTTATTGGGACAGGGCCACTTACTGGCCTGAAACTGAGTAATCTGGATGGCTGATAAGCCCCAGGGATCCCTCCACCTGTTTCTACCTCCCTGGAGCTGTGGTTAAAGGTGCCTGTTTCACTGTACCCAGCTTTTACATGGGTCCTGGGGGCAGGACTTGCGTCTGCACACTTCAACAAATGCTTTGCCAACTATGCTGTCTCCACAGCTGCCTTTACCTTACTTTGTATAGAGATTTACTTCAAGAAAGTTATTTGTTTCCTACGGTGGAGAAGCAGATAGAAGGGTAGCTCTGAAAACGGCTCTGCATCCTTCTAGATCTTTGTGCTTTGAATTAGATCCCTTGTTCTTCACCATGATTGATTTCGATTGTCAAGTTGACAGAATTTAGAACTGCCTAGAAGCTTGATTAACACAGACCCGTGGGTGTGTCTGTGACAGTGTTTCCAGAGAGAACTAGCAGGAAAGAGGAAAGTCAATGGTGAATGTGAGCAACATCATCTCATCAGGTTAGGGTTCAGGTAGAGTAAAAGGCACAAAAGAGCCAGCCAGCCCAGCACCAGGGTTCCCCATTTCCCCTCCCCCTGTTCCTGTGAAGAGCAGCCCTCACCATCCCTGCCACCATGATGTTCTGTTGAAACACACAGGGCCAAACGACTGTGGGCTGATTCCCCTGAGACAATAAATTGAAATAAACTCTCTTCCCCTTCACACCATTTCTATCAAGAAGACGGTTATAATAGTTTTAAAGTGAGGGCTGTGTTATTAGTACAGTCCCCAGAATGTTTACATTCTTCAACATGCACTCTGGGAGAGGCGGGAAGTTCATATCACATGGAAGAATGTGACATGTCCAGTGGGTACTTTCTTGTGCGCCCTGCTTTCTGATCAATCCCCCACTTCTCAGGGCCATTGCCCATTTGATGTCAAACCTGTCCACACAATCCTACTCCCTTGAGTGAATCTGCATTCTCTTCTCCTCTCTATAGACTTACTTAGCCTGAACCTGAGATCCCATGTTTGCATCTCTGTCCAGGCTACTCACACACTACAGAGCCCAAATCCCTCTGGGAACCCGAGACCAACCACTCATTGCTAACAATCAGGGTGAGCCACCTGCAAAGAGGCATCCTGGTTCTTCAATTTAGTATAAAACCCTCCCAGTTGTCAACAATTACTCACTGTTGGTGTGAGTTTAGACTGGTGGAGCCACTGTGGAAATCAGCAGTTGGATTTCTCACAATGTTCAAATAGACCACCATGTGACCCAGCTATTCTACTCCCTGGCCAATACCCAGAGGACTCTGCTTCCCAGTGTAGAGACACATGCTCATCCATGCCCACTGCTTTTCCTAAGAACGGCCAGTTCATGGGAGCAGCCTAGGCATCCATCAGCTGATGTGTGGATGATGAAAATACAGCACATATACATAATGAAATTCCATTCAGCTGTAAAGAAAACTGAAATTAAGAATTTTGCAGGTTAATGTGTGAAATTGGTGATAATTAAACCGAGTGAGGTAACAGGCTCAAACAGACAAATGGCATGCATTCTTTCTCATATGTGGATCTTAGATTTAAAACTTTAGTTTTATATATTTAATTTCGGACCTCTGTGGAAGTCAGGAAACTGGGGGCCATGTTGGGGGTGGTGAGTATCTGGGGTGAGAGGAGGCAGGAGAACAGAGGAAAGTACGAAGGGGAGCAATGGAGATGGAAAGATTCAAGCAAGGATGGGAGCCGGGGGAGGCAAGGACAGAGGCTAACCAAAGTAAAGGAAATACACAAAAGCCATATGCAGACCTACTACTTCGTAAGCTGATTAGAATATAAGTGAAAAAGTAGAAGAAAGGTGGGCTGCGTTGCTGGATAATGTCATTTCTAAAGTCATGTTGCTATTGAACAAAGTCACAGTGCTTGGTGTGGAATAACGCCTCATGGGTTGTTGATCAGAAGAGGCCCCAGAGGCCCCAAGACAATACAGACTATTGCCTCCACTCTTGGCTGACCACCAGAACTATATGATAAAACTTACTGCTGAAAACAGCACTTGCTTCAGTTGCAAGACAGAGAAGGTTGCCACTGAGGTGGAAGCTTCCTCCCACTGCTAATTTTCATGGTACTGGAAGGTGCTGTGCAGGCTGCTGTAGTAAATAGGGCTTCGATGATTTTACCAAGTTGTTAATTATATAAATTACAACACCAGGTAAGAGGTGCTCACTGGTGCAATAGTGGCATGGCTGTTGCCGGGGTAACCAGCCACTCTTAGCGTGGATTTGATGCCCATTCCACAGGTAGGAGTTCATCCCTGATTCTTTAAACCCACTAAACAACTTTATAGCTATGGATGTCACAGACTTGCGGGGGGGGGGGGACCTTACTACTGTGACTTTGCTAAATTGAATGTCACCAAACTGCTGCCTAAATATTTATGTTTATGCTAATAGACAACTGCTACTCTCAGCTTCACTCTGAGAAACGTATCTTTGCAGCAAACAGTAGTGAATAAAGAGACTCATGGATGATCACTGTACTCAACAGTTTAGTGCTCAGCCCTATACAGGATGTTTACACCACTGCCTCTGACTCCCAGGAAAAGCTAGAGAGAGAGAGAGAGAGAGAGAGAGAGAGAGAGAGAGAGAGAGAGAGAGAGAGAGAGAGATATGCTGGGGAAGGACATAAGAATCAAAAGATGGGGAAGAGAAACGTGAAAAACTTCAGGGCATGACACAGACATCGTAAACATGAACCCTCTGCAGCTGTGGTTGCTTGCACAAGGCTGAGAAGGTTCACAGTCAATCATCAATCAGTAATGGGTTCACTGATGCCCTTCTGCATCCACTGAACTGCTGGCAACAGATGGATCCTAGGGACAGGATAGTAATTTACTTCAGTGGTATAACAAATGCTGAGCCCACCAGGCCCCAGTGAGTAGTTTCAAATCTGTGGCCACACAGATGGTCCCAGATACAATCAGAGGGTGCCAGAGCAAACCAAAAATGCGTGGAAGTGGGGAAGGGTTTTGTAGGAAGGGTGGGGGTGACAGAGGTAGGGCAGAGAACACGGAGGATTGAGCGAGGAGGGTGGGCAGAATACACTATCAACTGGCATAAAATTGCCACAAGAAAAAAATCTAATCAATAAAAATGTCTTCTAAGTGAAGAAGTGGACGCTTTATTATCTCCCACTTGTGTCGATTATCAAACGCTACCCTCAAGTGACAGAAGACAGCGAGGGAAGAGACGATGGACTGCTGCAAACTTCTCTGTAAGAGCCGCCAATCCCACACACGAAGGAAGAGTCCACATGGCCTAGTTATCTCCTAAAGACTCCCCAAGCCCACTTACACTCTCATGTGACCACTATATTTCAATATAAGTTAGTATGGTACGGGAACTTATTCAAACGATCACGCCACTTTAGGATTTCTCGGGAAAACCCCACTCCGCTGTTTACACTCAGCTGAGGCATCTGAAGCACTTGTATGTGAGATGCCCTGGTGGATTTGCCTGTAGCTCCATCATCTGTCTCATGCCTCTCTATTTTATCATCATATGCTTGTGCATTGTGGACCCTTGAGTGCAAACGGCCAGCCTCATCCTTTCTCCCACACCTCCAATCCAATTCCTATGCAAATATTGGCACCTTCACCTTGAAACCAATTCCCCAGACCACATATGATCACCACTGAACACCACCGGTGCCTCTCCTATTGTGCCGTACCCTCTGACAGGTCAGGTTCTGTCCTCATCACCTTTGAATCCATTGCCAAGATCACATTCAAAACTGACCCTTAAATCTAGCTCCAACTTCCACAGGAAAATATTTTCATCCGTACAGCAGCCTATAGAGAGAGCCTTCTGTGATCTGACGGCTTGTTCATCTTCTGCTCTTCCAAGTCCTGTTGCTCCAGCCCCAGGGGCCTTGCAGCTTCTCTCACACAGCAGGGATGCACCTCCCCGTGGGACACAGGTTCCTCACTGTCTGTTTAAATTCTTCTTCCATGAGACTCTTCTTCGCCCACCAGGTATTCACCTCTGCCATCCACCCTCTCTGATACTCTGAAGGGTTGATGTTTATCTTTGCCCCTGGTACCCCTCCTCTTTCCTTACTATCTTTTGTGGGATTGTAGCAATTTTTCCTTGAATATTTTATCAATTTTTTTCTTTTTCTTTTTTCTTCTCTCATACAATAAATCCCAACTGCAGTCTCCCCTCCATGTCTCCTCTCCCCCAGATCCACTTTCCCTTCAGGAAAGAGCGGGCCTCACAGGGGTATCAATCGAACACAGCAATATCAAAGATGAGATAAGACTAGGCACAAACCCTCTTGTCAGGGCTGGATGAGGCAACCCAGTCGGAGGAAAAGGGTCCTGAGCACAGGCAACAGAGGCAGAGACACCCCCACTCCTCCTGTTAGGAATCCCACAAAAACCCCAAGCTAAACAACCGCAGCTTGTATACAGAGGACCTAGAACAGACCCACGCAGGCTCACTTCTGTCTCTGTGAGCCCCTATGTGTTCTCCTGGTATCCTTGACCCCTGTGGCTCCACAATTCTTCTTTCTCCTCTTTAGTGGGGTTTCCTGAGATCCACCTACTGTCTGTCTGTTGGTCTCTGCATTCTTTCCCATCAGTAGCTGGAGGAAGCCTCTCTGATGATGATTGGACTAGGTACCGTATTTTATCTATTTGTGTGTGTGTGTGTTTCATGATTTCTCCATTCCCTTCTCTCCCTAATGATGAGAATTTTGAGGATTTTGAGGATGAGAATTTTGAGGAATTTTGAGGATACATTGCTATGCCTGAACAGTGCCTGGCACATAGCTGATGCCAGTAAATACCTTCCAGAGATGCGAATGACATAAATGGATGGAGAAAATATTTGAATACCAACTTCCCACAGTACAACTACCATAGTGACTGCCCAGTATTCAGTAAACTGACCAAATAATGAAGTCATTTTTTGTTTTGCTTGTTTTTGAGACAGGGCTGCGTGTGGCTGATTGGCCATCTCTGACAATTCTGCAAATGCCTTCCACAGGATGAAGAACATGCATTCATTAATCAAGGGTTGCCCGCCAGGAGCCACATTTCTCCTGGCAAAACCCACTTCCTTTCTCGAGAGTCTGCCATTCTTAGTGATACAAAGTCAGTCAATATTTTTAAAATGAGAGTCTGGATATTCATCTGTATGCAAAACTAAGCTGTTTGGATTCTAGGATCCTATCATAAAGCTGTGGACTGAAACCCATACTCAGTTCATTTTCTCAAAGTATATGTGGGAGTCTATTTGAAAAAAAAATAGATTTCCATACAAACAGGGAAATGCAGAAAAAAAAAGCCCATCTCCATCCACTCTCCATGAGCCCTATGCAGACCCTGGCACCAGAGAGTAGCAGCATGAGGAAGTATTTTATAGTCTATAATAAACTTACTTGCACATGATTTCATTTGGGCTTCATAAACACCTTGTGAAGAAGGAAGTATTATTATCCCTGTGGTGGCAGTCTTTGATATTGTTTCAAATTATTTGTTGTTTCTCTATAAGAGAGTTAGACACCCTGCTTACTCCATGTAGATTGCACTGTCTCTGTAGGGGAAATTTAATCTTCCTTTCTCTAGCACAATGGAATGTGAGCTTAAAAGACCACGCAAACTGTCATTGCTCTTGATGCTCTCTTCATAAAGCCATGGTAGTAAAGCAAATACTTTTGGGTCCAAGACTGAGGGATCTACATGAAGCAGAACCACAGTTGAGAACTGAATCACAGCCATTGTATGGGTTAGAAACAAACCTTTGATAGTGTAAGTCACCAAGACTTTGGGGTGAGTGCTAAAGTTACTGGAGGATGTTGGTGGGTCCCACATCCTCCAAATTAGAACATTTCCATCCTGGTGAAGGTTTACTAACTCAGGAAATAAACAACTCACAAGTCTCAGAAAGTTCCTGAAACCTACAAGATTCATCTACCACCCAAAACTGATATAAAACAGTAAGGATTGGAGCCAATGAGGTGGCTTAGTGGGTAAAAGTACCTGTTGTCAAGGTTATAACCTGAGTTTGATCCCTGGAAAAAACACATGATGAAAGTAAGATGGCACTGACTCCTACAAGTTGTCCTCTGAACCAAATAATGAAGTCATTTTTTGTTTTGCTTGTTTTTGAGACAGGGCTGCGTGTGGCTGATTGGCCATCTCTGACAACACACACACACACATACACACACACACACACACACACACACACACTAAATGTAATTAATAAAACCAACAGTGATGACTTCCAGGGAGAGCAGACTCTGGATCATGGTGTTGCCTGAAAGTCATGAAGTTAGTTCCAGGTCACAGCTTTCTAGTCTCACTCATGCTGAGATGGGCTCTCTCATAATTCAACAGCCTTTGAGTTGTCCATGCCCTTGTATGTAACTGTTTTCCCATACTCTTGTGAGTAACTGTAGCCAATGTGTTGGTTCGCTGAGCTGACTTTGATAGAATTGTTCTCGGGTCTGTCATAAGTGCTCCAACAGGAATGAATAGATTGTTCATATCTCCCCAAGACAGAAAATACCTGTAGATGACAACACATATTTTACATAGAAGAAATCTAAGACTTGGCAAGATAAGCAAGTTTCCTTAGGAACTTGAACTCTGGGTGTTTCAAGCCCAAAGAACATCCTCATCATACTGGTGAAAGAAGATATCTCTCGTGCATGTCCTGGAGGGAGCTAGGAAACTAAGTGGTATCAGACTGGAGTGCTTTCACTGTGACCCTTTCCCTCTCTGAGCCCCTGCTAAGTCAAAAGGGACCTCGGATTTCCATATTTATTTAGGGAACCAGTCTTGGCTCAACAGAGCTGTTTTCAACAAATAGGTCCTTGGAAACCATCCCAGCCCAGGGCAAAATATGAAATTTAATCACAGTAGGAATTTAGCCAACATCACCAACCCTTATTGACAGCTCCTCTTGTTGCCTTTTAGGACTCAATTGTTTTAAGGAAGCCCTTGGAGGAGCCTGGAACAGAATAGCCTCCATCCATCCTTTTGTTCTTTCTGACCTGCCTTGGTGTTCTTTGTAAAGACAGAAGGGACCAGGGACATCTGGGCCCCCCCGAGGACATGCCACCAGGGGTTAATGTTCCTGAACGGGTACATCTACATACATATAACTTCTTCATTTGGGATACAGTCCAGAGAATAAACATTTAATTCCCAAGAGCTAAAATATGGTCCATGGGTATCGAGTGTATGAGGAAATAAATGGTCCATGTCTCCCAGGCAACCTGACCATCCAGCAATGCTTTCAAGAATTTCTGTGAAACAAATGTCCTTGGGCACCTTCCGGGACTGAGTAAGGCTGGTTGTAGCCAGAGCTTGCTCATGAGGAGGCAGGAAAGGAAGCAGATGTTAGAGAGATGTACCACCACCTTCCTGTTAGACTCATCAGTGCTGTGTGGGAGAAAGCATGGGAATTCAGCTCAGTGAGCACAGCTAGCAATCTAGAAGCAGTGCAGAGATACACAGGAGATGTTTTTTTCTGTTTAAGAAACATTTGTCTAACATTTAGTATGTGCCAGACAGTTTCCAAAGAACTTTGTAAATATTGACTTACTTGATACTGACAGCCATGTGGTTAGAAACAATTACTACCCCTGCATGACAAGGAAACAGAAGCGCAGAGAAGCAGAAGATCCCACCTCATGTCTAAGAGCAGGAGACACAGCGAGCAGCACCTGAGCCCAGCTGTGTCCAGGGTGAGCTTTCTTTAGTACAGTGCATCATGGGAGAGTCAGACCTCATTCAAATCTCAAAGTTGATGGAGCCTCTTTGACAATGGCATATTCTTTCTCTTAGTTCTGGCTCCTCTGAGGGTGGATGGTGAAGATACCACACCCCAAGAAGAAGGTTGAATGTCTGGGACACATCGCCCTATATTTCATGTCCTTTGAAACTTCTAGGCCATGAACCCTCAGCATGGAGAAAGAAGGTGATTCTTCGTGCCGATACCTGAATCCAAGGCAGTGAGGAATATTCATTAGATGGAGAGAGGAAGAAGAGGAAGGGAAAAGGAGGAAGGAAGAGGAGGAAAGGAAAGGGGGAGAGAACAAGGAGGGAAAGGGAGAGAGGGAGAGGATGAAAGAAAGGAAGGAGGAAGGAAGGAGACAGACAGAGAAGAGAAATAAGGAAGACAGAGGAGGAGGGAGGGAAGTCCCCAACTATTCATTACCTGAGCTCCTGTCAGGAGTGAGCTTTTAAAGACCTGACATGCTGATCCTCCTAGCAATGTTCAGAGACATTCTAGAAAAAGTCACCTAGAGACCCTCTAAAAGAATAGAGGTTTTGGAAGCCAATGAGAGTTGTGGTCTCTCTGACTCCTTCCTTTGAAATAGCTTGACCTTGGTTGACCAGAATGCATATTTACTACTGAACAATGGTAGTTATGAGTTCAAACACACACACACACACACACACACACACACACACTCAGAGAGAGAGAGAATACAGCTTTCTCGACTAGTCAGGTCACTAGACTTTGTCCTCTGCTATTATTTATTGTAGTACAAAGAATCTGAAAATTATCTAAAAGGGAGAAACACTTAGCATCTCTTTACTGCTGGCCGCAGTCATGCCCACAGCCCCCGGCTCTTCTGTAGTATAGACTTCACCTGTTCCTAGGACATAGCTACAGGTCAGATAGCACAGAGCTTGAGAATGCTACGACATGCTTCTGGTTCCAAGATTGTGTCTAGGCATTGGTGTCCCAGTGAGGTCTGATGTACCAGGCTTCTTCTTTTGGGCCACTAAACAGGTCCCAAATCATGACATGGAGACTTCTTAGTTAGGAACTCTAGGCCTACCGTAGGCTCCTTCTTGGTTAGCCTTTTGGACTTAAATTGACCTGTTTATCTTTATCTATCCTTGCCTTGGGGCTTTTTACTTTTTTCTTCTGTATCTCTTATTTTCATTGCTTCTCATGTCTGTCTGTCTCTTCTGGCCCCAGGCACATCCCTCCTTCTCTCTCTCTCTCTCTCTCTCTCTCTCTCTCTCTCTCTCTCTCTCTCTCTCTCTCTCTCTCTCTCTCTCTCTCTCTCTCTCTCTCTCTCTCTCTCTCTCTCTCTCTCTCTCTCTCTCTTTTGAACCCAGAGTTCTCCTTATTTAATTCTCTGCCCACCAGCCCCACCTATCTTTTTTTTTTTTCTGCCTAGCGATTGGCCATTCAGCTCTTTATTAGACCAATCAGGTGCCTTAGGCAGGCAAGGTGAAACAAATACAACACATCTTTACATATTTAAACAATCCTTACATCATTAAACAAATACAGCATTTACAAATTAGCACACTTTACACAGTTAAAGTAATATTTCATAGTATAAACAAACAATACATTTTTGACTAGCTCAAATAATATCCCACAAGAGTCTAACCCTTGTCATTACACACTTCTCTCTTCTTACACAATATCTGGAAAACATCCAGATAATCTGTGTGGCATTGTAACTCAGAAAAGAAAAGTAAAAAGCCCTCAGACTAGAGATAGGGAGACCTGGCCAGTTCCTGCCTTATACCTACTGTTGTCTTCCCTTGTCTCGATGTTATTCCTTCCCTATCTAATATGGTAATCAGAAGTTATACGTCAGACTTTTTTTTTAAAAAAAAAAAATCAGTGAGATGTTTCATTTAAATCACTTAGTTCGGTGTCTGGTGCTGAATGAAGCCTGAAGAATATGGACACTGCCTCTTCCCCCATGTCTTGTCCATACCCCAGCCTGGTCCCAGAAAATCACTGTACCCCATTTGTGATTTCAGTCGTTCCAGAGTTGGGAATTGTCCTCCCTTGTTACCTTCATTCGGTAAGCAATTTGAAGCCCTAACATTTTAAAAATTAAAATATAAGCAGCCCAGTGCCTGATTTAGTGGACAATTAGAAATTAAATTAACAGTTAGTTAATGATAAGCTAACTTTGTTATTGTAACCACATTAGCTTTGTTCTTGAAGGAGTATGAAAAGGGAGAGAGACCTCCAAAAACCAAAAACTACAGGCAAGACAATATTAAAGGCTCCTATATCACAGCCTTGACAGACTGCCTCTTTGAAGTTACTCACTCTGAAAGTCAGTTTCTGATATTCATGCAAAAATGTTTAGATGCCAAACTAATGAGAACTAATGATCCAGTAGAAAGAAAAAGAAAGCCAAACTAATATTTGGCTGAAAAATATTGGGCCCACAGCTGAGCAAAGAAGTCAGGGTCACTGGACTGCAGGTTGATTGGCAGCTGATGAGATATGAAGGGTTTTCTTCCATGCCTCAAACACTGCAGCTCCCCCAAAGTGCTCACTGAGGCTTCAGTCTGGAAGTCCTTGCTGGAATCCTCACACCCAGTTCAACAGGAGGGGAAGGTGCAAACAGATGAGGTGACTCAATGTCCGGAAGAACGCTCAGCAGACGGGGGGGGGGGGGGGGGGGGGGGGTGCAAAGTCACCATGCAGAGTCAGTGAGCTCACCTAGGGCAGTTGTTTTTCTGGTCGTTATGACAAAATCCCTGACAAGCCATTTAAGGTGTGGATTTTGGCTCAGTGTTGCAGAAGAGATAGTTCATTGTGGTGTGGAGGGCACAGTGACCGGAGAGGTCCATCCCTAACCTGGGGGGACATGGGGGTGGGAGAGGTCCATCCCTAACCTGGGGGGGCATGGGGGTGGGGGAGGTCCATCCCTAACCTGGGGGGGCATGGGGGTGGGAAAGGTCCATCCCTAACCTGGGGGGGCATGGGGGTGGGGGAGGTCCATCCCTGGCCTGGGGGGAACATGGGGGTGGGAGAGATCCATCCCTGGCCTGGGGGGGGACATGGGGGTGGGAGAGGTCCATCCCTAACCTGGGGAGCATGGGGGTGAGAGAGGTCTATCTCTGGCCTGGGGGTGCATGGGGGTGGGAGAGGTCCATCCTTGGCCTGGGGAGGGGCAGGGTGGTGGAAGATGTCCATCCCTGACCTGGGGAGGGCATGAGGGTGGGAGAGGTCCATCCCTAACCTGGGGGGGGCATAGGGGTCGGAGAGGTCCATCCCTGGCCTGGGGGGGGCATGGGAGTGGGAGAGGTCCATCCCTGGCCTGGGGGGGCAGGGTGGAGGGATGGACCCACCTCTGACTTGGGGAGGGTTACAATGGGGTTGTTCGGTGTCTTACAGGATAAGGATGGTCTTACACGCCAGCTGGGACAAGGTGTTCAAACCTGAGCCCATCTCCCCATGCCAACCAGAACATCACCTTCCTTTTTCCTATTCGCTGCCTTTGTCTGCCTCTTCCCTCAGAGCCCTAGCTATCTCAGAGGCCTTAGCATTTTGTCACAGTTGCATTTTGATACACCTGTTCTTTCTGCTAGCCTGCAAGGTCCATGGGTTCAGAAAATGTCTCTTTCTTGTTTATAGTTATGCACCAATAAATACAGTATCTACTATACACAGAGGAATGTTTGTTCCTTTGCTTTAATGTGAGTGAGTTAAATACTTGGTCAGTCTCATACAAAAGGGGTGTAAGAAGCCATTCTTCCGACTTGTCTTTTGAATATGAAAATTGGAGATAACAACCCTGAATCCAAAGAGATAGCTCAGACCAGGGCCAGAGTGGTGGCGATAGGAGAGGGGACTTGCACAAACTCACCAAACCGCAGCTTATAGATGCCTGTCTGCTCTGATTACATGCTGGTCTGGCTTCAGTGAACAGAAACTGTCTCAGAAGCGAAGAACATCCCACTCCGCTCTCGTGTGCGAAATATCAGTCAAAACACAGCACGAGCCTGACACAGGGAGATCTGGATGGCAGAACCTCTGCCCACAGGGCCCCCATCGGCTCTGTGATTTGCCATATCAATGGTCACAGCCTCTGTTTTAGACACAGTGGCTTTGTCTGGCCTTTGCCAGCCCAGCATCCATTCCCCTAAAGCGTAGTAATAGCTACCTGTTTTTCTCCGGGGAAATTTTCTCTTCCAGTGTGTGTGGCCTCATATTCATCAAAAGTCAAGAAGGCAATTTACCTCCCAACCCAAAGACCCCGGAGACATTAGACCAAGTGTGGCTGAGCAGCTCTTCCCCACTGGGATGTTCATGGTTCTGCAGTGAGTGTCAGAAGGTGGAGGAGCAATTGTCTCCTCGCTTTCCAAGTGATGGGTTCTTTCTTCAAGAATTCCTGGCACCCATACTAAAGCATTCTCCAAGCTTGACTCTCCAGCCTGCTAATTCAACCTACGATCCTATATTCCTCTAATAAATGTTTTCTACTTAAGCAAGGCCAAGTCTACTTCTATTATCTAAAATTCAAGATTTCTAAATGACACTTTTGAGTTGGAAAGAGGGAAGGCAGAACCTGATCTTCCAGCTCTTTTCTGTGTGTTCACATGTGTATGTGTGTATACACACATGCCTGCATAAGTTTATGTGTACTACATGTGTGTGTCTGCCTACAGAAGTCAACCACATATGTGTACATGGCTACAGAATCCAGAGGACATCAGATTCTCTGAAACCGGAGTAGCAGATACTTGTGAGTCACCTGGTATGGGTTCTAGGAGCTGAGCCCAGGTCCTTTGCAGGAGGACCAGAGCTGAGCCATCTCTCCAAACTCTTTCTTAATGACAGGGTCATTTATCACTTTATTAGTAAGCCTTTCCCAATGAAGAGACCCAAGTAAAATTAGTACAAAGAAAAAGGAAGGGAGAAAAATTAGTGTGGAATTCTGAGGATGGTGGTGGAAAGCAAACAGGAGGATCTGCCAACGGAAGCCAGTTTTTGGTCTCTTTTGTTTGCCTTTACTCTTGAGTCAATTAGCTGGTCTCAATCAATTAGCCTCAGTTAGGGAGGTATGGATCTCTCTCTCTCTCTCTCTCTCTCTCTCTCTCTCTCTCTCTCTCTCTCTCTCTCTCTGTATGTACTGTCACAATATCACATACTGTACTTCCAGAACACAGTAAAGGACCACATACACCTGAAAGTCCTGTGGTTTTCCTCATAGCTCACAAGTCAGGAATCAGAATGAAGGTTTGTGAAATTTACCCTCCATCTTTAACTGATATACAGGTTGCTTTTGCCATGCATAGCACCTGACACAAACAACCCAAGGGGCAAAGATTTATGGCGGCATTGCATGATTTCAATGCATCTCAGCAGGGACAAAAAGGTGTAGCCATCTCAGCTCACAGCAGTGGGGATGTGTGACACAGGCTGTTCCCATCAAAGCTGACCAGGATGTGGAGAGACAGGAAGCAGAAGCAGGCATCTCTTTCTAAGGACCTACTTTTCCCAGCTGGGGCCATCTCGCTAATGTAGTGGTCACGTGGGAGTCGCATGTGCGCAGGACTGGGGGCAAGCTGCAGGACTTCAGGGCCCCCAGGAAGCTGTGTGGGTGCCCCGTGGGGTGGCAGCAAGGATGGGCGCAGTGGGAGAAGAACTGAAGCGCTAGTGCCCCTCCCTAATCCAGACAGCTAAATCTGGGTTCCCATTCCTAGGTCTGGGATCCCAATCCCAGCTCTGGCCTTGGCTGTTGGTTAAAATGTGTCAGGCAAAAACTGGGCAGTGGTGGCTCACACCTTTAATCCCAGCCCTGGGGGTGGGGGGCAGGAGGACAGATTTCTGTGAGTTCGAGGCCAGCCTGGTCTACAAGAGCTAGTTCCAGGATAGGCTCCAAAGCTACAGAGAAGTCTTGTCTTGAAAAAAAAAAAACAAAACAAAGCAAAACAACAAATCAAACCAAAAAAAGCCTTAGACAAATGGCTTTTTTTTTTTTTTTTGGAAATTCATACCCCCAAGGTTGGGTGCCAAAAGATATATGATTAATAAAAACTCAGAGAGAGAAATTGGAGTTCAACTTGAAGACTTGAAAAGCAAAGCAACCAGCCATTGGCTCTTACCTGACCTCAGTCCGAAAGAGCCATCCTGCCTCTAGGAATCTCAGAATGAGACTGTGTGAGAGAGCTGTTTCCTCCCATTTTATAATCCTCTCTAGGGCTGGGATTAAAGGTGTGCACCACTTGGTTTCTATGGCAAACTAGAATTAAAGGTGTGTGTTACCACTGCCTGTCTGTAAAGCTGACCAGAGTGGCTATTTTCCTCTCCTGCTCACCAGGCGGGCTCTATTTATTACAATACAATTGAAATGCCACTTCACTCTAAGGGTCACAGTCTTCCAAACTAGTGACACCAGTCAGGAAATAAATGTTCGAAGCATGAGCTGGGAGGGAGCAATTCAGATTAAAATCCTAACAACTAGAAACACCCATAAACCACAAAGATATTGAATTCTTTCCCCAAATCAAGCATTAGTCATGTCATGGTCTCTAGAATGAACATATGCTCACCACTTCAGCCTTGTTGATGCACCCAGCCAGGTAGCTGAGCTATGCATGGACCATGTGGGTCAAGAATGCTGGCTTCTACTGGTCTGGGGTGAAAAGATGTATTCAGCCAATCTAATTGCTCTGTGGTGTTGAGCATTATCAAGGTGAGACACTGAGCATGCCTGGGAGGGTGTGGGGGTGTGGCTTCTCAGGGCTGGGGCCAGGGTGTGGATAAGTCAAATCTCACAGAGCAAAAAGGACACCAAGAACATGACCAGCAGAGAGGAAGGAGGGTTGAACAGATAATTGGAACAAGAGAAAGGACGAGAAAGAATAAAAGAGACAGCTCTTTGAACAGCCCTTGGTAACAACTACATTCCATTCTAATTGCAGCCCATGGTTGCCCTAATGATAAGCCGTCACTGTGGAGCTAACTTGAAGGAGCCTGTATTTTACACCTGCCGGTGGAGACAAAGAGAATCTACCATGCAAAGGCTGAGGCGAAGATCTCACAGACCAATTCCATTTTTTCAGCTCTAGCTTTTAAGGCAAAGGTTGAGAAGGGAGCCTCCCACATCCGCTTCAAACTGTGGTTACTAGTGTCTCCTTTGAGCTCAATGAAACTCTGTGAGATAATAATATCAGCCCATATTCATTCAACAAACATTTGCTCAACTCCCAGAACATGTGTTTCAATAACTTTATCCTGGGAACAAGCGGAAGAAAGACATGACTACAGAAAGATCACCTTTATAAAATGAGATGTCAGTTTGCGGATAGAAATATGGGGGTTTGAAGGTTGCAGAGACGACTCAGCTGGAAGAAAATGGGCTCCTTCTGCAGAGGAGCTGGGCTGGCTTGCCAGCATCCACATGGTGGATTAACCATCTGTAACTCTAGTTCGAGGGGATCCAGTGCCATCCCCCGGCTTTCATGGGCACCGAGTGCACTAACACAGATACACGTGCAGACAAAATCACTGATGTACATAAAACAAAAGTGAACAAAACTTTAAAATTTGACACACTTTACAGGCAATAAACATTGACATGGTATGGGTGCTTTCGAGTCCCCTGGACTAGTCAGCCAAGACAACGCGGTATTAATTGAGGTCCCCTAGCCTCACTGAGTGGACTTCCGTTAGCTTCAGCCATGTCCCCATTAGGGACTGGGAAAATGTTTATTTCACGAAGCAGAAATAAGTGTTTCTGGCTTTGCAGATGTTCCCGTCTCTATCATGACTGTCAGCCCCACCGCTATGTGCAAGAGCAATCTCATGTAAAACACCAATGAATACACATGGATCATCCTAATAAAACTTTATTTACAAAAAAAAAGGTGGTTGTCTGAATGTGGCCAGAAGAAGATCATAGTTGGCCAAAGACCTTACTACACCCCTGTGTACATAGGAGACACTTCCTGTCCCTCTGCCACGACCCATTAAAACTCCGAACTCCTTAAAGGAGTCAAATAACATTTAGTTTAGAGATTTTATTAACCTTGTGATCCTCGACTGATTAGAACACGGGTGCAGTTCTGTTTGCCTTCCCCAACCTGACTGAGAAGCCAATCACTTCACACAGGCAATGTATTTTCTCCAAGAGCCTCTCAATATCCTGGCTGCCCATCACCATAACAACCCACACTATATAATGAAAATGTAGAAGCAATAACAAATAAGAGAGAGACTTGGGCGCTGACTTCTGTGGATATACGTTTTGACATTCCAAGCTAGGCTCCAAACAGACCAGCTGCGGGTGTCTTCAAACACTCGGAATTGATCAGATTCTCATAATGCCGGAACGGGTCTGTCTCTCCTTAAACGCCGGCAGCTGCACATCAGACGTCTTAAAGTGTTTTGAGTGTCTACACATAGCAAGGAGAAAAGCGAATTTTCATCAGAAGAGGTTAAAACAAGTGGAATGAGACAGGACTGGGCAGACTTTAAAAACTAGCCAAGAAAAGCTAATAAAAGCTGTTATGTAGACACAGGTGCCTCAGCTTCGTGCTGCTCAGCGACACAAATAGGGAAATGGAATATGTTTCATGGGTTGTCTGCTCCTGGGACAATGAATCCCAGTTCTGCCTGAATATAGGTATTTCTGATAATAATTATATAATTCCGTTATTATAGGAGTCCCTGATGACACGGGACACAGAAACTAGGCCTCTGAGGGCAGCACTAAGCCCTCCCTTTCCCTCTAGTTCTCTGTCAAAGTTTCTGTCAACTTCATAGAAACAGACATCTCTGGGAAGACGGTCCCTCAACTGAGGAATCGCCACTTCCATCCGATTGGCCTGCAGGCATGTCTGTGGAGTACTTTTCTGATTAATGGCCGTGGGAGGACCACAATCACTTCCTGATTAATTAAAATGGGAGGGGGCAGCCGGTGGACAGTGTCACCTCTGAGTAGGTGGCCCGGGGCTGTCTAAGAAAGTCACAAGAACAAGCCAGTAAGCAGGCTCCGGACTCCAGGTTCCTGCCCGGACTTCCCTGGATGATGGACCGCAAGCTGTAAAGGGAGAATAAACCCTTTCCTTTCCAGGTTGCTTTTGGCCTATCACAGCGGCAGAAATACAAGCTAAGACAGTCCCCCAAGTCAGGGACTGGCAGCACACAGTGTCTAAAAGATTCAGAATACAGCAATTTGACTCTCCCAATTTATTTCCGCTCTTCCTGAGGACAATAACAGCCGGGGAGTGTGGCTTGGAGTTCTCAAACCAACACTTGCCCTCCTGTAATGTCTGCTTAGTTTCAGACAATTCCTGCCCTCCCCGTCTCAGGGACTCCCTGAGAAATGTTGAGAGTGATGGGAAGACTAACCTGCAGCGGTGACCTTCCGGGGGTGCCATTTCAGCCTCCCAGACAGTGGCTCATAAACATTTCATTAAATGCCTTCTTTGGTAAAAACTAATGGTTGTTAGTGAGGAGATGCAGTCACTCTCAAGGGCCACCATGGATGTCACCTCAGCCTCCCCGCTTACAGGGCTCTCTCTTTTCCTTACCCATGTCTTGAGGGTACCAAAAAAACCGTCTGCTGTAATAACAGGAATAAACACTCAGCACGGTACACTGCTATGCGTTTTATAGCCGTGGACTCTTTAGGAGACCATTTGAACGATGGATCAGGCGTGTTATTGTTGTGTAAAGGCGTAGACTATGTTCTCTGTATAGTTGAGCTATTAAGCCTCTGTCCAATGTGTAGCCAGCAAAGATGGCCTCCCGTTCTGTGGCCGACACTTTGCTTGTTTATTTTGTTGTGCAGATGCTTTGCTTTCATGAGGTCCCATTTGTCAATGGCCATTCTTATCTCCTGAGCGACTAGAGGCTTATTGAGAAAGTCCTTACTTATGCCTACACCTCACAGTGTTTTTCCTACTTCTTACTCTAATGCTAAAAGTTTCAGGTCTTACAACAAGATCTTCAATAATAAAATCTTTCTCTCTCTCCCTCTATCCCTTCTCTCTCTTAAACACACACACACACACACACTGTAGAAGCAGAAATAAAATTATCATAGAAACAAAGGAGACTAGTGGGCAGGTAAAAGTGAGGTAGGAAGGCATGGGGGGATATGCTCAACACGCAAACACATGCATGTAAAAGCTGGAAAACAACAGGCTAGAGATGTAGCTCCTAGTGCCTGCCTAGTATACACAGTGCCCTGGTTTGGTCCCCACTGTTACAGAGACCTGGGGTGATGGTCCACAGGTACAACCCCAGCACTGAAGGAATGGGGAGCAGGAGGATCAGAAACTCAAGGACATCATTAGCTACAGGAACCCTCATCTCAAAAAATAAATAAATAAATAAATAAATAAATAAATGAATAAATAAAAATAGATAAATAAAAGAGTAAACATCAAGATGTGGAATATGTTACATATGGAGCTGTTCTAGAATCTACTCCCTGCTATCAGGTCTAGGTTCTGGGCAACTAAATTAATCTTCTTTAATTGTATTGGTCATCTACGGCTGTGTAACAAATAACTCCAGAGCTTGGAGGCTGAAAACAATACACGTTTACAATTCCACAGATGCTATGGGTAAGGAAAATGTTCACAGCCAAGTTACATCCTCTCGTTCGAGCCCATGTCGTCACTGTAACGGTGACAGCTTCTGTCACACAGAAGGGTTGACAGAAAGCGGAGCTGCTTCCACACTCATTCAAGCCTGGCAACAGTCGATCCTCAAGGATGCTTGGACTGAAGCAGTTTCATAGTCACTGGCTGTCAGTCACCCCTGGGAGCTCACCACACAGGCTTCTGAACACCTTCAAACTGGGAAGGTACCCACAAGAGTCCACCAGCAGGACAGAAGCCACAGTCTGTAGTAATCTGATCATGGAAGTGACATCCTGTCCACCCATACTCAAGTGGATGAAATCACACAAGAGCCTGGGTCCCGGGACCATCTCCGAAGTCTCTTATCCTCCAGTGGACCTCGTCATCCCCATCTGCAAAATGGGACCCTCACAGGCTGTTGTATACATGACTCCTCCGAACGGTAAGATAATTTAAAACCCATATAAGACAGAGGCAACGCCATGGAGTTGAAAGAGCGTGGGCTTTGTCACGTGCCCTGCACATCTGTCTCCAGAGAGTCTAGCTGTGAGATTCTCCACAGACCTCTTAACCTGTCCACAGGTTTCTTCCATGAAGCGTGGTTTATACTCCTTCCTTCAAGGCCTTTTCTGAGAATCAAGTAAGACGCCCCGGCCAAGCATACCAATGAAATTCTTGGCGCTTCGTCTCTGACAACTGAAGCCGACGGAGTTGTTTATCTTTTGGCTTGCAAGACAAGGGTTTGTGGGGACACAGATGCACACCTATTTTAGTACCAGGTGTCATTACAATAATACTAATAGCATTACAAGACTTAAAGCAGAGTGTCCCTTCCCATTTCTTTACCTATATTCTGGGGGTGGAGGGACCGTCTGTGGGGCGGGGTCTGGGGGCTGAGCTGTCGGGGTGGGGTCTGGGACTGAGCTGGGAGGGTGGGATCTGAGACTGAGCTGGGAGGGCGGAGTCTGAGGCTGAGCTGTGGGGGTGGGGTCTGGGACTGAGCTGTGGGGGCGGGGTCTGGGGGGGCTGAGCTGTGGGGGCGGGGTCTGGGGGCTGAGCTGTGGGGGTGGGGTCTGGGACTGAGCTGGGAGGGCGGGATCTGAGACTGAGCTGGGAGGGCGGAGTCTGAGGCTGAGCTGTGGGGGTGGGGTCTGGGACTGAGCTGTGAGGGCGGGGTCTGGGGCTGAACCGTGGGGGAGGGGCTGGGGCTGAGCTGTGGGGGCGGGGTCTGGGACTGAGCTGTTAACCATTTTTCTTGAGTGACAGAAGAAAGTCAGGCTCTGTAAAGATGCACAAGCGCGAGCTCAGGCAGCCTCTCCCGTGGTGCACATGACAGATCTGAGCATGCACAAAGCCACACAAGGGAAGATAATGTTATACCTAGGTGAGTCTTAACCTTAGAACAAGATGTCTGCAAAACGGAGGCTCTCAGTGAAGCCAACTGAATGCTGGACAAACCCCTGAAACAGACTTGGGATTCCCAGCAGATAGGGTACCATCTCACCACCCTCCCATCCTCAGAGCCTACTGCCATATAGACACTGTATACGCAATTTTCCAGTCTCAGAGATGTCTGGCCGCCATTCGGTTTTCAACTGCTCAACACACTGAATCCGCCATGGATCAACTGGGCCTTGATTCTCCCAAAGCAGATGGGTTTACTCAAGGGTCTCTTTCTCAGAGTAAAATTTTTCTTTAAAAATATTAATGTATTTTCTAAAATATTTTTGATTGGTGCATAGCATTGATTTACTTGGGAAAAGCCATGTTTGTGTATATAAAGAGAGCTATGACCCAAGCAGGTAATATAACATAAATATCATGTAAGCTTTTATTTTGTGTATTTTGAGTATATTCAAAATAGAGTAGCCGGGCGGTGGTGGCGCACGCCTTTAATCCCAGCACTTGGGAGTCAGAGGCAGGCGGATCTCTGTGAGTTCGAGACCAGCCTGGTCTACAGAGCTAGTTCCAGGACAGGCTCCAAAACCACAGAGAAACCCTGTCTTGAAAAACCAAAAAAAAAAAAAAAAAAAAAAAAAAAGAGTAGCAGTAACTAGATCTGGGGAGGCCAAGAGAGCAATAGATTGGCACTATATGGAATAGCAGGATGGAAATAATTAGCGTTAATATGTCAAAGTTTTCTGAATGAGGCAGAATGTTCCGAAGTCAGAGGCAAACATCTCAAAGTCAGTCAGAGCTGACCACCTCCAGCTGCATGGTCTCAGCCCAGATGCTTCCCATCTCACACGAATAGTGCAGCAAGGTCACCAACCATAAGCAAGAATCGGAACATGTCAGGCAATTACCCTGAACCCAGGACTGACTGAGAGGGACCGTCACGTGCATTTATCGTGAATGCATCTTACTTCACTTGTTGTTAAATGCATGACAAGTGTTCAACCAGAGACTGGAACGCAGTAAGTACTCAATGAACAATACATGTTGTCAGAGACGTGCTAAGGTTCTACTACGTGGTCTAGTACCAGTCTGATCTCCATGGTAACTTCATTAACCCTGCCTCCTCCACAGATGTGAGACAGATCTGATGTTTAAGCTCACCATTCAGCCACGAGTCACAAGGAAAGATGCCTGAGTGTGTGGGAACACAGATGCACACCTTTTTAGCCCCAGGCGTCATTACATGACTAACAGCTTTACAAGATTCCCTGGACTTTCAACTCAGCTGTCTTCCCCCTCAGCCTTGTCTGCTGCCCTGAGGGATTCCCATCTAAAAACATTCATGTGTAAAAGGCTCCTGGTCCTCCCCAGGAGGGACTTTCACCTCGCAACTGTTTTGAAAACGTGGTTGAATACAATTTCCCATAGTTTATAAAAAATGCCTGCTGCTCACAAGGAGGTAACTGGAGGTACCAACCCCGCCCTGCACCTTGGAGTCTCATCCCATCATACGCCATTCCTCCTTGACAATGAGGTGCCACATCCTCTAAATCGCCCCTAACCCTTCTCATTTCCTATTACACATTACCACTTCAGCAACATTGCAGTATTAATTTGATTTACAGCCCAGCCACCCCACCTGAGGCCTCCAGAAGATGGCTCCCCTCCGATCGCTTCCATCAGCCGCGTAAGTGGAAGGTAATAAAAACCCGTACATGGCTCAGACTTTCAATTTCAATTGGGAATTGAAACTGTGCAATATGATTAAAGTTTAATCTGCATCATCAATAAACATGCGTGCTGAAGAAACAAGGATTGTTTTCCCGGATTTGATGAGAGTGTGTCGGCTCTCCTGTCTAAACGATGTGCTTACTAGTGTTGGGGTTAGGCATATTTATGCACATGGGGTTGTGGGGAGTTGATCGACTTACACAAAAATAATAATAATAAAAAAAAAACATCGTGTGGGTATGTTGGGGAGAAGAAGGTTGCTCGTGGTCCAATGAGGCTGTCTTGGATTTTCTAAGGCTATAATGGCTTTTGGAGGCACCTGAAGATCCAGCCAATCATTCATCCATTTATCAAGTTTTTATTGAGTGACTACTATGTATCAGATCAAGTGTTGGGTCCTGGATTCTATGGTGTGTGAGAGAGAAATAAGACACCATTTCTCCTCTCATGGAGTGGAGAGGAACACCAGTCAAACAATTAGGCCAGGAAGTGTAAACTTCCCTTTCTGAGCAGTTTCCACAGAAGAAAAACTTGAGATACTTAGCCCCGAGAACTGGGAGAGGTGATGAGTGTCAAGAGTTAAAGGAAAGCTGCCTGGAGTCCAAAGAGTGACTCTCATGCTGGCCACATGGCTGGAGATGGGGCAGGGAGACCAGAGGAGGTGGGTACAGGCAAAAAGTGATGGAGTTATAACAGGCTGTGTTAGTCAGGGCAAGGGGACTAGATGGAACCAAGAGGGCAAGAGGTTGAGGCTAAGGACGAGATAGAAATTTTATGGGGATTTGTAAGTTGTGGCAAAGGTGTCTAGACTTTCCTTTAACTATAACGCGAAGTCACTAGAGAGATTATACACAAGGCAGTCACATGGTCTGCCTTAAAGCCCATGAATGAATGGATCTACATGGATGATGGGATCAATAAGGAGTCAGAAATAGATGGACGCATAGTAGCAAAAGCGGTGTCAATCATTCCAGGAAAGAGAGTGAATCACTAGAACTAATGAACCCTGGAGCTGCAATATGGTCACTCTGTGTCCTTCAAGCACATAACTGGCCCCTCCTTTCTCCAGCTTCATGACCCTTCCTCGGTATGTCTCCCTCACATCCACTAGCTCTCCAAGTATCAAATTCCTCAGGGCAACACGAGTCGCTCAACATCTGCACTGGGAACGCTGCTCTTCACTCCCAAGCACACCTGCATTTCCCCATCCCTACCAAGTCTGCTTCCACTCGCTTTAGCACTGTCCTCTCTGCTAGGAAGGCCCTTTGTGCTCTCTAGGCTTTCAAGACCTCGAGCTTTTCTCTGAAGAACACATGTGCTTGTCTACGAAGAACCGACTTAGACGGCATGTCTCCAGTTGCCTAAGAAAGTAAGATGGAGGCTTTGCCTCACGTCCCCTCAGTACCCTATACAGTAGGCACTCGTGATCTTGCACTGTGTCAATAAGACCTCAATAAACAGTTATTTAAGACCTCTACCCCTGCCCCCGCTTTCTAGTGTTACCTCCTTAAGCTGTTGGAACTCACTCATTTCTTCAGAAAGACCCCATTCAATTCACTGAACCCCCCCCCGTTACACACCCCAGCTCACTGCTTGGGTAGATACTTCACAAGACGTTCACGGTTCCCTTTCTTAAAGAAGTCTGTCATGCCTGGTTTCTTCCAAGAGTAGAAGTTTCCTCCAACCTTTTCCCGGTCAGTGAACCTTCTAGAAAACAAAACTATGCTCTCTGTTACTACTCTCTCCCGCTTTGCTTCCTCCAAGGGTGCAAATCACCCTGGGGTTCCATCAAAACAGCCATCAAAGTCCTAAGAACCTCAGAATACCAAATTCAGCAGCAATCCTTAGTTTTGTTCCACTTGCCATTAGCATTTAATGTGGCCAATCGCTGCGCTAGTTAATTTTCTGTCCATGCAATAAAACACTATGACAAAAAGCAATTTAAGGAAGAAGGGTCTAATCCAGCTTCAGATTCCAGAGGGAGAATCCATAATGACGGGGAAGGCAAGACAGCAGTGGTAGGTAGGTGGCTGGTTAAGTTCCTCTGTTCACAGGAAGCAGAGAGGACAATTGGAAAGGAGGAAAGATTATAAGCCCTCAAAGATCCATGTGTCATCTACATGACATACTTCCTCCAAAAAGGTCACACCTCCTAAAAGTTTCATTACCTCCCCAAACAGCACCACCAACTGGAGACCCAGTATCCAAACACATGCTCCTAAGGGAGACAATTCACATTCAAACCGCAGCTCCTTGAAGGATGCGCTCCAATCTCTTCATGTAGGCAGCATCTCCTGGTTCTTACTTACATCTCTGACTGTGATTTCTCTTCCAGGACTCTTTTGAGAACTTCCTCAGCAATACATAACATTTCACAAGTGAGTAGGGTAAGAGTAGAATATGCCGTGTGATTTTGAATGTTTCCTTTGGAAGTCTTCATCTTTGAGAGTCGCTCCCTGAAGTATCCAGAAAGTGTTATGCTGTCTTGGAAAATGGCTTTTAAATGGTCCAGGTGTAGTTGAAATTTTACCAAAGGTAAGTATAATTGAAAAACAAAGCAAAAAGTACATGACTTGACATTAGCGCAATTTCATCTTAGAAACTCAGATCTTTGAAGTCCTAAAAAAACCAATAGTATTTCCACCAGAAAGATCAATGATCCAGGTGAGGATTTACTCAGAGCCAGGGTCAGTAGGACTCTTCCTCATTCATGGAAGGTAAGGGACCACGGGAGGAGGGGGATATATGCTATAATCAAGAAAACCCTGGTATGTTGTCAAGAGTCCTGCCTTCTTGGACTAGGGATGTGGCTCAGTGACAGAGTATTGCCTAGTGTGTACCAAGGCCCTGTGTCTCATTCCCAGCATTTCCCAAACAAGAATCCTGACTTCTTGGCTTGGCTCATCACCACCCATAACTAGCATATTTGTCTATGCTGAGCTGAGCCTCTCTGTATATGTAAACATGTTCTAGGAAAATAGATTCCTCTGAAGGAGGTAAAGCTTATCAAGAAATTCAGAATGTCTCGTGATTTGGGTGGAGGAAGAGGGCATCATGGTGCCGTGATTAAGGACACAGGCTCAGGACACATGCAGACCTGGGTCAGCCCAACTCCATGGCTACTCCGACTGACCTTGGATAAACCCTGGAAGACTTCAAGTGTCTGTCTCCCCATGGGCAAGAAGGGCTCTCATCTCTGACTACAAGAAAGGTTAAAATGGATGAGACCTAGGGTGAAGTAGTTGTCCCCCAGTTCTTGTTGAGGGGATGGTAGGCAAATGAAAGGCCTCCTGAGTTCTCAGCGAGAACCCTGAGTTGGTCCTTCTTTCCGTTTCCCATGGAGCTCATTCAGTCAGGGTGATTTGCAGTTGGTAGCAAACCCAGCCCTGAGACGGAAGCTCCAAAGCTGGCGATAAAAACGTCAGCCAAGATTTGCTGCATCTTCCTTCCACCCCCTGATCTCCCATTAAAAATGATTTGTCGTGAGGCTGAAAACATGGGCAAACAAACGTGATTAAAATTTCCCCATATTAAATACCTGTGTGGTAATGGCAGAAGTGAACAGAGCCCTCTGGAAAAGCTCTGATCCATCAGGGAGGAGCTGGGGGCACGAGCAGCTGGCGGAGGTAGAGGCAGAGACAGAATGAGAATCTGGCTTTGAGTCTCTGCCACCTCGGGCATATCTTAGCATTTCCCTTCCATCTGTTTGAATTCATCTTTCTGACTCTGTTCGACACACACTGAAGGTGTCTGAAGCACCATGGGCATCACCATAGCATTTTACGGGCAGCAGGATTCTGCCTTAGGGTTGGGGGCCTGTTACGTGGATTATAAAACTCTCTCCACGGCCTTTATATCTCACGAAACTCATTTGCTTTCTTTAGGTCTGTGGTGGATCAATTGCAAAAAGAGCTACCACCCTTTGGCTCTGCCTGTGCTTCAAACTCTTGGGATACATTCTTGTGGCACCTTCCATCAAGTAGCATCTTCGGCGTGGGATGGGCTTGCAGCTGGTTTTAGTTAAGAGAAGGCGGCAGAAATGAAAGTGTGCCCGTTGCAAGGTACCAGCCCAAGAGACTGAGGTCAAGCGTGTTGCCACTCTCTCTTACAAACAAGCTTAGGTGAGTCTGCTAGAAGATAAGAAACACACAGCCTGGTTACCCCCTGTACCCAGGAACTGACTAACTTGAACTAAATCCTCAACTAAGGAGTGAGGAGATAAGGGACCCTTCTCCAGTCTAACCCCAGATTACCAAAACACCCAGCTAATGTCAGGCCATCTTTTGTGAATTTCCCCATGACCTCTGGATAAGTTAATACGATGGTATTATTTGAAGCCACTGATCTGTGGGGGATTTGCTACACAGTGAAACTATTACACAAGCCACATGCAGTATGACTCACCTCTTGTGTGTCTTCCTAGACTGTGCTCTGGGGCTTGCAACCAACTTCGCCAATACAACCTAAAGTAGGTGGCTGTTTTATTTCCTAAGTTATGGAGCCTGGTTAGCTCTTTGGTTATTATGAGAAGGATTTCCTGAGAATTCATACTAATTCAACTGTACCTGGAAAAGACCAGGCTGCTCTGTCACTGAAGGACCCGGGAAAACCTCCTTGTTTCCACAGAAACCGATTGCATAAGGTACCCAGAGCATCTGTTATCCTTCCAGGCACCAACTAACTGCTGGACTTGGTGTTTTCAAGGTGACTGTAATCTACTGGGCTGGTTGGAGAAGTTGACTGACAGCGGGGGAATCAGCAATAGAAGTTTGCTCAGCCATACTCAGGAAACACCCCTTACCCCACCCAAAGGCAAGATAAAGAGATGGCTAATTTGGACAGATCATATTAGCGAGGCAAAGGTTCATCTGGACTAAGGTTGAGAAGCAATGTCTTCTATATTTTCTTCCTTCGCTTTCACTTCCTGCTTCCCTTTCTTCCCCTCCATGCTTTTCTTCTTCCTTCTTCTCCTTCTCCTCCTCCGTTCTCCCTCTTCCTTGGTCCTCCATTTTCTTCTTTTAGTCCTCTTTCTTTTTCTCTTCCTCTTCCTCCTCTTCTTCATGTTCTTGATCTTTCATAGGGAGGGGTCATTTCCACCACCCTCGGAGTGTGGAAACACCTGCATCTACCGGCCAAGCCAGACACGGGAAGTTTTCCAGCGGTCTTCAGAGCTTGCAGATTTCACCAGTGACCTGGTACCAGGATCCCTACATCTCTGAAACAATATTCCCTCATTCCCCTCTACACTCCCACTCCAGCTCTCAGACCTTCTCAGGAAATGCCATGCCTGGAGGGAAGCCTAGCTGGCAGTCCACTGCAGGATGGAGAAGAGAGTGTGCAGGGGGCCTTTGGAGCCTGCAGGGGAGCCGATGGGCTGGGGCACTTTAAATGCAGACACTGGAGGGGAGTTAAGAGGAGATGGCATTACGAATACAGAAGCCATGGACTTGCAGATGACAAGGCATTTGTTAGCACACCCGTGGAAAGAGCGAGGTGACCGGAGTGTCTGAGACGGCACACTGTCCTGAACATGAAAGCAGAGGTCACCACCGACCACAGAAGAGGAACATGAACACATAAGAAGAGAGAATGTGGGTGTTCTTAAACAGAAATCTTTCTCGAAAGCAGAAATCTCCATTTCTGCAATCCTTAATGTTCCAGTTCTATTTCAAAGCTGTCTCCCAGCCCCCACTGCATCCTTCGAGGAACCCCATTCCTTCATTCTACTTTTCAGCAGTCACCCCAAACCATGAGTACTGAATGTACCCCTGCCCTGGATGGTTGAAGCAGACCCTCTCTGTGAAGAGTTCCAGCCCCCCTTTCTCTTCTCTGATGACCCTGTGGATCCCAGCTCAGACTCCCACGGTATCATAGTTAGCTATCTCCTTCCCGCAGACATCCCACTCCTGGGCAGTCTTCCGCGTGATGGTGCCTCCTACGTCAGAGCTGGGCTATTATTTCCTTTTCTTCACTAAACATAATAACATGAGGAATTGCAAAGCATCACTTGGAGATCACAGCACCATAATGCATAGAACGTCCCATACTCGTGAGCCAATTTCTGTGACTTACAACGAGAGACGAATAAAATCATGAGTCTATTCCAGCATTTTTCAACCTATGGGTAAAGACCTGTTAGTGGGTCAAATGACATAGGGTTGTGTATCAGAGCTCTTGCATATCAGATATTTATATTATGATTCGTAACAGTAACAAAATTACAGTTTTGAAGTAGCAATGAAAATAATCGTATGGTTGGGGGTCACCACAGCACAAGGAACCGTATTAAAGGTCGCAGCACAAGGAAGGTTGAGAACCACTGGCCTGTTTTTTATGTCATTTACTTTTTGAGAGACAGGGTCTTATTATGTAGGCCTTGTCGACCTGACAGATGCCATGTAACCCAGACTGGCTTTGAACTGGTGCCAGTGCTCTTGCTGTGGCCTTCCATGTACCGAGATTGTAGGTGTGCGCCACCGCACCCAGCTTCCTTATTAAAATTCATGTGCGCATGCTTACAAATTGTTCCTATCATGGCGTGGAGAAAGCTACACCTAACGTTAAAACTGTGATGAGTGCCATACTGCCAATGGCCCGCATTGCAGATAGCTCAGTCCTCCTTTGGAAGGACAGCCAAGGAGTGACCACCTATGGCTCGGGAGCTTGTCTTGAATGGGTTTGTGTTCTATCCAGTTTTTCCAAGACCTAAGCTGGAGAAGACAGGTGGGTTCTTCCTTTCACCGATATCTCAGAAATCGCTAAAGGACAGAGCATCGTGAACAAGGTGCTGAGAAGCCAGCGGAGTGATGCTGATAGCTCGCTAATGGTGCTTAGAATGGTAGTGGGGGGGGGGCGCTGTGCTAATTAATTCCTCTGTTGGAACTCAATACATTCCTCTACCTGCTTTATAGAAAGAATCAAAGAGTTCACACGGGTTAGAAGACATGCTTTCAGCCCACCCTTTTGTGGAGGAGTACTTCCAACACACAACTTTTCTTATCTTACCCCAGGTTTGGGGTGCTCACTTCTGGCCACCTTGCACTGGTGCCCCTCATTCTGGGCATATTTCTGTTTCTTCATCCCACAGTCACAGCCTGTGGAACGCATTGGCTGTGCCTTCTTCACATCCAGGATGGCTGGTTCTCAGAACTTACGGGGATGTTAGCTTCTAACTCAAGTGCATGTGGGAGAGAATACGACCACTCGTTTTATTCAAATGACCATTCCCAAAATAAACTAATGACCACCTTGGATCTTGTCAATGCAGTCTAAATTTTCTGGTGACTCAGTAATCACCTACCCTGAGTTTTCCGAGAATAGAAGGGGGTCACATCTCAGTCCTGAAACTTGCCTGAGAATGTCCCTGAGCTTCCGTGTGTCTCAATTTCTTCAACCATGGCACAAAGACAGTGATGATGTCTCTCCTGTAAAGTGATTGGAGAGAATGATATATCTAACCTGTGGTCACTTAGCCACTTATGTCTCTTGTGACGACCGTGGGTTCTGACATCATCCATGAGGCCAGCTCTGCCCTTGGATCATGTCAGTTGACAAGGAAACATTCTGTGAGGGATAAGGAGCTCAGCACCTGGTACTGGAAACAGACATAGTGTAAATTATTACACCTATGGCAGGCTAACTCAGGTTTCTGTTTCTAATTTTAGGTAGACTTTTCCCCTGTCTTTGGGCATATGTGTGGGCTGATCTCTGGTGGGCACAGGTATTTCCCACTGATAGAAAAGTTGGAAACAAATACAATCTCACAGCTCAGATATTCACTTGGCGGTGTGATTGACAGGAGTTTTGTCACAAATATGAAAATCTGCATCTCTTTCTTCCTCGCTGGGCACTTCAGGGTTCTAGTTTCATGCAGCATGACTTGCATTGAAGATAAAGGGGATCTTGTGTCCTCGCTGACCGTGCCTCAGAGATGGCCACTGCATCATCAGCTCGGATGAAAGACGCCGCTGGGTCATTGACACCCACTCACACCCTGCCTATCAAGCCAGCAGAAATCCTCAATGCTAGAGCTGATCTTCACCAATGTGACAGCAATTCCAAAGACATTTATTGAGCTCCTGCCGAGGAGAGAAGTCAGTGAATGCAGTGACTGTCCCGTGGACAGCTGTGACATGGACTCTTGTTTAATTAGTGGATGGAGGAAGAAAGGAAGAACGGGGGGGGGGGGAGAAGGACAGGAAGGAAGAAGGGTCTGAATACTGTGATTTCACTGAGGAATCCATAATGTCTTCTCAATCAAAGCCACAAGAAATCAGAAGATGGAAGATAAAGCCCCAGCTGCTGAAAATGAGACCCAGAGCGCAAGCTCGGGTGAGTGGTTAATGGTTTGCCGACTAAAACCTGAAAATTCTCCCAGACAACTACATCTCAGGAGGACCTTTCGCAGCAGCACCAGGGACACTATCATCTTCACAGAGCTAATGGATAATGCTCTGTCTGTAAAAGGTCACTTGATTGAGGAGAGAGAAGCTTGCACAGCCAATCACGGGAAAGATGCTTTCAAACGCAGAGAAGGGAGAGCAGCCTTGTGGCATAAGGAACATTCACCATAGATGCTGAAGCAGAGGCAGAGGCTGAAAATGGTACAAGGAACCAGCTTAACAGAGGGGCAGGGTGATGGCTTCCCACGGGCATCCTAAGGGACCCTTTGCTTGGCATCTCTTGGGAAGCCCCATCCCCTGTCTTTCGGATTTGAACTGTGTATGATTTGCATATGCATTCTGGAAGACTCTCGATCATTCTTAGATGTGACATTTTGGGGAACTCTCAACCACCCAGGGAAGTAGGCCCGACTGTTGAGTAGCTCTTATGTGACACCATGACCACAGTACTGGACAGAAACTATTTAAGGGATGGATGATTCATCATGGCTCGTGGTTTCAGAGGGTTGCAGCCCATCACGGTGGCTGCCATATTAGGAGTGTGTGGTAGATGCTTCTTGTGTCATGAGAAACCAGGTACAGAAAGTGAAGGACTTAGGGACCAGATAGAGCATTCATAGACCTGCTCTAATGACCTTCACCCACCAGCCAAGGACCTGTAAGACTCCATGGCTTTCCAAAATACGCCATCAGTGGGGGAACAAAGTGTTCAACATATAAGCCCATGGGGCAGCGTGTTGGATCAAACTGTAATGTGTCAGCAATATTGAGGCTCAGAGAAATGAAGTGATCTGTCCAAGGTCATGTGGCCTCTGAGTTCCAAGTTGTGACAAGCACAAACCTCAGACATTAAACCCTTACGCAGCTCTCCATTCTGATTTCAAGGCTGCAGGACAGAGCGTGTGAAGGGGAAGTGTGTCCTGATAATAATAGCAGTAGAGATCGATAAAGACAATGATAGTGTTTTATATCTGTAGAAAGGAAAGAGAACACACCACGCTGGCTGCAGCAGACTTTATCAGGAGGCTCTGATTAATGAACAGAGCCTCACGCAGCCTCCCTAATCGACGCTGGAGATTTCCATCTCTGCAATACAGTGCAGCAATGTGCTTGGGCATTGGTGCCATTTCCACCCTGCCCGTGATCAGCTCATCTCTGTTTTAAAATTAAAAGGTCAATAAACACATGCACGGAGGAGAGCAAAAAAAGAGGTGAAGTTAAAGGAGCTGCTGGGGCTGGGAGATGGCTCAGTGGATAAAACACTTGTGGCGCAAGTGTGAGGACTGAGTTTGGTCTCTCAGCATCCGCATAAATATGGAGTGGATGCGTTGGCCCGTCTCTAATCCCAGCACTCAAGAGCCCAGATGGGAATCTTTGGAATGGACTGGATAGCCAGGCTAGCCAAACTGGATTCAAAGTGAGAGGACCCTGCCTGAGCATATAAGATGGAAAACACTCTAGGAAAATGTCCAATGTCTGTCAACCTCTGACCTCTGCAAACTCATTCACACATGTAAATGCACACCTACACCTACACTTGTGCCCAAACCACATATGAATATGAACACAAACTCACACACATCACATATATACATCACACACATATACATCACATACACATATCACACCAGACATACACACATCATATATACATCACACAAACATCATACATACAATCACACATCACACACACATATCACAATACATCTCTCTCTCTCTCTCTCTCTCTCTCACACACACACACACACACACACACACACACGACTTCCCATCCAAAGAACTATAGATCAGCATGGGAATGCCCCAGAACGGTACTGAACTTGGAGACAGAGCCTATACCCCCAAAGGCCAAGTTCAACCATTCTTTCTTCAAAACAACAAAATTTTAAGACAATAAAATTAATAGTAAAAGGCAGGAAGGGGAGATTTATTTGATGTGGTCACATTAGGAAGAGGGACAAAGAAGTCTGGTGAACCCCTTAAGTCTGTCTTTAGGGAACTGGAGATAGATTACATGGAGGACTAGGTCTGTGCACACCTAAGTGGTCCCCACCAGAGGCCATCCTACCCAGGAGGGATCCTCCATTGTCTGGATGTCAATCTCATGCTGGAAGGTGAGTTGTTTGAACTGTGTGAAATCTCTTTCCAGAAGCCAAGTTCCCTCCTGGCTGAAGCCCTTCCTGCCCTCCAGTATGAGATTCTGAGGAAAATTCCCATTTCTTGAGGTTCACTGTATCACCAGCCTGATAGATGGAGAGACACAAGGGTCTCTTTGGAATATCTTTGTTTCTGTCAGGCTGTTTACAAGAATGGGGTGAGAGCCCTTGTTTGAGCAAGTTAACTGTAAGTAACTGGACCCGGGAACGATGGAACACAACCAAGGTTAAACACCCAAGGTCACGAGTCTGTGTGAACCAGGAGGATTGCTCTCAGCTCTGCCTGCCTCCCACCCAAAGTCTTCATGGGGAGGAGATGACCAGGTTGGACTTACTTTTCCATAGCCCTCCGTGTTATGCCCAACCTATGAAGGTTTTCACCCACCTGGCAAAAAGAACAGCACCCTCTTGTATTTCTGTATCTCACTCCTTCACCTCACCTGCTGACAGCTCCTGATACCCCTCTTGTAAGTTCTTTTTATTGACTCAGATGTTGGTTTCAGTTCCTCTCCAGTGGGCTGTAGTTCCACATGGCCAGAGCCTCTCCTAGTCTCTGCTTATGTCCCACAAAGCTATGCCTGGGATATGGTGGGTGCTGCACAAACATTTTATGAATGGAACAAGGCTAGTGGTGCGGGAGAATTGTCTATATTTTGTCAATCATATTTTAAATAAACGCTGATTGGCCAGGTAGGAAGTATATGCTGGTCAACCAGACAGGAAGTAGAGGCGGGGCAATGAGAACAGGAGTATTCTGGGAAGAAGGAAGCTCTTCCCACAGTTCAGCCCAGACCACCGAAGAAGCAACATGTGACCTTCCCCCCTGTAAAAGGTACCGGGCCATGTGGCTAGCATAGATAAAAACAATGGGTTAATATAAGCTACAAGAGCTAATAAGAAGACTGAGCTAATGGGCCAATCAGGTAATAACCTAATATAGACGCTGTGTGATTTTCTTTGGGGCTTGCCAGCTATGGGGTATTGGGTGGGACAGAAACCCCGACAAGCCAGCCTTTATGTTACAGCTAGAACAAGAGCCTCCTCCATTCCAGGATGTAGCCTCATTCCCAGTTCTGACTGCCTCTGTTTGGTGATGGCCTTACAAACAGAGCCTGTGTTCTGAAGTTTGGGTCAACACACAAGCATTGCATATTTATTTGGTTCCGTATAATATACAGCTAGTTTCTACAGTGCATACCGATCAAAACAGAGCAATGAACATTTCCGTCTCTTTATTATATTTTTATGCTTGGTTTCTTTCTTAAAAAGAAATTCAGGCATAGCGGCACATGCCTGTTATCCCAGCACTTGGAAGGCTGAAGCAGGGGGATGGCACATTTGAGACTGACTATATTATAAGACTCTGTCTCCAACAATTAAAAAAACTGTCTATAGCGTTAAACTTTTGTCTTAGGGTTTCTATTGCTGTGAAGAGACATCCTGACCACAGCAACTCTTATAATGGAAAATATTTAACTGGAGCTGGCTTATAGTTACAAAGGTTTAGTCCACTATCATCATAATGGGGAGCATGGTGGCTTTGCAGGCAGACATGGTGATGGAGAAGGAATTGGGGATTTTATATCTTGATCTGCAGGCAGCAGGAAGTGAACTGGTTTAAGTTTCTGAGACCTCAAAGGCCACCCCCTAGTGATACACTTCCTCAACTCCTTCACACCTACTATAACAAGGACAACCCCTAGTAGTGCCACTCCCTAGAGAGGTGGTTTGAATAGGGCTGGTCCCCATAGACTCTTGTATCTGAATCATAGGAAGCAGTACTTGTTGGAGTAGGCGTGGCCTTGCTGAAGGAAGAGTACCACTGTGGAGAAGGGCTTGGCGGTCTCCTATGCTTAAACCATGTTCACTTTGGCTCACAGTTGCTTCTGCTGCCTGCAGATCAAGATGTAGGGCTTTCAGCTCCTCCTCCAGCACCATGTCTGCCTGCACACCACCACAATTCGCACAGTGATGACCATGGACTGAAGCTCTGAAACTGTAAGCCAGCCCCAGTTAAACGTCTTCCTTTCTAAGAACTGTGTCTGCCATGGTGTCTCTTCACAGCAGTAGAAACCCTAAGACACCTATGGACCAAGTATTCAAACACATGAGTCTATGGGGGCCATTCCTATTCAAACCATCATCACCAACACACACACACACACACACACACACACACACACTCACACAGGCACAAGTTCTGGTTTTTTTCAGTTCAACTTTGAGCAGCTTTCTTCTTATTCTTAGAATACCATGCAAAGCTGACTGTGGTTTTCGACTTTCATCTGGGTGTTAGACATTCTTCTTACAGAGGGACAGCACCCTCTCCCCCCCACACATACACACACACATACACACATACACACACACACACACACACACACTTTCAGGTTCCCCCACACACATCTCCTAACCCCAGCATGAGTTGCTTCCTTCCCTGATCTTCACCCAGTTCCCTTTTAGGCAAGCTTTTACACCGACTGAAGCACAGCTTCCTCTCTCGGATCTCTAGGCTTAGCTCCCTCCCCACAAACTTCCACAGCATCCCGCATCTCGCCTCAATCAACATCTGTCTTCCCCACAGATTCCACTTTGTGAAGTCGACAAAAGCAGGGCCTGGGTTTTCTCCCGACTGCTGAATTCCCGGAGAGTGGGTACTTTGTAAATATTGCTTTTGTGAATAAATTCATGCCTGCATAGTGAGTCCGTGGATAGATCCCACTGAAATCACTTCAAACACAAATTCTCAACTCCCCAGGTGGCTACTGGAGACAGAGGAGTTCAGGTCTCTGGGCTGTGACATAGCCTGCCTCATCCCCATTTATTCTCCAAGTCCAGTCTCCCAGTGAGCCAATTAGGTCCTTTGCCCATCACCACAGACTCCGGCCCTGACTCAGGGGAGCCAAGGCCATGAGCAAACACATATGGTACACACCATACATGGCAAACACTTTGGGACCCAACTCTTTTCTTTTTATTATTCAAGCCTCTAGCTAAGAAACAATAAGTTGTTCTAGGAAGTGAATAATAGCAAGCAACTCAGTCTATAGAATGAGAGCAAAATTTGAAGCAGTCGAGAGAATTGTGCTGAAATTGCAAAGCCAAGAGGCCAAGGGGAGGAGGGCAACCAGCTTCATATTCACATAGCACCCCAGCACTGGCCTTGAGGCCACAGGGGAAGAGAGAGGGGCTGAGCATGGAAGGAAAAAACATGTGGAGACCTTTTATTGCTTTTGTTTAAGTCTAATTACAGAAATCATAAACACATGCAAAAATCTTCCATAATTAACCACCCGGAGATAATGATGTTTAACATTTAGCTGTGTGCCCTTTCAGTGCTCAGAAAGACGGGCTTCAGGGCACCTTATTACCTCACAGCCAGCCGCCGCCAGCCAACAATACAGCCCAGCTATAACGAAGCTGGGAAGTTTGTGGCATGATTCTAGGATGTGGGCTGACTGTTCATTGACTCAGTGATTCTTAGCAAGATACCCAAGCCTTGACTTCCACATCTATAAGCTGGGAACAAACACGTACTAACCCCTCTCTGTCAGAATTGGGGACAGCTCAGTCACGAAAGTCTGTCCTGCGCAAGCCGAAGGGCCTGATTCAAACCTCAAGACCCAGATAAGCACAGGGATGCAGAGGCACCTGAGGGGCATTCGGTCTAGCTTACCTAATTAGTGAGACCGCAGGCCTGTTGGTGATGTTGCCTCCTTAAACAGGCTGGATGGCAGGCACCTATGAACAACACTTGAGGCTTCCACACACACACGGGCATTCACACTCACACACAGACATACCAGAATAAAAATAGATAATAAACCTGGTGTATAAAAGATGAACAGGCAGTGTCATTATGGCTAGCCTAAGATCTGTCATGTCAGTGTAATAGCAACAGCAACTAGGTTTCCAAACTTCTATTATGGTTCAAAAAAAAGTGAGTCTCCTTGCCTCTTCAATGCAAACCACAAACAATAAGCCCTGATAAGATCACTTGACCCATCTGCGCCTTCAATAGGCCTGCGTGTGGGGGCTGGATCTGTCCAAGAGCGACACTCATTGTGAGTGATGGCCCAGGGGGTCTGCCGCAGGGGACCCCCACATTTCCTGGGGAGATGAAAGTGTTAAATGCAGATTGATTAGAAACGATTCATTACCAAAAATTTTGTGTACAAAAGGTCTCTGGTGACTTCCTAATTTAAATGTCACCGTTGCTGTACTGAAAATGCCGGGGACGAATTATCAGGACTCTCCAACTTGCACCTGTGACATTACATCATTACATAACACAGCCCAGATTCACAGAGACCAGCCTATGCGGCAGGGGCCTGAGTTTCTCCGGCACTGAACTTTTTGGAGAATGATCATTTGTTGGATTGGGGGAGAGGTTTTTGTTTATCATACTCAGGTAACTAATTTATATAAAATTAGATCCTTCTAAGTAGAGAAAGCACAAACGACAGCAAACATAATTGGATCTCTCTTGGATGATTTAGGAGGCACTTCTGAATGTCACTCCTCTTTATTCAAGACTGCAAAAAAAATCTGATAATAAAATTAAAGTCTTCCATTTGCTCATTAAATCAGCCTTTGGGGTGTTACATGTCTACGGGACCAAGGCCAAGTATAGGCATCGCACCTAGTTTCTCATACTGTTTATCAGAATCATTGGCCTCCCAGTTCAGCCTCATCCTACCGGTTCTGGGGTAGAACACATCTATACTGAACTGGTTACATCTAGAGCCACTCCCTTCACTCGGGACGCCAAGGTGGTCACAGAAAAGCACAGTGGCTTTCGCATTGTATATTTATTTCTTATCCAATTCCAAATCTCACCAAGCGACAGAATGTGACAACTTGTGTCTTGTAGCTATCACAAATGTCATGTCCTTAACGAAGATGCCGAGCCTTGCTGAGGAAGTGTCTGAGAGAATGAAGAGCTAAAACTTCACTTCTGGACAGCTCCCAAATATTCTAGCCCTTTCTCTTTAACACAGTGGCTCTCAACCCCATGAGTCTCGACAGTGCCCCCACGAGGCACGAGAGACTAAACAATAAAAAGCCTAGTGCCAGAAATACTTCCTTGGAGTTGTTCAGTGTGGTCCCATGCATTCCCTAACAGTACAGGGTTCCGCCGTTGCTCTTGGTCACCCACCTTCCAGAACCCAACAGTAAGAGCCTACTGCTGACTGTTCTCTGTATTCAAGTCTTAGAACATGGAGAGATCAGGCTAGCCCTGACCTGAAGCTTCATCTGTACCAGTTAGTTTCCATGGCATTGAAGGGGTCATGCACACTACTAACGGAGAAAAGTATTCAGAAGCCATGCCTTGCTGTGAACTCTATGAGCTACAATAATGATTGGCCAGTCAAGACATAGTTGCTTGCGGCATGAACATCATCAGAGCAACCAACCATTTTCTGTTTGGGTTTAAGAGCCACTCCACAAGATGAAACCTATACCTGGCACCATTGTTGGGCCAAGAACTGATGGCTAGATGGTCATAGGCCCTAAGAGAGAATCTACTACTATTATCTTGTTAAAGGAACATAAAAGCCAACTCCTACTGGCTTTTCATAATACCTATGCATCAACCTTATAAAAGAAGTTTCTACTTGTAGTAGATAGTTATTAACACAGAAATTTACAACTGGCCAATGTGCAGACAAGAGACTGTAGAGGGCTCTGCCCTAAATGTAAGGGGTGTACTGTATCCTCTCCTTCCAAGGCTCCCAGATCATTGTGAAAGAAGGGGTAGAAAGAGTGTCAAGCAGAGGTGGTAGCTGACTAGAAGTATGCATTGTCTCTGACACAGTAGGGCAGCTGCACAGATCAGCTCCCAGCAGTTGGGACACATGTGACTGAACATATGAACTCAGCAATTGGGACAGCATGTGGCTGCACATGTGAACTCAGCAGTTGGGACGGCATTCAACTGCACATATGAACTCAGCAGTCATGACAGCATGAGGCTGCACATATCACTCAGCAGTTGGGACAGCATGTACTGCACCAAACCTGTGTAAGCCCGAAACAGACAAACTCCCAGCACAGAGAGGGATCTGGGAAGACAATGCTATTCCTAGCCCTGGAGCTATTGACAATTGTTTAGCTGCCAGGAAAGGGAGAGACAGTGGTCTCTAAATGTAGCATTTGATGGGGAGACTGGTTCACTGGAAGACCATACTCCAAAAAATATGTTAGCAACACTAGCTGGTCTTCAAGGACTTAAAAAAAAAAAAGACACAAAGTTGGGTAGGTAGAGAAGAGGGTTGATCTGGGAGTGTTAGAGAAGGAGGGGTGAATTATGCTGCACAACATTCTCAAAGATACAATAAGATATTTCTAAAAAAATTAATTAAACAGCAGCTAAACATACGGTTTAACTTTAAGCAGGGAAAAAGTCATGGAATTGGGCATTTCTCCTAAAGTTACACACATGGAGAAATGTACAGTGTTAGTCACTAATAAAATTCAAATCAAAACCACACAAGATTTCAAATTCACCAGGACGGTTAGAACCCCCAAAGTGAAAACCATCAGACCCAAGGAAGCCACCGGAAAACGAGACTGGCAAGGCTGTGAGAGAACATGGCTGTAGGGCACAGTCCACCAGTTAAATGAAGAACTCCTACACAGCACAGCCAGTCTATTCTGGTACACATCACAAAGGACTGGAAATACACCTTCAGACAAGTCTGTGCCAATATTCACAACAGCATTATGTAGGCACTAAAGGCATAAACCACCCAAATTCCCATAAATGGTTGGCTGGATAAACCAAAATACTGTATTTCCATACAACTGAATATTATCAAATCATCAAAAAGTATGAAGGGTTGGTACATGGTACAACACAGATGAACCTTGAAACTACCTTGTTAAATGAAAAAAAAAAACCCAAATATACTCATAGGATTATTTTGGTGGGAAGGAAGGGACCCAGTGGGAGAATCACAAAAAAAGAGGGAGAGTTGAGGGTAAATACAAGCAAATTAGGTGACATCGTATATGCTGTATGGAAGTGTCACAGTGAAACGGATCACTTTGTATGATGAGCACACCTAGTGTTTCCTCGACAGCTCACGACCGACCAGAGCTGGCGAACCTGTAGAAACAAAGCAGAAGGGTGCTTGAGGGACCTGGGAGTGGAGTTCTGGAAGGGAGTGCTCCATGGGAACAGGAGTCCTCCGGGGGTGATGAAACGCTCTGGATATGGAGATCTCTGGATACACCTTAAGGTCTCAGACGAGTGAACTCTGTGTTGGGTGAAAATAAGCACAAGAGCATGAAGTGACAGCAGGCGCAGCGTGGCAGGGCAGACTTCCCTGGTTCTGCAGAAGTCACAGCAGGCGCAGCATGGCAGGGTAGACTTCCCTGGTCTACAGAAGTCACAGCAGGTGCAGCGTGGCAGGGTAGACTTCTCTGGTCTGCAGAAATCACAACAGGCACAGCGTGGCAGGGTAGGCTTCCGTCGTCTGCAGAAGTCACAGCAGGTGCAGCGTGGCAGGGTAGACGTCCCTGGTCTGCAGCAACCACAAAAGGTCTCAAGGGCAGTTTCCCCAAGTGAGCTATGGTACAGTGCAGACAAAAAGAATAGATGAAAGATAAGGTCACAAGCAGAGGCCAGAGACAAGGAGGAGAAAATAAAAACACCTTTTCCTCCCCTTGTCTCCAAAACCCAGGTGGCGGAGGATGGAAATAACGGATATAGATTAAAACGTAATTTTCCCTTACAAGCTGCAGGGAGGCCAGGGGCTAGGGAGGCCAGCGGCCTGGGGGAGATGCTGGGACGGCAGCAACTCACCAGCAGCCTCGCACAAGAGCGGTGCTTATTAAAGGTCAAACGGAGCCAGCGGGAAAGGGGTTGATGGAAGTGACAAAGGGGCACAGGGGTGCGAGAGCCAATGAGAGAGACTGGTTCTGATAAAGAATTTGTTGCAAACGTGGCAGAGGCCAGCCATTCAAGTGAGCGGATGATGGCTGGGTCCCCCACGGGGAATGCTTGGGCTGGAAAGGACTGCTTTGTTCTCCATGACCCAGAGTTTTTCCTGGCCCTGTGCAGAGGTCAAACACTGGCTTGAATAAAAAACAATTGTGTGCAAGCCACTAAAACAGCATTGGAAACTCTCTGTCTGTGCTCGCCAGCTGAGGAACAGAGAGGCCAATGAACTATCACTGGTCACGTGATGGAGGAATGAGGGAAGCTTCCATAGGTCCATGTTTAACTCATACATCACCACTATCACCTCAGTCATCATGATAATCAATCATGATAATCATCATGATAATCATTGTCACCAGCATCATACCATCACCACCATCATCACCACTAGTTATTGATCCAGAATCATTATGGCCACCATTATCTCCCATCAACACCCTCACCATCACGACCACTTACCAGCACGGCCATCTTTACCACCACCGTCAGCACCATCATGTGCTTCTGTTAGCTGTCAAACATTGTGCACGGCTCACAGTTCCATTGACTCCTCTGAACATCCTCCACAGAAGATCTATTATTGCCCCCATTTTGTAGTGAAGAATGCTGAGATCAAGCTATTGACACGGTCATACCTGTCTACTGAAATGCAGAGTTAGGGTTTGACACCCATGTCACCACCCCTAAATTCTGTGCTTTGAACTGTCACACTCAAACGCCTTCTACGATGACCAAATGATTAGTTAGCACCTACTATGTGCCTGTTCATAAACGCATTGTTGAGATTGATGCCAAATAACTTTCTCTCAGGACCTCAGCTACCTTGGCAGTCCCACGGGGAGCTGTCACTGACATCTCTACCTGGGAGGATGGCTCATTGCCTTGAGAATCAAGTGATCTCACCAGGATCTGTTTGCATATTCAAATAAATATCCCCGCAGGAAATGGAAACTGTCTTTTGATTTGCATGTCTACTCTACAGGGTGTTCTCATCACAGATGGGCACGTGGTTCTGAGCTGAGGCCAGAACAGGCCATTTTATCCATCACTGAACCTGGAGTAAAGCAAAGGTGAAGGCCTTGTTGGGCAGGGGTGTGAGAGAGTAGAAAGTCCAAGCTAGCTCTGTGCAGGCTCTAGCTCGGAGGGTCAAAGTATCTGGCTTCCAGTGAGTCCCTGTGAACAAATAATGGTTGTCTCTCAATCCCAGGCTCATTCCTGAGACACTGAGATGATGTTTATATATTCACAGCTCTCTCTCTCTCTCTCTCTCTCTCTCTCTCTCTCTCTCTCTCTTTCTGTGTGTGTGTGTTTGTGTGTATCCCTCTGTCTCTGTCATTCTTTGTCTCTTTCTCCCTCATTCCCTCTGTCCCTCTTTCTCCCCCCCCCCAACATGAAGTGTTATTTCCATCATAACTCATGGCTGAACAGGCTCATTTGTAGCCTTCATGTGGGTACCCACCTACCAATCATTACTTACATTGGGTTCTGGTTTGGTAGAGTCCAAAATAGGCCCCAAAACCCAGAATTTATCAGGAATATATTTCCCACTGAAAGTGTAGCATTCAGAGTTCAGAAGAAGAAGCCACATGAGAGACTTGTCCCAGGTCTGTGACCTTACTCGGTCATGAGGTTGATTAAGTGGTTTCTGCTGTCTGCCATCTGATGTTGGAGTTTGGTAACTTGTTATAGTACAGGCAAGACAGGCAAAAGCACTTTATCGGGTACTCAGTCCTGGGTTCAGTGTCTGCCTGCAATCTCAACCAATAAATCTGTCAATGGGGCATATAGCCAGTGAGATTGCACACTGCATAATTCCAGAGTCAGTGGGATTGCACACTGCATAATTCCAGAGTCAACAGGGTTGCACACTGCATAATTCCAGAGTCAACGGGATTGCACACTGCATAATTCCAAAGTCAACGGGATTGCCCACAGCATAATTCCAGAGCAACGGGATTGCACACTGCATAATTTCAGAGTCAACGGGATTGCACGCTGCATAATTCCAGAGTCAACAGGGTTGCACACTGCATAATTCCAGAGTGTCCCACTCATAGACAACCACTAGAAACTGAGTCCTTGGAAGGGAGAGGTGAGAGGTTCATCGAATGATAAAAACCTAGTATTTTCAAGGCCACAGAACTGGCCTCCGTTCTCTTATCTTTGACCTTGATGATATTAGTGTCCCCAGAGGGAGTTGGCACCTTTCACTAGAGAGCTAAATATACACCTGACCTTCTAATGAGAAGCCGAGGAGGGCAGGGCTCATGGGAAGATGGTTCACCGTTGATGATATGAACCTGAAATAGCATGTTTGAACCAAAAAATGCCCTCATGTGAACTATAGGGCCGAACTGCCGTTGCTTCATATCAGGTCTCTGCAGAAATCTCCGCGTGACATTGAAAATAGAGCAGAGGATTCTGGGAAGTGTAGTTCAAGCTATCCAAGTTTAGAAGACCACCATAGTAGGTGAAGGACTTCGGCATTATAAAACATCAGAATTGGTCAAAACTTGAACTCAGGACCAACCACACATAGAGAACGTCTTTCAGTGGCGTGAAAAATTTGCAATAAGTGGCTTATTCTTTCTCAGCCACCAATGACTACCAGAGAGGCATACGGCCAGTGGAGTCTTACTCTGCAAAATTCCAGAGAGCAGCATTCAGGGCACTTATGATCCTAACAGTACTCCCTTGAGAGGGACTGCTGGGATTGTTCTACCTACAATCCAGCCACAGCCACCTGTCACAGCACTGGTTGGTGACAGAGGAATCAAGTCCTCAAGACCTATGAGGAGCAGGAATAATCTGAAGACCAATCAGGTCATGTCAACAATTAAAATATTATCATCAAGACTTCGGAGGGGATCCAGGTAAAGATGGAACTGTCAAGAGGGCCTGGTCATCACAGTGGTATAGACACGAGATAAAGTCCAGAGATAAGCCAGAAAGTAGAGTTCAGGGGAATGTAGAACCGGTGGGAACCTCCTTGTTCCCTGGACTCCGTCAGGCCGTCCTCAGCAGCAGCAGTCTGGAGTCAGCCAGGGAGGTAGTGCTGGAAACACTGGCGCTAACTTCTGTGGGGGTGGAATGCTTTCACATATGCTGGCACACGAGTGTGAAGGTCAGAGGTCAACCTCAGTTGCTATTCCTCAGGAACCAGTCACCTTATCTTCTGAGGCAGGGTCTCTCACTGGGAGCTGGAGCTCATTGATTGGGCTGGCAGCCTGAAAGCCTTAGGGGTCCCCCTAGTGCCTCCTGAACACTGGGATTATGAGTGCAAGCCAGCACACCTGACATGTTTCATAGGTTCTGGATGGGACCCAATGAAGGTCTTCATGTTTGGGCGGTGTCCTAATCTGGGTTTCCATTGCTTTGATGAAACACCATGATCAAAGTAATGTGGGGAGGATAGGGTTCCTTCATCTTCTGCCCCCACATTGTAGTCCATCAGTAACAGAAGTCAGGACAGGAACTCAAGCAGGGGTAGAGACCTGGAGGCAGGAGCTGAGGCAGAGGCCATGGAGGGTGCTGCTCACTGGCTTGCTCACCATGGCTTTCTCAGCCTGCTTTCTTATAGAACGCAGGACCACCAGCCTAGGGGTGGCCCCACCCACAATGGGCAGAGCCTTCCCCCATCATCACTAATTAAGAAAATGTTCTACAGCTGGATCTTACGGAGGCATTTTCTCAATTGAGGGTCCCTCCTTTTAGATGACCCTAGTTTGTGTGTCAAGTTGACATAAAACTAGCCAGGACAGGCAAACAGCACTTTTCCCATTGAATCAACTCCTCAGCCCCAGGAGAGCATTTCTGGTGGAATCAAGTCAGGGTGACAGAATTAAACTCCCATGTTCCTGCCTAGCATTCCCCCTTCTTCTGATACCCCAGCAATTTCCCTTGTGGAATGACTAGCCTCTGGCCTCAGTGAGCAGACAGCCAACTCTAGATAAGGAAACTGGGGTTCACTTCAGGTGAAAACACCATCCCAGCATCAGAGCATGGTGAGGCTTCTGGGAAACCAACATCCACGGTGAAGGAGTCAAGCATTTTACAGACCCTCCTATGAGCATTGAAGAACTGGCCCAAGACAGCAGGGTAGCGTCGGGTCGTGTCTGGGGAGAAACTCCAGCTGCAAGAGGAAATTCATTCTCTCCTCTCCCCTCCCCTCTTCAGCCAGGACACCTGCACTTGTAAAACACAGGCCGGACAGAGCTAAACTCATTAAATGGCTAATTCGTTCCCTGCATTGCTTTCCCTAACGTGGCCCCGGAGTCAGCAAAACCCGTTATCTACTTAATCTGATTTGATGGCATGGTGCTGTTTATTCTATGATTTTTTTTTCTTGTTGGATAATGGCAGGCCCCGAAAGGGCTCTATTGATTACTCAGCTGCAGGTTTATCAGGGCTGAGCCAGCCCCAGCCCTCCACCAAATGGAGTCTCCATCAGATCCTTATCTCGCCCTCCAGTAGCTTGAAAGAGTAAATTTAGTTAAGGCTGCGGGATGGCTCCTGTGGCTTGCCTTCCCTTTATAATGAAACAAAATTAGAAACTGTTTTGGATTTTAACACGCTCTGGTATCCAGTGCCCCAAATTACCCCCAGAGGAGAGACTGGAAGTGGGGGAGAGGTCTGTGCTTGGGGTCTCACAGCAGCCCCATAACTTGTAAGTGGGCGAAGCAGTCAGGAGAGCCAACATCAGGCATCTCGTCAAGTGCTCAGCACCCGCAATCTGCTCTTCAGCCCCAAATGGGGGACACCATCTACCTTCCCACGTGCGTCAGACTCGTCAACAAACCCAATAGTTCTCAGGAAGAGAACGTCGGGGGCTGCCGGTGTGGTCCCACGTGAAAAGGTGCTTGCTGCTAAGCCTGACATGACATCAATCCTCAGGATCTTTATGATGGATAGGAAAACCTAAGTCCTGCAACACACACACACACGTGAGTGCTTTAAAATTTAAATAATTGGGAACACATTATCATTGAGTGCATGTGTTCGGATTTGGTCTTCTTACTGAAGACAGACAAGATCTTGTTTTCCCTGAGACCCTTTCCATCATTTCCCATCTATCTATTCATATAGAAACGTGCGGCGAGCAGATCCAGGAGACAGGGATTGTTCCCACCGTCCAGAAAGCTCACCTGCTAGACAGCTGGCAAGTGCTGCACGGCCTTTGCCAGTCCATGCCCGAGCCGCCTGTCCTCCTCTCTGGATCCAGCCATTGCTACTGTGAATCCCAGCTACTGCAGGTGCATGATGACGGCACCTTGCTTCAGCGGCATGTTGCCTCTGGCTCTCTGAGGGTTTGATGCAAGAGCTGTGCTGGTGCCTAGGCCAGACTGTACATGGGCTGAGCAAAAATCTTGATCCATGGTGGGAAGGGACCTTCTTGTCTCTCCTGTTCTTAAGGGGACATTTCTGAAGTGCCTCTTACGTCATCTTCAGAGGTCCCTGGGTGAGTGTGGACCTCCTATCGCTCACATCAGTAGTCAGTTTAGTGCACCACACCTGTGCAGCTGGGGAGCTGGATAGTCAAAGCGCTTGCCCTGTACAAGTTGGGAGTGGAGTTCAGATCCCCAGAATGCATATCAGTGCTGATGGACATGGTGGTCTGACTCTTGTCCCAACTTCAGAAGGCAAAGACAGGGATTCCTAAAGCAAGAGGGCTAGAGAGAGTAACCAAACCATTTCCAAGCTCTGGATTGAGGAGACACTCCTCCTTAAAGAATAAGAAGAAAGGTAACCAGCCCCTACATGGACACACACATACACACACACACACACACAAATATCAATAAAAACCTGGCATACCAGCGGGCAGGCTTTATCTCACTATCTAATTCAGCATCTCAAATCCTGCCCGCCTGTTCCCTGGGTTCTCTTCCCAATCTGACCATGAGCCTACAGACGATCCCCTCAAATTTCACTCTCGCAGATTCTGAGCTAAGACTTCGGTGGAGATGCGTGTCCATTTCCACCAATAACACAAGAGGCTCCATTTCTGACCCCATTCGCCCCACCATACCCCAACTAATTGGTCCAGGGGCAAATGCTTGTCGGGAGCGACAGTCAGTCAGGCGTTTCTCGCCGGATCCAAGCACTGCTCTCTCCCTGGGGCTGCTTGCAATGGGAGGCTATCAAAAGCCCGAGGTGGGAGGATACAGATATATACCTAGGGAGCAGAGAAAACCAATTTGAACAGGAAAGAGGTTCTATAGTGAAGAGACAGGAAGGAAACTGCCCGGCTCCCAGCCATCTTCTAATCTTTAGTTCACGGTCCATCTTGCATTGGTTCCCCTTCCTGCCTTCTTGTTCTCTGAGACCCTTGTATATTTCCAATAAATTCCATTTTTCTGCTTACACTCACTTTAGTGGTATTGTGTTATTGCACCCAGATAAAAACAATAAATACGCTACAACATCTTCCTGGGACTCAGGAACTGAGTCATAAAACAAGGACGCCGGGCCTCAGCTCCGCCCAGCATCCCCCAGGACAGCAGAGATAGACCCCCTCATCACAGACCTTGCATTCCCCCACGCAGCAACCCCGGTCATCCCGTTCTTAATAACTGCAATTGTTGGGAGATCAGTGGGCACAAGACGCCTCCGTGGCTGTTTAGGAGATTGTTGCTGAGTTCTATCCCTGGCACCCACATGAGGAAAGAAAGAACTGCTTCTCCTAAGGTTTCTCCACTGTTCACACCACACACACACACACACACACAAACCAGAAATCACATCACATCACACCACACCACACACATACCACAGAGACCACACACACACAACACACACCATACCACACACACACCAGAGACCACACACACAACACAACACACACACAAGCCAGACATCACATTACACCACGCCACACCACACACACACACACACACCACAGAGACCACACACACAACACACACCATACCACACACACCACAGAGACCACACACACAACATACCACATGCACACACTAGACATCATACTACACACATCACAACACACACATAAGCCAGACATCACATTACACCACACCACACCACACACACACACCACAGAGACCACACACACAACACACCACATGCACACACCAAACATCACACTACACACATCACAACACACACATCACACTCAGTAAAATGTTTAAAAATTATAAAATTATAATTACAGGATTAGAAAGATGGTTCAGTGGTTAAGAGTACTTGCTACTCTTTCCAAGGACCCAGGTTGGGTTCCCAGACCCATATCCCTCACAACCACCTGCAACTCCATTTTCAGAACATCTGATGCCCTCTTCTGGCCTCCAGGGACACCAGGTACATAGACAAACATTCAGGTAAAACATACACACAAAAAATAAAAATAAATGACAATTGCAACCTGACCCCTGACAAAGGGCGTAGTGCTAAGGACGTCACGTGAGTCTTTTTTCTTTTTCAGTCTTTGGTGAAGTGATTCATTTCTTTAGTGTTAGGGCCGTAGCATTAATTGTGCAAGACTATTTCAAGCCATGAAAATGTCGTTCAGAAAATGAAGTAGGAGATGTGGGGGAAAGCAGCTAGAATAGAGAAACAGATCTCAAACTATTCTAAATGATGGAGGGGAGATAGATGGCCAGGAGGAGAGAAATGACTTAAATGAGATTTTAAGTATGAGAAGAGATAAAGAACACACACACCCCCATCAGAAACTCCATCCAGGCAGAGGGAAGGGTAAGTGCAAAGGGCCTGGGGCAGGAATAAAATGAAGGGAGAAAGGAACGACTGAAGAGACCCCAAGAAAGACAAGTGCCCCATCTTGGAATCCCATCCATGGCTCTCTCTCTTGTGCAGGCACGGTGACTTCAACTCATTGCATAGGGGTCCGTATCCAGGCAGTCCCTGCAGAGTGAGAAGCTGGCACAACACTTACTTCTTTCTGGACACTCAAACTCAGTGATTCCCAAGACAGTTTGGTCCAGTCACTCTGGGGCCGTTACCGAGAGTCTCTGTCTGGACTAGGTGACCCAGGTTCTTGGCAAAGGGTCAATACATTTTATTCAGAAGCAAGATGAAAGCACAGACCAGATACATTGAAAAGCAGCAGTGGGCACTAAATGGGATTTACTCAAGAACCCTGGGTTACTGTTTGGGTTTTCTTCGGATCCAAAAGGAAGAGGTATTGGTTACTAAGGGGTGATATATGGACGGTTTCCTATTTTGATTAACAGACCTAGATTATATCAGCTTTTGTAACTGCTCATGTCTCTTTCCATGATGCATCTGATTTAACCATTCATCTACCCAGTCACACACTGGTATTAATAGAGAAGTTTCCTTAAAGTTTGTTTTGAGGACAAAACTTGCATTTCTGCACATGCAATCCAAAACCAGTCCAGGCTGGATCAGCCCCTGCATCTAGTTCCCCAATATCTCCTACAACATTTTTTATAAAGAATAAATGTCACCCACAGTGACATCACCAGCAGTTTGTAAGGAACTGTGGGTCAAACGGTGCAGCCCGCATGCAGAGTAAGTTCCAGGTTGCGAAGCAGTTTCTGGAAAGAGGTATGTAAGTCTTCTCTGTGCTTGCCTGCCTCACAGTGAAACCCAAACACATATTTCTCCAAATTCTCCAGTGATTTCATTGTACAGAAAGAGCAGTGAATTATGGAGACTCCTCAGAGGGTGGTAGGGTAGGGTTTTATAAACAGAAGAGGCGCAGTGGAGGAATCTGATGACCATGTAGCTCCCAAGTCTTTGTTTAATTCCTTTGTTTAGAAGCCACTGTCTGTATCTAGGCAACATTCTCCTAGTATGTGATATTTTGTTTGTGTTCTGACAAAAAAAGCTTGCTTGGAGTCAGAGGGCGGTGCTAGCCACGCATCAACCATAGAGATCTGGAAGTCTGTATTGAGAGGAGAAAGGAAGGGATACGGTGGGGCAGAGACAGGATTCCACCTCTCTGGATGGAGGAACAGAGGAGGTAGGAAGGGACTGTGGCTCTCTCTCTCTCTCTCTCTCTCATCTCTCTTCTCTCTCCTCTCTCTCTCTCTCTCATCTCTGTCTCCTCTCTCTCTCTCTTTCTCTCTCTCTCTCATCTCTCTTCTCTCTCCTCTCTCTCTCTCTCTCATCTCTCTCTCTCCTCTCTCTCTCTCTCTCTCTCTCATCTCTCTTCTCTCTCCTCTCTCTCTCTCATCTCTCTCTCCTCTCTCTCTCTCTTTCTCTCTCTCTGTTTCTCCTCTCTCCCTCTCTCTCTCTCTCTCTCTCTCTCTCTCCTCTCTCTCTCATCTCTCTCTCTCTCTCTCTCTCTCTCTCTCTCTCTCTCTCTCTCTCTCTCTCTCTCTCTCTGCATCTCTGATCTTTCAGGTTTTTACCCTAATGTCTGACTCCTGGTTTTTATTGATCAGATTAATTAAATTTACGCCTCATTCTCCCAAGAGAGTAGGTCTGGGAATGGGTGAAGGACGTGGCCATGTCCCCACCCAGAACACCTTGTCAACATGTCTGGATCCTCCCCAGGGCAGCACTGGGTCCTCACCTCCCTCTCCACTTCTGGACTCCCTGTCACCACCATTAAACTTTTACCATGGGTACAATGAATGCTTCTAATTGTTATCCCTCAAATAAACTCTCTAACGGCAAGAAGCACTTTTATCCCCACTGGCCACTTGTGCCTTCTAGACCTCATATCAGATATGGTCCCCCAAGCGGTCACCCCTCCTTCACCCTCAGATGCTCCCGTGATTTCAACCGGAGAGCTGCTTTAGCAGTGGAAAGCATTGCCCAGAGCTTCAGTTGCATTTACAAATGCCTCCTTCCACGGTGTGGCAGCTCCTTGAGTTTGCTCCGCTGCTCACATCTTTTTTTTGTTTTTTAAAAATTCTAGTTTTTTAAAAAATATTTATTCATTTATTATGTATACAATATTCTGTCTGTGTGTATGTCTGAAGGCCAGAAGAGGGCGCCAGACCTCATTACAGATGGTTGTGAGCTGCCATGTGGTTGCTGGGAATTGAACTCAGGACCTTTGGAAGAGCAGGCGATGCTCTTAACCACTGAGCCATCTCTCCAGCCCTGCTGCTCACATCTTACAGGTGTCCTTCAACTGCCTCTCCATGACACAAGCTGCTCTGGACACTGGGACCACGAGAATGATGAGATGTGGCCCTGCCGCTGTGTAGCAGAAACCACACGGAGGGCATAAAGCTGCAAAGGACACATGTGGAAGGCAGTGGGACGGGAGGATGAGGGAAGCCGCTGGACCGTGGTATCAGTCTTCCTAACGCCGCGACCCTTTAATGCATATCCTCATGTCGTGGGGACCCCAACCATAAAATTATTTTGTTGCTATTTTATAACTGTAATTTTGCTATTGTTATCAATCATAAGGTAAATGTCTGTGTTTTCTGATGGTCTTCAGTGACCCCCCCCCAAAAAGGGTCACGACCCACATGTTGAGAATCACTATACTAGATGGTTATAAGAGGGAGCGAGGTGCCTGCAACCCTCTCTAAAAATCCCCACTGGGATCTGTAAAGAGGAGAGGGGAAGAGCGAAGCAGAGATCTCAGTCAGTAAGGCACTTGCTCTACAGCCATGAGGACTGAGTCTGAGCCCCAGAATCAATGGAGACACAGAGACTCAAGATGCATCAAAACCAGGTGTGGTGATGCATGCTTGGAGAGAGAAAGGCAGATGGTTGGATTCCTGGGGCATGTCGGCCAGAGGGTCCACCCTACTAGGGGAGTTCTAGGCCAACAAGAAGCCCTGTCTTAATAAGTGGATGAGAAGCTAACCTGGAGAGGACTCAGAGCTTAAGAATGCATACTGCTCTTGCAGAGGGCCCAGCACCCATACTGTGTGACCCACAACTCCCTGTAACTCCAGCTCCAGGAAATCTAATGCCCTATTTTAGCCTCAGAGAGGATGTCCATCCATGTGTACACACCTGCCTATACAGACACAAGCATACTTAAAAACAAAACTGGAGAAGACACTAGAACAGTGGTTCCCAACCTATGGCTCACAACCCTAAAGGCCACAGGAAACACATATTTATATTACAATTCATAACAGTAGCAAAATTGCACTTATGAAATCCTAACACAAATAATGTTATGGTTGGGGGTCAGTACAACATAAGAAACTGTATTAAAGGGTCGCAACATTAGGTTGAGGAGCATTGCATTAGTGACTGCCCTTGGTCTCCACGTGCATACTCACCCATTTCCACACACGTGTGTACCCAGAACACACACAAAGAAGGAAGAGGGAAGCAGAGTCAGGTTGTGAGGATATGGCTCAGGGTATTCCAACAGAGCAGGTCGAGGTAATGGTGGTTTGGGTAAAGTCATAGCAGTAGGAACGGTATGAAGGGGGTCAGATGATGAACAGCTCCAAAGAAGCTTTATTGAGTTAGAACTGGAACATGACAAGGTGTATGTGCTGTAAGTATGACTTAATACGGTCTGGTGTGTGTACACACCTGTGACAACATCACCATCATGGATGTAATTGACATGCCAACCCTCTCCTCAAATCATTATGTGCTGTTGACCTCCCTCCATCCCCCAAGCAACTGTTGGTGGTTTTAATATTTAATAACTATGTGTATGAGTGCTTTGCCTTTGTACCACATGCATGTCTGCTGAGCCATCTCTCCAGGACCCACTCATGGATTTTGTGTCAATATAGATTAGATTGTCCAGAGTTTTCTGTAAATAGCATCATCTAGTAAGTGGTCTTTCACATCTGATGTTTTCCGCTCAGTAAAACTGTTCAGAGGTTCAGTGTGTTGATCCAGGAACCAGTCTATTCCTACCTGACCCTGAGTAATAATATTCCACTGCATGGGCATGCCAGTTTGTTTATCTGCTTTACCTGCTGATGAACATTTGTATTGTCTTATGGTTATGCATGCATATGTTTAAAGTAGCATTGAAAGAGTTTGCATGTAGGTGAACTATGATTGATACATTGGTAAAGGAGTCAGGAGAAGCCCCGGATTTTGTAGAATAAGTAATCAAGAGGAAGGAATCACCAGTTTCAGAGATGAGAACAGTGCAGGGCAGGACAGGAGACCTCATGTCCAGTACGCTGTCCAGTACAAGGAGGAAGGGGGCTCCACAGACGTTCATGGATGGAAGGATGAAGACAGGGAGAGTGGGTGGAAGAGGACTAACTTCAGTGTAGGATGCTCATGACTCCCAGCCTGAGCTGGAAGCGGTCCATCCCCCACCCTGCAGCTCAAGCAAGATGGGTGCTGTGTGGGCACAAAGGAGGTAGAAGGAAGATTCAATTAGAGCAGGAGCCCTTGTTCAGAAAGGACCCCAGTAGCAGGAGTCTTTTTCTCCCCAGCATGGGGGCTGAATGCACATCCATCCCTTTTGGTTTTTGAACAATACGCTTCCAAATTACTCTCTGCTTGGCAGACCTACTTGAGGCCTGTGAGTCTCTAAGAAGTTTCCCTCCTCCTCCATCCACTCAAAGGCTTCAGCTTGAAGTATGACTAAGTGATACTTCACCTGGGCTGAGCCCTAAGATGAACTGTTATTAAAACACACATACACACACACACAGAGAGAGAGAGAGAGAGAGAGAGAGAGAGAGAGAGAGAGAGAGAGAGAGAGAAAGGACACAATGGCAGAAGGCTTCCCAGCCTCAATAATGCTCACAGAAAATGGAGCCTTCACAGCCCGGAAAGACTGCTTCTTCCTGCCGAGCTGGCACAATCAGGACATGGAAATAAGCCAACCCTGACGAGTGTGCAAGGACACAGGCAAAAGGACAGAGCAAGTGCAGATGAGGGCAGCTATTCTGGCGGAGCTTAAAACATGGCCATGGTCTCCAGTCCCCAAACTCTGCGTCTGTGAGTTTGTCCTGAGCAAACGGTTATGGATTTTTGTAAAGATATTTATCCTACCATTATCTATCATAGGAAATGTCAGAAGTCACCTTAAAACATGTAATAAATTATGACAGTGTCTATCAACACAAGAACAGATAAACACACAATAAATTATATGGCAAAGATAATGAATAGCCCGGTACTACCTGCAGAAACACAGAGGACTCCCATTTAATGCTGGAAGAGAGAATGGCCAGAGCAGAAATAAAATAGAGAATTATTCACACCAAGTTCAAAAATAGGTGAACTTGAACCCTATTTGTAGGAATGCAAACACAGCCTATGTGCCTACTCTAAAAAAACAACAAAGCAATGTCAACAGTAGACAAGATGGCAGATTACCACTTGGAAGGGAGAAGTGGAATCTACAAGGAGCTTCTGGGGCCTTGGTCACACATTTTCTTTCTTTTCTTGAAATGGAAGTGGGGGGCTGTCAGGGTCAGAGGTCAATGTCAAGTATCTTTCTGTGTTGATGCTATGCTATGTGTTTCGAGAGTCTCTCATTGAACCTGAAGCTTGGTGCTTCAGCTAGACTGGATGCCTGTCAGTCCTCATGTTCCCCCTGGCCTATCCTCAGCCCCATCACCGGGGTTACAGGCATGTGCAGCCACAACTGGCTTTTTCATGGGTGCTGGGGAGTTGAACTCAGGCCGTGAAAGCCCTTGACTCACTGAGATGCTGTCTGCCTGGACTCTGAAGTTTGTCTCTGTATTCTTTCTTTCTGCTCTGTCCTCTCATTACTAACCATTGTTCCCAAGAAAGATCAAAGATCAGGGTAGAGAGATCATTGGATACTTAAGTAGTGTGGTGGTTAACTTCAAGTTTTCAACTTAATATATCTTAGACTCAGCTGGGAAGAGAGTCTCGGTGAAGGATTGTCTACTTTGGGTTGGCCTATGGGCATGTTTGTGGGGGCTTGTCTACATTGGGTTGGCCTATGGGCGTGTTTGAGGGGATTGTCTACATTGGGTTGGCCTATGGGCATGTTTGTGGGGGGTTGTCTACATTGGGTTGGCCTATGGGCATGTTTGTGGGGGGTTGTCTATGTTGGGTTGGCCTATGGGCATGTTTGTGGGGGGATTGTCTACATTGGGTTGGCCTATGGGCGTGTTTGTGGGGGGTTGTCTACACTGGGTTGGCCTATGGGCGTGTTTGTGCATGGAGTGTCTTAATTAGGTTAATTTATGTGGGAAGACACAGACAACATGGGTGGCAGCATTCCCCAGGCAGCGGGTCATGAGTGTGCAAGAGTGGAGAAGCAGAGCTGAGCACAAACAAGCTGGTAAGCGAGCATGTATATATTCATTTCTCTCTGTTCATGAATGTGGATGTGGTGTGATCTTCTCCTTGAAGTTCTAGCCTTGATTTCTTCACAATAAAGAATAATGACCTGGAACTGTGAACTGAAATAGATCTCTTTCTCACCTGGATTGCTAGCTTTCTCTTGTGGTAGTTCATCCCAACAACAGAAACGAAATGAGAGCATATAGTAACATCTCTGGATTTGCTGTTTATACCTGGAGAGAGAGAGAGAGAGAGAGAGAGAGAGAGAGAGAGAGAGAGAGAGAGAGAGGATGGAAATGGGAAGGCTTGCTGCTGTTCTGCTAATTACGCTAAGTAGTTAAATACGATATGCTTGGGTTGGGAGCACTGACGACAGAGGAATAGCAGGTGTCTGATGAGTGGGTCCCATGGCGGTGTAAGATACACACATTTCTGCATGCTGCCCATCCTCTCCTAGATCATGACGTTCAAGAAGTGCTATTATCTGACTTTACAAAACCCACAGTGTAAGGGAAGGCATCAGGACTGCAGCAAACTGGGTCCATCTGTGGGCACCAGAGGAAAGTTTGAAGCCACCGAGGAAAGAGGAAATAGCAGTGTTTCCTCTGAGCACTGTCTCAGTCACAGCCCAGTTCAGCAGAAGTTTGTTCAGCCATGTAATGATGAGCCCAGTGCCCAGAGGTAGACAGTCCTGGGGGCAAACTGACTCTCCTGGTTAATCCAATATGGTGAGAACATATTCTAAGAATCCTTCCTCTTAAGAATACTCCACTTCAGGAGCTACAGATTCACTGGTGACTTTTTATTGATTAAAACGAAGGTTATTTATCTAGTCATTTATGATCTATTCAGGATTCTAAAACATTCCCAAAGACCTGGATGTTAAAAGTCTGGCCCTCAACCTAGTGGTGTTCAAAAGAGACTAACATTGTGGATGACAAATCCAGTGAGAAGGTCTTAGTTGGATGTCACACCTTGAAGATTCTTAGCCTAGCCCCGTCCCCTGTCCTCTCTGTTTCCTACACTGTGAAATCAATGTGGTCAGCTGCCTCTCACTTACGCCACCATGCTTTCTCCGCCATAGCAGTCCGAATGCCCCTTGAACTATGAGCCACAGTAAACCCTTCCTCCCTTAATTTGCTTCTTGTCAATTATTGGACCATAGCAACAAGGAAAAGAACAGATAGAGGAGGGGTGGGGTTTAACAGAGGATGGGGAGGGATCTCAAAAGCCTGCATGTGTGCAGTAGGATGGAAGACAGGTATCAAATATAAACATCTGTTTCCCACTGTGCACCAACACAAGCCATGCATCACCAGTTTTTTATGTAAAATAAATTTATCACTATTGAGTACAAAGTCTACAAAGCTGTGATAAACAATGTCTTGAGATATCTACAATCTGTGTATCATCTGCATGTGTGTGCTTGCAAGCATTCGTGCATTGTATTGCATGTGGTGGATTCAGGTATGTGTTGAGGAGAGGTGATGCAGAGCCAGAGACTTGGGCATCTTCCTTTGTAACCTCCACCCTTATTTTTGCTGAAACACAGTCTCTCACTGACCCTGAAGTTTGCTATTTTCAGCTATCCCCACTGGCTAAGCAGGCCCTCAGGATCCACCATTCTTTGTCTCCTGGACTGAGGTCACAGGTTCATGTCCTGCACCTTGTTTTTATGTGGGGGCTGGGAATAAACTCAGGTCTCAAGCCTGCAGGGCACTGTGTCATTTCCCCAGCTGCGTTCCTTAAGACTTCTGTACGCTTTTAAGTAGAAATACGTGTTAAGTGGAGGTAAGTCTGTCGCTGTCTAAGGTACTGAAACCACAATTCCTAACAAGCCTGGAATGCTTGAGAAGAAGCCAGAGTCAAATGGTGTCCTGTGCAAAGTGCTGGGATAAAATTTGCAGGAAAGGACCTTGGCAGAGCCAAACCCCAGAGCTATCAAACTACATGGCAAATGATATTCCTAGAAGAGATGGATGCTCTGTCAACCATGTTAGCGGGAGCGGGGTAACACTTGAGACTCAGAGTCTTTTCTCCTAGGATTTTGTGGGTAAGCATCTTTTGCTGGCATCCCATACTACTCTGGCAATGTGGAGGACATACTCCATAAACTTTAATTAGATGGCTCTGTCCTGATGTCCATCTAGAGTCCAGACAGTAGGTGGGAACGAGATGGGAATCCCAAATCACTCTGTCTTTTAATGCTTTTCTGGAGATGGGGTGGTAATGGGGCCTGGTTCTAGGGTGAGGGAGCAGGATGAGATATGGGAGGGAGAAGAGCTGGAAACAGGATCTCGGGGCAGATGTGGTCTTTTCTTCCTCACAGACAACACCAGAGATGCGCATTCATTGACTGGCCTTCAGTTCCCAGGTAGGGTCAGCTCTAAGCTTTGTGGACTGGGTTAGCCTGGAATTGAGGTGGTTAAGACAGACTTTGTAGTCATCTGCATCCTGTCAATGATTCTGTCCTCTCCTCTTACATGAGATAGATGTGAAAACTGCCAGAGCTGGTCCTGGCATAGCACTGTATGTACCAACCTTCAAAGCAGTCCTAGAAGGAAGATGTATAAATTTTCCCCACTTTATAGCTGAGGAAACTGTGACACATGGTAACAGGCTATACAAGGATGAGATGGTGAGTGTGCTACGCTTGTAGCTGCTTGGCTTAGTTCATGATGCCACCAGGAAAAATGAATCATTATAGTTGTTTATTGAGAACATATTATACCAGTGTATATTCCTTTAATCTTCCTGATTTTGTTCTCAGAACTACCATACTTTAAAAGACAAGGTCTTTTTGTGCTTCTTGGGTTGACCTTGAACTCAGTCCTCCTTTCTCAGCCTTCCAAGTTCTTGGATTACAAGCGTGCTAACATGTCTGTCATCAGCACCATTTTAGAGGTGGGGATCATACTAGGACCTGGACTAACCAGTGTGCCCATGGTACCACAGAAGTCGTGATCTGGCTCCAGGTCAGGCCTGAGGTGAAGTATGTATCCACTACCACCACAGGAAGTCTGTATGGAGGGTGCCTTTTCTGACTAATCATGATAGACTCCTATGTGATGACTTTTGAATTCTACTCTGGCAGGGTCTAGAGTAGACCCATGCAAGTGTAGATGTTTAGTCCATCAGAGGCAATCCCTCATTGTGTGTGACTTTCCAAAAATGGCATGCATGGATCATACAAAATGCTAAAGGAGGAGCAAGGGCTCTAGCTCAGCAACAAATTCTGCCTGCTGCTCTTTTTGGAGGACCATGGTGACTCCAGTTCCACCAAATGTGACATCCTCTTCTGGTCTCCATGGGCACATGTACACATGTTTATAACACACACTTAGACATAGACAATTGCACGTCAATAAAAAATAAAATAATTTTTGATGAAAGAATTTAACTCTCCAAATCAATAAACAATAACGAATTTTGCCTTCTTTTCTTCTACTGTTGCTATGACAAAATGCCCCAACGATAGCAAATTAAAAGAGAAAAGCTTGAATCTGGCTCAACATTCAAGGTTACAGTCTCTCTTGGCCCAGAAGTCAAGGCAGCAGAAGCCTGAAGCAACTGGTCACATGACATTCACAAACAGAAGCAAACCGGGCAAGCAAGCATGCACACTAGTGCTCTGCTTGCCTCCCCTTCAATGCAGCTCAAGGTCTCTTAACCCTGGAACCATCCCAGATGCAATCAAAATGAGTCTTCCCATGAGTGAATATAATCAAGGTCACCCCTACACACACACAGACACACACACAGAGACACACATGCACACACACACAGAGACATACACACATAGACACACATAGACACATGCATACATGCACACACACAAACACACATAGAAGCAGAAACACAGACACACACACATAGACACACATGCACACGTGTAGACACACACAGAGAAAGGCATATACACACTGACACACACACACATGCATACACACAGACATACACAGACACACAGAAAGACACACATGGCATACATAGATACACACAGAGAAAGACATACACACAGAGACACACATACAGACACATATACATACATGCATACACACAGAGAGAGACATACACACACAGACACATACACATATACACACACACAACCCCCCCCCACACACACACACAGAGGACTATCACCAAGATGGTTCTAGACCCTGTCAAGTTAACAGCTGGCACTATCACTATCACGCCTGGCCAAATGAAAGGTGCTATAAAATGTTATAAAAGATGCTGGTGATGGTGATGGACCCATCCTGCTGCTGAAGACAGACCATGTGAATGTTTGTTGGTACCTCAGCACTGTGCTCAAGGGTCTAAAGAGGGTGTCCCACTTCGGTCAGTGGTCAGTCCGATGGCTGAGATGAAGTGTTGGTTTGTTCCAGGACCGGTTTGTCCATAGAGCATTCCAGAATGAACAAGCTAATTTAGGGCGCATCGGCAGAGACAGCTGGTAGACTTTCAGCTGTCCATCACATTCCACGAGGAATTACGGAGTGGCAGAATTCCTCTAGTCTATGACATCAGACGCCACGAGAGAGGGCTGGGGATCTCTCACCAGTATAGCAGCAGCTGTGCTAGACCCTGAGCTCAGCATCGGGGCACAAAATGTGACGGACTGGGGAGAGAGTGTTGCAGGAGTGGGGCGTTCTCTGGTAGTGTGTGGAAACCAGCCAGTTGTCATCAAGAGGAAAGAGAGAGGCAGGCGTGCACCACGGCAGTGAGCAATAGCTAAGTGGAGTCCATGTGGTGCCACTCTGAGTTCACAGTATTTTCGCATTGAAACCTGGAAACAAACATCTCCCTTCTCCTTCTGATGCTTAGTTCATAGTACTGTTTGGTCGTGTTTTCCTCTGGTCTTCTGCGATTTGCTGAAAACTGTCTTCTCCTTCCCCTGCTCCTCTTTGAGAACTCAACCTTTTTCTAAATTTCTCAGACATTTCTTCAGGAGCACCCTGTTGTCTTGACTCTGAAGACTCAAGCAGAAGATTCTGGAAACTTTTATTTTTCATAGGATCTCCCAGTGGGTCTGTGAGTGCTTGATCCAGGAGACAGTGTGGGTGAACTCACTCATTCAGCGATGATGTATAGAGCCCCTACTCTTTGCCAGAGTCATACTAAACACTGATGACCCAGGGGAACCAGAACAGACAGCACTCCTGTCTTTCTGGAGTGGACAGTTGAGTAGGACAATGGGAAAGGTGTCAGTAGCACAGTAAATGCAGAAGACCCAATGACCCCAGAGTTATGATGGGAAACAGGGTATCATGGCTCTCAAGGCTCTCACCAGCTAGAAGGCAGTGGATGACAAAGTTTAGTAACAACAGGGAAAGGTGAGGTAGTGCTGATTCCTGTGGCACAATCTTGCAGTCCCCTAGGCAGGAAGCTGAGACAGAAGGATGGCAAGTTCAGTACCAGTGGTCAACTTTATGAGACCCTTTCTCAAAAAAAAAAATCGCTGTGGAATGAGAGAGACTGGGGAGGTGGTTCACGGGGTAAAGAGTTTGATGACCAAGCATGAGACTGGCATTCTGATCCCCAAAACCCATGTCAATGCCGGGTTAGTGGGTTGGGCTCCCTGCAATCTTAGCACTCAGGAGGCCAAGACCAGAGATCCCCAGAGCAAGCTTCTAAATAGATAGATGAATGATCATGTGCTGAGCTTGAGCTCAAGCAAGAGACTTGGGGAGACCGATCAAGGAAGACACCCAATATCAACATCTAGTCTCCACACATACATGTGCCCACATACATGCCAACGTGTAAATACACACAGACACTGAACCCCACACGAATATTCACACAAAGGAAGGAGCGAGATATATATCAATGGTAAGTCACTTGCCTAGCTTGTACAAACTCCTGACTTTCTCTTGTAATAACAAAAAATAAATACAAAAGACTGAGGCACCAAAACTCAAGTCCAAATGTATCAAAGACCTCAAAATAAAACCAACCACACTGAACCACATAGAAGAGAAAGTGGGAAGTACACTTGAATGCATTGGCACATGAGACTACTTCCTAAATATAATCCCAGGAGCATAGACACGGAAACAATTAATAAATGGGACCTCTTGAAACTGAAAAGCTTCTGTAAAGCAAAGGACACGGTCAACAAGACAAAACGACAGCCTACAGAATGGGAAAAGATCTTTACTAACCCCACATCAGATAGAGGTCTGATCTCCAGAATATACAAAGAACTCAAGAAGCTGGTCATCAAAAGAACAAATAATCCAATTTAAAAAATGAAGTACACACCTAAACAGAGAACTCTCAACAGAGGAATCTAAAATGGCTGAAAGACACTTAAGGAAATGTTCAATATCCTTAGCCATCAGAGAAATGCAAATCAAAACAACTCTGTGATTCCATCTTACACCTGAAAGAATGGCCAAGATCAAAAACACTAATGACAACTTATGCTGGAGAGGACGTGGGGTAAAGGGAACACTCCTGCATTGCTGGTGGGAGTGCAAGCTGGCACAGCCCCTTTGGATGTCAGTGTGGTGTTTTCTCAGAAAATTAGAAAACAACCTTCCTCAGGACCCAGTAACACCATTTTTGGGTATATACCCAAAGGATGCTCAATCACACCACAAGGACATGTGCTCAACTATGCTCAATAGCAGCTTTGTTTGTCATAGACAGAACCTGGAAACAACCTAAATGTCCCTCGACCAAAGAATGGATCAAGAAAATGTGGTACATTTACACAATGGAGTACTACACAGCAGAAAAAAATAATGACATCTTGAAATTTGCAGGCAAATGGATGGATCTAGAAAACATTATATTGAGTGAGGTAACCCAGACCCAGAAAGACAAATACAATATGTACTCACTCATAAGTGGCTTTTAGACACAAAACAAAGAAAAACTAGCCCACAATCCCAGAGAACCTAGACAACAATGAGGACCCTAAGAGAGACATACATGAATCTAATCAACATGGGAAGTAGAAGGAGACAAGATCTCCTGAGTAAACTGGGAGTGTGGGGATCACAGGAGATGGCAGAAGGGGAGTGGGGAGGGAGCAGAGCAGAGAAAAACATATAGCTCAATAAAAACAATAAAAATTAAATTATAAAAAGACCAAGGCAGCACTGAGAACTCAGGGGAGGGGGAAGGACTGAAGGCCTAGGACAGAGAAGGTGGCAGGTGAGTGGAAGCATTTTGATCAAGGCAGGGAATGCCACAGAGCCTGGAGGGTTGAAGCAGGACTATGGGGTGAGAGTTGAGCCTGAGAGTGGCAGGAAGCTATCACAGAAAGTGACACAATCTGAATTTACAACCTTTCAAAAACATCACAGGGCCTCTCCCCACTCCAATGCCTGTGGATACGATATCATTGTGAAGTAGTTTGAGGTCTCCCTGAAACCATCATAGGTCCTATCTACCATCTGTCTGTGATCAGTACCATCTCTCATCATCTATCAGTAGTCAATTATCCTTCCTATCATCTATCTATCTATCTATCTATCTATCTATCTATCATCTATCTTCTGTCTATCTATTTATCTTCTATTTATCTATCTACCATCCATCATCTATCTATTCATCTGTCTATTATCTGTCTATATATTATCTGTTTGATTTAATAAAACATGTTTCTCTTTACTAACAGATGTATTATTGTAATAGAAACACTGTGAAGCCCTCAACATCCATGGCAAGAAAGAGAGAGAGCGAGAGTGAGAGGAGAGAGAGAGAGAGAGAGAGAGAGAGAGAGAGAGAGAGAGAGATCATTGTGAAAATGAGTGAGGAGGCCTGTTCTAGAATTCCAAAGGTAAAATTCAGCAGGAATTGGGCTCTCTGCACTTCTGCCTCCTCCCTTGACCTCTTTCCCAACAGGCAAACTAATTCCCTTTCAAGATTAACTGTGGAATCTTGGATTTGCAGAGAAGAAAGAATCAGTCTTTCTTCTGATTCTTAAGAAGAATAAGAAAGAATCATACCCTCCTCCTGTTACTCATAGCTCCTCCACTCCAGCAAGCAACATTATCAGGGGCTTGTTGCATAGCAACACCCAAGGAAGAGACACTGGAGGACCCTATGAGCAAGAGCGTGCTGGGTTGGACAAGCATGGTAGATGGCCTTGGTTGTGGGCAGTAGGGTTTCCTGAGGCTGTCCAGCATCTGGGCCTCTCTTCTGGTTCAGATGGGACCCATCCCAGTCCTGGTTCTAAGACTAAGGTGTTCCCGGAGTAACCAATCAGGTGTTCGCATTGTAATCCACCTCATAATGACTGGTTGCACGGTTATGACTCACTAAGAAAAAGAGTCCGTTCATTGAAGTTTGACGAAACGCCATTAAGAGAGACTATTTCCTTCCCCTCCCCCTGGAGTTACTGGAAAAACCCAGGATGTTGATGGTCTTCTTACATAAGGGGGATGTCAACAAGGAGCAGTGACAAGATGGGGGACAGGGAAGAACAGAGGTGGGGCTTCAGGGAATGTCCACTTACCCTATGAATCCAGTTGAAGCTACCGCTATTTCAGTGGTATGAACAAACATTTCCACGCAGTTTTATCCAGATTAAGTTTCCCTGTCTCAGTGCCCAGAGCCCCAGCCGCCACAGCATTTCCTGCCCTCTGACTTCCTAACTGGAGGAGATGGAGGTGGACTGTGAACGGGACTGTCCTGACGGTCATCTCCATTTTCACACCAGCAATGGGAAAATCAGAACTCCTGTGAAACAGAGGAACAGGAGAAAAAACAAGAGCAGGCGGCCCAGTTGCGGCAGGCAGGAGCCGAGCTCACTGTCCGAGCAGAGAGATCTGTTTCCGCAACCTGCCCTCCTACCAACGCTTCTCCGTGCCTGTGCAGTAGGGGCACAGAGCTCTCTTCATCGGTCCAGCTGTGTTCTCTGGATCAGGATGCGGCCTCAAAAAGATGGAGGAAGGAAAGGAGAAGAGAGCAGGGGAGGGGAAGGAGGCAAGGATGGAGGGAGACAAGGAGAGTGGTTTCTTAAGTCAGCGATCGCAGCAATGGCTGTAGTGGGAACCATGGCAGACTTCCTGCCTCCAGGGGGTCTGGTTGAACTCATCACCGTTGGGAGAAAACACGACTTGCCCTCTTTAAGAACAAGTTAGTGGGGCTCAAATCTTGCTGATCAAAGTGTGTGCCAGGTTCACCATCACTAGGAGCTACTTGAAAATGCCCAGTCCTGGCCCTGCCCAAGCCCTGCTGAGTTTGAACTGTCTTGCAGAGTGGTTTCCTCTGAATGGAGACTCAGGAAGTAAACACAATGTAGCACGTCTGGGAAAGCAGAAGCTGATAAAATTCTAGAAGGACCCTCTGCAGCTTTACAAAAGCAGCAAACAGAGGGTGTGGGCAGACTGAGCAGCCGAGCTCCAGAGAGGAGAGCCCGTGGACCCGTAGAGCTGCGTGCATATTGTGTGGAGTTCCAGGGCTGCAGCTTCGGGGAGTCACACAGGTTAGGCTGGCTTCCCCGTGATGCAGCTGGTCTTAAATCATCCCTGATCCATGTGAGCAACCCTGTACCCACACTCCTATTAGAAACCCCAATAAAAACTCACTAGCTCACCAAGTTGGGCATTGGTACAACTATTATTTGGGTCTGCTATAGGCTCCCTTCCTGGAGTAACTAGATCTATCTATCTATCTATCTATCTATCTATCTATCTATCTATCTATCTATCTATCTACTATCTATCAATCAATAATCTATCTATCATCTATCTTTATATCTCTCTGTGTCTGACTGTCTGTCTTTGTCTGTTTCTCTATGTCTGTGTCTGTCTTTATGTGTCTGTCTCTGTGTCTGTCTGTCTGTCTGTCTCTCTTTCTCTCTCTCTGTATGTGTGTGTGTATATGTGTGTGTGTGTGTGTTGAGTCTCCTTAGGAAACATCTGTCACACAACAAACCTAAGGTGCCTAGATGAGTCTTGCACACATTCAAATTGAAGGAGAGAGATGCAGTGACCCCACCCCCACCCCCCAACCAGCTCCAGATGGAAAGCAGGGTTTTGAGACCTGCGGCATCCATGATGTCCACAGAGAATCCCTCTATCCTGGAAGAAAGGGTGAGTGTGACTCCCCAAAACAAGATGAGGAGTCTATTTCTAGAATGATCTGCACACTCATGGCCTCTATTTCTCTATGGCAGCTGCTTTCCCAGCTTGCCTTCCTGTCCCGCATAAAGGACACTCAAGTTACCCACAAACAAAGCAGCCCAGAGTCACACCTCCACGCAGCCTTCACACAAGTGTGACTACCCTGGGGCCAGCTGCACTGGTAGCATGCCCCTCCTCCCAGCTGACATCAGTGAAACTGTCAATCACCCAGGAGCTTTTGTTTCTGAAGAAGTCAGGACTCTGCACTTCCTACCTGGAAGTGCTATAACTGTGGCTGTGGAGTTGAGGGGACTTTTGATTTGACAGCTAATGTCAGAAGACCCACCAGGGAGTTTCCTTGTGCTGGGATTATTCTCCTGGGTGACCTCATTTCATTTGAACAAACCCATAGATGCAATTGTGAAAAATTACACCAGTTGGCACCAGAGGTCCTAAATTCCCTTGAATATTGCAGTTGAATTTCCAAGTTGGCCTGAACATTAGAATTACTTGGGGACCTTTTCAAAATACACTTCTTGGAAGAGTTCATCTCTGAAGTGGGCTAAGGATATTTTTAAAAGGTCCCCAAGTAATTATAATATAACAGGTTCATGTTCTGACTGGTTTTGTAGAATTTCTGCCTAAAATGTCACTACCTGTCCAAATTAGACCTGAAAAATTCTTTTCCCTACCTCCCATCATAAATCTTTATGTTCTTGACACCAAGCCCAACCCCTGTCCCAATGCAAGAACTTCTTGAGAGTTCCTGACTCTCAAAGAATTGTTTCATGATGGTGGCTGGATGCACACACACACGCAGGTAAAGAGGTGAGAAGGAGAGAGAGAAGATTCACTAGGAGCTCTTAGATTTGGGCATTCACCATGACCCTTGTGGTAAGTACCTGCCTCAGAAGCATTTTTTTTTTAATCTCACAGCTCCAAAATAATGGGTGGGCTCTCAGCAGCGAACAGTGTAATGTACAATTCAAATCACTCATGGTATGTAGCAAAAACCCTCGCCAGCTTATGCACCACGTCTGCAGAGCCTGGGAAGATGGGGAGGCTGACAGGACTGAAGGTGGCAGAAGTCAACCAGAAGTTATCACCCGCTCACAAAGAACAACCTCCCAGGCTCATTGTGAGCATCAGCTTGGACATCAGTCACCCAGGTTCTCTTTTCCCACTCTTCTTTCCGGCCTGACCTCTTTTCCTCTGCCTTCTACATCCATCTCCATCCCCTTTCTTAGGGCTTTAGGGCATTCTTTCCAAGACTGGCCTCCCTTCCTCCCTTTTCTAGATAGAATCTGCAGGCATACTCTTAACCGAGACTTAGCCTCTCACCATCAAGAATACACGTCTGACCTGGGGCAGGAATGCGGGGCTCAGTGACCAAAAGGATACCACAGAAGCACAAGGATACCTACAATCCCAACACTGGGGTGACAGAGATAAGCTCCAGGTTCAGTGAAAGAACCTGCCTCAAATAAAACAAGGTAGCCAGTGACTGAAGGAGACACTGACAACACCTCTGGCCTCCATATGCACAGATGTGCGCTCTCTCTCTCTCTCTCTCTCTCTCTCTCTCTCTCTCTCTCTCTCTCTCCTCTCTCTCTTTCTTCTCAAAAGAGTATTGTTCCAGTCAATCTTCCTCTCAAATGAATGTTAAATGATGCTGCCACAGTCCCCAGCACTGCTGGAACTCAAATTCTCTGTCAGTCTGTCTATCTGTCCATCTATCTATCTATCTATCTATCTATCTATCTATCTATCATCTATCTGTCTACCTATCTATCTATCTATCTATCTATCTATCTATCTATCTATCATCACCTGAACCCCCATTATGTGGTCATTTTCCCATGTATCCCATGGCTTTCAAGAGCATCTACATGCTAAAGATTACAAAACATCTTCAGTTTCAACTCATCCTCTGGCCTCAGCACGTATACCTCACCGTGCAATTAAGATCTCCACTTTGGACTCTGTGGTAATTTGAATGAAGATGGCCCCCATATGCTTTATGCTATAGGGAGTGGCATTATTTCAAAGGGTTAGGATGTGTGGCCTTGTTGGAGTGGGTGTGGCCTTATGTGACACACCTGGAGGAAGTGTGTCACTAAGGGGGCGCTTTGAGGTTTCAGAAGCTCAAGTTGGGTCCAGTGTCATTTTCTCTTCCTGCTGCCTTCCAGTCCAGATAACAACCCTCCAGTTCCTTCTCCGGCACTATTCTGCCTACTTACCTCCATGATGATAATGGATTAAATCTCTGAAACAGTAAGCCAGCCCCAGTTAAATGTGTTCCCTTATAAGAGTTGCCACAGTCATGGTTTCTCTTCACAGCAATAAAACCCTAAGACAGACTCCTACAGAGACCTTAAACTTAAAACCAAACATCTCCTTCTCCCCAATCATCCTTCCCATCGCCACTGTGGGGCCACTTGTTGTTCAGCCATCTTTAAGTACCTTCCTCACCCCCAGAGCCCACCTTTCAGCATCTAAAAGGCTCAACCCTCAAGTTCTACCCTCAACTCTGATCCCTGCTCACCGGCTCCTCCATTACCAGCTCCCGCATCACGGCTCTGACCTAAGCCACCATCGTCTCTCTCCCCACATAATCCTACTACCCTGCAAGCCTGACTTCTGGCTGGTCTTCTTGCCCTATCCCCAGTGGTCCCCACACTGAGGCAGAAAAGAACCCGTGAAAACTCACAATCCACCTTCTGCTTGCAGCCTTCTCAGAAGCCACCCTCGTCCACCATCCCAGCATCCCACTGTGCCTTTAACATCCTACAGAATCTAACTCCAGGCTTCCTGTGTAGCCACCTGTGCTGGGGATTGATGTCCCCATTAGCAAACACCTTCCCATCTGCCTACTGTTGAACTTGTCGCTGCTCCATTTCTGGCTCGGATAGTCACACTAGATACTGCTCTCTACTTCAGAGCCTTGCTCTGGTGGTCACCTCCTCAAGGACATTTATAGCAGTGCCACACAAAATGCATGCTTTCTCTCCTATTGGGAATCTAGGTTCATATCTATAGCATAGATAGATGTGAGGGTATGTGTGGGAAGGAGCAGAGTAAAGAGAGGTGGGTGGAGAGAGAGTTATGAGGGAAAGTACAGATGTCACATATTCTATCATGTGTGGACCATAGATTCAAGTGCCATGTATGTGTACATATTCATGTATGTACATATATGGCATATATATGACATATGCACCTAAATATGGCAATATGTGTGTGCATACATGTGAATGTATACGTGTGTGTATTATATATGCATACATCATGTACTATGTCAAATATGCATATATCATTTATTCTGTGGAGATGTATGTATATAGAAGAGTGAGTAGACCAAGAAGGAAAGGTGGAACCAGGAAGTTTGATGGATAGTAAAACAGAACAAAACACAATGACACATATGTAACATGTCATGAAGAGTCCATGAGTTTTGTGCTCACTAGGAAACTTAAAACATTGTGAAGTTGGAGACAGAGCCTTGCCACTGCTCCCAGTGTCTACAGATGTTGTCTTGCTCTCCTCACTGATGGTGCCTCCTTGCATTTCACAGCCGTGATGGATCCATCTGCATTTTCATTTGTTTATGCTCTGTCTCTTCCCAATGCACGTAGGCTTCAGGCAGCCTTTGAGCCACTGTGTCCTTTGTGCCTTAAACCCAGTCTGAAGAGGACTAGATGCTCAATCTTGTTGTTCAGTTCCATATTAATCTGGATCACAAGAGCCGTGCTCTACCCGTTAGATGCTCTCCTTAGCTTGGCATCTCGCTTTTTTGCAAATACTTCCAACAAATCATAGGTCTTGTTAAGGAAATAATGATCCATTTACATCAAGGAAGTCTATACATTCTTGGTCCGTTTTCATTAAAAAGCCATGGTGCCTATGGAAAGGAACTCAGGGATATGCCCCAAAATGAAAATGAGATAATTTTTTAAATTATAAAATGGTGACTGAAATTTCTTTTCTTCTTTAGCTAGACTGTACATCCTTGTCTTTGAGGCAAGAAAAAAAAACACTATTACTTTTATAATGAGAATTGAATAGAAAAAAGATAATGCCTGCTTAGAGGTAAATAAACAACCACAGCCCCAAGCACTCAGTACTCTGGGTGATGTGATCTTAGTTCTACCCCTTAGCTTGCCCACGAGCAAGCTGCAGACACAGCCACGAAACATAGGAGCATCCTCTTCATAGCTAAAGAGTGGTGGGGCTCAGAGGTCGATGTCACAGTTCAGCTTCTTGCAAACAGCAACGGCAGGTGGGCTAGCAAGTCTTTTCCAGGGCATCCGTGAGTATAATGGAGCCTCTCCTTCTCAGTCAAGACACCTGCATTTCACGATTCATCCCTAGGGAGTGTCGAGTCCTGGAAATGTGCACCCTGTAGGGAGGTCAGTAGAGTGACTTTGCTTCATCTTCTAGTCCTCTGGAGTCTTGCATGACCACTGCCTAAACAACCACCCACAGTTTGCAAGCAAGACCTAGTGTCCCTACACACTGCTCTGGGGCAGCCTACTCCAACAAGAACTAAAAGCAGGAGCTGGAGCCTAATTCAACCCCCTCCTCTTCTCTTTCCATCCACAGACTACCAGTCCTTCCTACAACCTACTCAAACACCTCCAACAAACACGTCCATGCCGGCAAGCCAGGCTCCGCTTGCATCCTGGAAATTTCCCATTAAAACTGAAAGCACTTCTGGGAGTCAGTGATATTTTGCCCAAATCTGAGCTGAATGCTGCAGCCCCAGGCAGATAGAGGAGCTGGATCATTAGCCCTGCCCGATGTCTCCTACCACAGGCTCAGGAAGAAAGGTTCATTGGGCAGCCATCAAATGAGACCTCGACCAGCCTCCTTCTGCCTACATGGCCTCAGTTTCCCCATCTGTAAACCCAAGAGCCTAAACAGGGAAGCAGAGAGTTCTGTTTGAAATTCAAAAGTAAATTAGTGCAGACTTTGATCTTATAAGTAGTGGGAGACCCAGGCTCCTTCTCATTACTTTAGGGACCCCTAGGGCTAAGAAGGAGCCTTCTATCTCTCCAGTTTGGGGTATTTGACTTGTTAGATGGTTTAGATTGTGGACCATCAGACTGGTATCCCACCTGCTCTTTTCTTTTCTCATATTTTGTGTTCTTATTCAGGACCCCTCCACTCACCCTTCACTCCCCAAAATACCACCAACAAGAGTCTCACTCTGTGAAGCAGATTTTTCTTGTCAGCCTGAGTCTGCAGTCTGTACCCTGTGGTGAAGCAATGTACTTAAGTCAGAAGTGAAGTATCCTAGGCTTTGACATCTTTACCCATTTCTCCCATCAAGAATCTCCCCCACCACCTCCCCTCTCTCATAAGCTCCTTTTTCTTTCTCTCCTGTTGACCCACAACCTTGATTCTTATGAATTATGTAGAACAGCCTGCCTTTCACTTTATTTGGCTATTTTAGTGGCTTATATTTTTCCACATTTTAACACCCAAAGCAGCCCATAAAATATAGTTAAAGCAAAAACAATTTCTTTTTTTTTTCTTTTCTTTTTTTTTCAAGACAGGGTCTCTCTGTAGCTTTGGAGCCTGTCCTGAAACTTGCTCTGTAGACCAGTCTGGCCTCAACTCACAGAGATCCACCTGCCTCTGCCTCCCAAGTATCAGGATAAAAGGTGTGTGCCACCACGGCCTGGCCCACGAGGACAATTATTTAATAGAACTTCTGATACAAATCATTAACAGCTTTGTTGAACCCCTATTTATATATCAGACACGGATCTCTACTTCTATGCCAGAAACAGACATCACTAATCAATCACACTGCTCATCACCATGAATAGGGTATCATTCCCAGCAGATAGATGTAAGCAGATCACCAACTGATAATAGCTGTTATGATGAGTGTAATCTCTTTGCAATCTCTGATCCCTGATGACATCAGATTCCATCTCATTTTGATTTATTACCATGATTATAAAAAATAAAATCTCTTATAAATTCTAATGAAGGCACTATTGATCATTTGCATAGAAAAGGTTCAGATGGGACTGGAGAGATGGCTCAGCAGGTAAAGCGCTAGCTATGCAAACCTGAGGACCAGAGTTCAGATCCCCAGGTGCTACCTGTAATCCCAGCCTGGGGAGCATAGACAGGAAATCCTCAGAGCAAGTCAGACGGCCAGGCTCACTGAATGATGAGCTCTGGGGTCAGTGAGAGATGTTGCCTCCATGTGTTCAAGGCGGAGAGCAATTGAGGAAGCCATCTGGTATCAACGAGAGGTCTCCACGTGTATGCGCACATGCATGAGTATGCACTGGAACACATCTATGCACCAGTGCAGCTGTAAACACACATACACATGCACAGACCCACCACATACATATAAGTAGATATATAGATGGAGATGAAAATCAGAAATCCAGACTGTCAGCTCAGACACAGTCTTCACACCGGTTCCTCTCCCCACCCTTGGCTCTAACAGTCTGCTGCAGACTCTAACATAACCCACGTTTGATCACACCTTTGGCTTAAAATAGGAAAGGGTATGTTCATATAAAAATATCATGACTTCATCCTCTGCTCAAAATATTCTCCCTGGTTCTTCTTGCCTTGACTTCCCCCCACTCAACCTTTAAGGCTCAGCTGGGGAGACTTTCTTCAAGCAGCTTCCTCTCTGACATCCTCCATCTCCCTTCACATGCACATGCAGAGGGCCACGCATGTTTCTTTATCACCTGTACCCTCATTTCGTTGTGTGGCTTTGTTTACTGTCTACATCCCAACTGAATTCCAGCCCTAGCAACAGATGTACCCACACTTAGTAGCTGTGTAGTAAGTTGTTGCTAAATGATCGATTGGTGCCTAGCTAGCTAATCAATAGTTGCTTTCTAGAGAGTTTGTGAGACCTAGCTTTAGCAAACTACCTGGCACCTAGAAAGTTCTTCGTAAAGAAAAGCAATAGTTTCGCAACTGGAGGGCTGTATGACCTCTACTTATATTGCCACATTTAATCCTCATAAGAACATATGCAAAGACACCATGATTGTTCCCAGTGGAGAGATGAGGATACTGAGGCTCCGAGAAGTGACGAGAGCTTGTTTAGTGTTAAATGACAGCTGTCATCGACACATTGATGCTCTGTCTGTGAGCTGTCCAAGGGAGAACAGGAACAACCATTAGCATTGGGACTTGAAGGTAAGTGAGGTTTTTCACTGGAGGGAAGTCAGGGGTAGCAGAGCTAGGGCTCCGAGCCTCAGAGTCTGCCCATCTTCAGTCCTTCTCAGGGCATCGTCAGCATCCACAGCTTTTGCAAAGGAAAGAAGAATACTTTCCCAGTCTCTGTGACACACAAACACACACGCACAAACACACACATGTATGCACACACTCACACATATGTACACACACAAACACACATGCACATATGCACACACATGCACACAAGCATACACACGTATTAGTGGGAGAAACGCTGCCTCTGTGGTTGCTATGGATGAGACAAAAACCTCACCAGCACAGCGTTTGGTGTACTGTTTAACTTTCTAGGCAGTAACTCAGAAAAATTGAGGACAAAATCTCCTCCTCCCTCTCTCTCTCTTCCCCTCCCTTCTCTGTCTCTCAAACACGTGAATGTGCATGCACACTCATGCAAGCACAGACGTGTGCACACACACAAACACACACACGTTTCTGTCAATCCTAAAAAAGATTTTTTTAAGTGAGAAAAAACATAGCTAAGGATTCCTGGAACCGAGTAGATGGATCCGTGGGGTAAAGTACATGCCACGTGAGCCTGAGGATGTGGGTTCCAGTTCCTAAGATTCACATAAAAACTGGGTGTAGCCGATCAATCCCAGTGTATCCCTGCAGGTGGGAGGCAGACATTGGAGCTTCGTTGGAGGCTGGTGGGCCAGTTAGTTTGGTGCTCACAGCAGCAGATTCTCTACTGTGAGCACAGAAGAGGCTGTCTCAAAGAAGACAAAAGGGAGGACCAACATCAGAGGTTGACCTCTGACCTCCATGGGTGGGCATGGGTGGGCAACATATATGAATGCACATACTACACACCTCCACATACATACACTTGCTATAAAATACAAACAAGAGAAAAGTATTTCTGTTCAATGAGTATATGTGTTCTGTGGTAGAAAAGAAATTTCTCCTATTGCCTGAAAACAAAGAGAAATTATTGGGTACAATTAATTGTTCAAACTGCCCAAGATTTGAAAGTAGAGTGAGTAACCAGATTCCGCTTGGAGAGCTGTGCTCATTAGCTCAGAGGAAGGAACCATTTCCTATGCGTGATTAACTCGCCACCATCAGTGATTTACACAGCAGATGATCAAAGAATCTGTTACCCACAGACAGGCTGCGTACCAGTCATTCAGCCCACACAGGACAGTTCTGTCTGTGCTGTTCCAGGGGGGTCTGTGGTTAATGTCTTGACCCAGGAAGATGCTGTTTGTCTTCGGCACAGCTCTCCCAGGGTTTCTCAAATGAAGCTCAAAGGAGCCACACGGCTTCCCTGGACTCAGTGACTGAGGTGGACCTTGCGTCAGACTGTCTTTGGTCTCCACTCTCTCTTGCTATTGCTTCAAGGGTCAGGGCAAGGCTGGAATATAACACCAAGCACGAGCAGGCTCAAGCCCAACCAAGAGAGTCCTCAGAACTAAAAGAGAGAGCCACAACCAAGACTGTGAGATAGATCTTTGGAGATATGTTCAGGACGTATTGAACATATACCATGATGCTGCCAACTGAGCATGCTCTGGTCTCATCTCCCCATGCTGGACAGAAAAACCTTCCTAAGGACCCAATGATTTCCTTCAGTGCTAGTTAGCAGGTGGAAATATAAGCAACTCCTCAATACCATTTCCTTCTGCAAAAGGCTAAAGATACTGAGGATACAAGGGTGGGAACAGAATCACAAAATCAGTCACAATTAGGAATAACAAAGACCCAGTTCAATCAGAGCACTAGAGTCCAACCTGAAAGCCACCACCTCCTACAGGGCTGTACAGATACTGCAAGTCAAATACCTTGTCCCCAGTACAACTACTTCACAGGGCTGTCTATAGACCTACTTAGCGGATAGGGAACCATGTTGTAATAAGAGCGGCGGGGCTGCGTCCCCGGCACCCAGCTGCCCGCATGGCTAGCTTATGCCCCACGCCACCCGGCTAGCTTTACCCGAAATAATTACACGGAAACTGTATTCTTTTGAACACTGCCTGGCCCATTAGTTCCAGTCTCTTATTGGCTAGCTCTTACATATTGATCTAACCCATTTCTAATATTCTGTGTAGCACCATGAGCTGGCTTACCAGGAAAGATCTTAACCTGTGTCTGTCTGGAGTGGGAGAATCATGGCGACTCACTGACTCGGCTTCTTTCTCCCAGCATTCTGTTCTGTTTACTCCACCCACCTAAGGGTTGGCCTATCAAATGGGCCTAGGCAGTTTCTTTATTAATTAACCAATGAAAGCAACAGATTAATACAAGGCCCACCTTCATCAGAACCAGACTATTCAGAAAAAAAGAATATCTCTGCACTCCATGGTGTTTAACCAAATAGTTTTGCATTTCTTACCAGGAGCCTGGTTTCATCGGGAAGAGCATATTACTTCAGATGCCTTAGGGACAGGCTAGCAATGATGAAGGACAAACAAATACAAGGAGAGAAGATGAAGATGCCAAGGCCCCTTTCTGGGCCAGGGTTGATCTGTGACAGATTCTTCACTAAGGACTCATATAAACAGGAGAAGTTTCCATATAACTAAACTGACATGATTACTAAAATGGCCTGTGCTGTAAAATGATACACTTCTTCCTCCTCTTGTGTATTGAAATCGGCTTCTTTTATGAAATGATGGCATTGACAAGACCTGTTCTTTTCAAAGTCATGTCAGCAAATTCAGAAGTTGGCCGACTACCGTTCTCTATTGGAATAGTTCGCTATTGGAACTCTCCTTTTATCTCTTCTTCATAAATGTCACCAGTTCACAAACTGTCCAAATTGGGCAGCCAGTGCTATAAATGAAGACCAAGCAGAAAAAGTTCTATGGCAGCACAGCAAGGGGCATACATCTTCTTCCTACTTGAATGGAATCAGAAAAAGGTTTCAATGGTGTTGACATTTGGATTAAGGCTTTAAAGATGGATGTGCTTTTATCACATAGAGATCAAGGTAAATTTGAGAGGTCATTCCAGGTGGAAGACATGGCCAGAACAAAAGTGCAGGGTGAGAACAGAGCCTCAAAAATCAGTCAAACTCAGAACAAAGACCTCTATTAACCAGAGCAGTGGATTTCAACCTGGGAGCCACTGTCTCCTATAGGGCTATAGATGTACTGCAAGGTAAATGTGGAATCTTGTCCTAAGAATAGCTAGTTACTTCTCAAAGGCATTATGGCTCTACTTAGTCAGCAGCATTCCTGAATTCGGTAACGCATTTAGTCAACTGCTCATCTTTGAAACAGTGACCAATAAGAGAATCAAGAGGGCCAGAGCTGTCAAGGGAAGAAAGACTTACACTCATTGTTAAAAGTACTTCTGAGAAAACAGGTGTGAGCACCAACTGTATACAAGGCTCAAAGTAATATAAGAATAATTTATGGATTAGGATAAATGTTCTGTCTTGGCACAGAAGCGTTATAGTGTAGGTTCTTGTGAAACAGTAGGATTCTTGAAAGATCAAGATCCAATAGGAACTTGGAGGTCCCCAAATTGACACTGCAGTGACTCTTCAGTGAACTTGGGTGTTGAAAATGCCATCCCCACTCTGTTGCACCCCCATTCATCATCCCTCACCATAGCAATGGACCAGGTTGATACAACCAATCTTGATTCACTTCATTAGCCCAAATATCTATACACCAGACCTTGTGAATGTTGGTTGTTCTCACATATGCCCTAGAGAAGGTCCTCATTCAAATAGGACCCATCTCACTGGCTCACTTCTCTCCCAGTACATCCTACATATAGCAAGCAAGTGGCCTGGGGCTATAAGGGTCTCCAATTTCAGTACAGGATGCTGTTGACTCATCCTTACTCCAAGGCCATGGTCTTCGATGAACAGCACAGACTCCATTCACTCCCTCCTTATACTCTCTCCCCACCCCTCTGTTCTTGCTCAGTCTGTCAAATTCATGAGAATTCCGGTGTCTGTTACATTCTTGGTCTATGGAACCCAATCTGGAACACAGCCTGGCATCATTCCCTGAAACACAGTGTTATCAGTAATACATTTAGTTCATATGTTTAAGACCTGCTAGCCAGGCGGTGGTGGTGCACGCCTTTAATCCCAGCACTCGGGAGGCAGAGGCAGGCGGATCTCTGTGAGTTTGAGGCCAACCTGATCTAGTTCCAGCTAGTTCCAGGACAGGAACCAAAAACCCACAGAGAAACCCTGTCTCCAAAATCAAAAAAAAAAAAAAATAATGGAGGAAGGTCATTGGTTAATTAATAAACTGTTTGGCCCTGGTAGGTTAGAACATAGGTGGGTGAAGTAAACAGAACAGAATGCTGGGAGAAAGAGGAAGTGAGGTAAGACACCTCAGACAAACAGACATCTTCAGGGCAGACGCGATAAAGCAAGCCGCCAGGTCAGACATGCTGAATCTTTCCCGGTAAGACTGGTGCTACACAGATTATTAGAGATGGGTTGATCAGGATATGAGAATTAGCCAGTAAGGGGTAGAGCTAATGGGCCAAGCAGTGTTCAAAAGAATACAGTTTCCGTGTAATTATTTTGGGGCATAAGCTAGCCAGGCGGCCGGGAGCCAGGTGACAGGAACACAGCCCGCAGCTCCCCACAACAACAACAAAAAAAGACCTGCTAAGTACCAGACAACTCTTTTTTGTTTGTTTTTGTTTGTTTGTTTGTTTTTCGAGACAGAGTTTCTCTGTAGCTTTGGAGCCTGTCCTGGAACTATCTCTTATAGACCAGGCTGGCCTTGAACTCACAGAGATCCACCTGCCTCTGCCTCCTGAGTGCTAGGTGTTGGGGTTAAAGGCATGCGCCATCACTGCACAGCTGACAACTCTTTATACACCTCTTTTCATGGTACGTAATAGGCTCCGTGCCACTGTTCCCACTCTACAGATGCTCTGAGTGGTGTTGGCATGGGACACCCTTATCGACTTTCCTCCGTTCTCTGGTGGAGAAGTAGACACCCCAAGGGTGCACCCCTCTTTCTGCACAATGATCCTTCCCTCTATTGCACACATTCTTCAAGCTCTTCCTCCCTCTCCCACCCCTCCCACTTCTAGTACCCACTCACCACCGAAGGTCAACGAGGTCAATTGTGTGAATTTCACAGCTCAGGACCTCCTAAGGCAGACATTTTAATTTGTTCCCATGTGCTTTGGTTTTCTTTCAGAATTCTTTATTTTTTTTTTCAAATTGTCCATAAGCACTTTAGACCTCCCAAGACAGCTCCCTCCATGTGATTCTAGCATTCTTAAGAGGGCATGTGTGGAGGGAACACAGGGATCTTATATTCTTCACTGTGAAGTATTCAAAATAATTGATGAAATACAAAGCTAGCCTGGAACTAGAGGCTTCTCGCTCCCAAAGAACTAAGCCTCATGGTGGTGGGATCAAAGGGTCCGTATCCATCCCTTCTCAGAAAGATGGGGCACAAAAGATAGATGGTGACTTGAAAGAAGAAAAAGACAGAGCAAGTATGATAACTGAAGAAGAGGGGAAATTAAGGCACAAATATGGATGCTTTCCATGGGGTGTTCCTTCTGTCTGGAATCTTGTCTCCCTTTCTCTTACTATTGAGCTCACATTTGTGCTTCAAAACCCAGTTTAAATGTCAATAACATAAGAAAATTTACCTTGAGTCTTCCCAGTTTCCCAGCATGGCCACTGCTATCCACGGTCATACAGAGCACAGGCTCTGTGCGGGGCTTAATATTTCATTCTCCTATGACACAATTTAGGGTCATATCCCTTTGTCTCAGCCCCTTTTCATGTTTCTATAGTAAACTCCTCAGAAAAAAATTGTCCCGAGGGCTGACGGGTTCATCTAGGCTCCTAGTTCAAGGGTGGAGTGCATCAGGGCAGGAATCCCATCCACAGTTAGGAGATGGAGTGTATCAGACTCTGATGCACTTACTCCATTTTCTTCAGCCCAGGACTCCAATTGGTGCTGCCCACATTCAGGGTGGGCCTTCCCATCTCAGTACTCTAAACTAGATATCCCTTTTGAGGAGTCCAGAAGCGTGTCTGCTGGATTGTTCTGGGCCCTGGAGAGCTGGCTTTTGGTACTAGACATCACATCTCTTTTGCTAGTTTTGTGACTTGTGCAAGTACTTCATCATCTCTAAGCCTTTGGGTTCCTCATCTCCGAAACAGAATGAGCATCAAGTGCTTGGTGCTGAGTGTGGGATAGGATCCACACTCAAGTGACATCAAAGTTCCTCTCTCCTGTTACTGTAAGGAGCCACAGCATGGCTCCCCAAGTGTCCTCGTTGCTCATTAGTACTTTACCCTCAACGGCTTTGTGTTAATTAGCATGCAAGTGCATGTCTCATTTCCTTAACTACACTGCAAGACCCCGGAGGACAGAGTGCATCTTGTACATGTTCACATCCCACACAGTCACAAGAACGGTGCCAGACACATAATCCATGCTCAAATATTTACAGAATAAATTCTTAAAGCGTCGGCTATAGGTGCTTGTTTTCATTGGCAACAGAACAAATGGCATTTGTATTTACACCTTGTTTCCAGGACTAATTAATTGATGTGGGTCTTATAATCATAAAAGCCCCTTTAAACTCTCCTCTAATAATGGCAGACGTCATCAATTAAACAAACCACTGGATGTATCAACAACCTATTAATTTACTCTTCACGGAGGGATGTTGGTAGATTTTTAGCTGTCTGGCTGTGCAGTAGAGTTGGTGCTAGCTAGAATATTCAGTGTGGTTTCAGACCCTCCACCAACACTGCTTCCTCTGTGAGAGATGATTGGGGGACAGGTCTAGAGAGATGGTGGGTAAGAGCATTTGCTGTATGGAAGTGAGGACCTAAGCTCGAATCCCCAGGTCCAGACCCTGTCCCTAAGGGATTAAGATGACTGAGGTATTAAAAACTGACTCCTAACAACTTATCACACCCAAAAATGACTGAATTTTTAGGGTCACTTATGTAAACTATCATATCATCAACAAATAGTGAGAGTTTGACTTCTTCTTTTCCAATTTAGATCCCTTTGATCTCCTTTTGTTGTCTTACTGCTCTAGCTAGAACCTCAAGAACTATATTGAATAGATAGGGAGAGAATGGACAGTCTTGTCTTGTCTCTGATTTCAGTGGGATCGCTTTGAGTTTCTCTCCATTAAGTCTGATGTTGTCTGTTGGCTTGCTGTATATTGCCTTTATTATGTTTAGGTATGTTCCTTGTATCTCTGCTTTCTCCAAGACCTTTATCATGAAAGGATGTTGGATTTTGTTGAAGGCTTTTTCAGCATCTAATGGGATGATCTTATGGTTTTTATTTTTCAGTTTGCTTATATGGTGGGTTACATTGACAGATTTTTCTATGTTGAACCATCACTGCATCTGTGGGATAAAGTTGACTTGATCACGGTGGATGATTTTTCTTATGTGTTCTTGGACTCGATTTGCCAGTATTTTATTGAGTATGTTTGCATCAATGTTCATGAGTGAGACTGGCCTGTAATTCTCTTTCTTAGTAATGTTTTTGTGTGGTTTGAGTATCAGAGTAACTGTAGCCTCATAAAAAGAGTTTGAGCCGGGCAGTGGTGGCACACGCCTTTAATCCCAGCACTCAGGAGACAGAGGCAAGCATATCTCTGTGAGTTCAAGGTCAGCCTGGTCTACAAGAGCTAGTTCCAGGACAGGAACCAAAAAGCTAAGGAGAAACCCTGTCTCGAAAAATCAAAAAAAAAAAAAAAAGAGTTTGACGATGTCCCTTCTTTTTCTATTGTGTAGAACAATTTGAGGAGCATTGGTATTAGTCTTCTTTGAAAATCTTGTAGAATTCTGCGCTGAAACCTTCTGGTCCTGGGCTTTTTTTGTTTGGGAGACTTTTGATGACTGTTTCTATTTCTTTAGCAGTTAGAAGTTTAATTTGCTTCTCCGGTCTTGATTTAGTTTTGGTAAGTGATATTTATCCAGAAAATTGTCCATTTCCTTTAAGTTTTTCCAATTCTGTGGAGTACAGGTTTTTGAAATATGACCTGATGATCCTCTGGATTGCCTCCATGTCTGTTGTTATGTCCCTCTTTTCATTTCTGATTTTGTTAATTTGTATAGTCTCTCTTTGTTACCGAGTATGTGGTCAATTTTAGAAAAGGTTCCATGAGGTTCTGAGAAGAAGGTATATTATTTGCTGTTTGGATGTCTGTTAAGTCCATTTGAGTCATAACATCTGTTAGCTCCCTTATTTCTCTGTTAATTTTCTGTCTGACAGACCTGTCCAGTGGTGAGAGTGGGGTGTTGAAGTCTCCCACTATCAGCGTATGGGATTTAATGTGTGATTTAAGCTTTAGAAGTGTTTCTTTTACATATGAGGGTGCCCTTATATTTGGGGCATAGATATTCAGTATTGAGATTTCCTCTTGATGGATTTTTCCTGTGATTAATATGAAATGTCCTTCTTTGTCTCTTTTGACTGATTTTAGTTTGAAGTCTATTTTGTTAGATATTAGCATGACTATACCAGCTTTTTTCTTAGGTCCATTTGATTATAAAATTTTTTGAAACCCTTTACTCTGAGGCAATGCCCATCTTTGAGGGTGAGGTGTGTTTCTTGTATACAGCAGAAGGATGGATTCTGTTTTCATATCCAATCTGTTAGCTTGTGTCTTTTTATAGGTGAGTTGAGTCCATTTATATTAAGGGATATTAATGACCAGTGACTGGTAGTTTCTGCTATTTAGTTTTCATTGTTGTTAGTGTTATTGTGTGTTCCTTCCTCTTCTTTGGGATTTGTTGCTGTGATATCAATTTCTGTCTGTGTTTTTGTGGATTAGCTAACTTCCTTGTGTTGTAGTTTTCCTTCTAGTACTTTGTGTAGGGCTGGCTTTGTGGCTAGGTATTCTTTAAATCTGGCTCTGTCATGAAATATCTTGTTTTGTCTATCAATGGTGATTGAAAGTTTTGCTGGGTATAGTAGTCTGGGATGGCATCTGTGGTCTCTCAATGTCTGCATAATGCTTGGCCAGGACCTTCTGACTTTCATTGTTCCCATTGAGAAGTCAAGTGTAATTCTAATAGGTCTGCCTTTACATGTTACCTGGCCTTTTTCCTTTGCAGCTCTTAATAATCTTTCTTTATTCTGTATGTTTGGTATTTTGATTATCATGTGGTGAGGGGACTTTTTTTTTAATCCAGTCTATTTGGTGTTCTGTAAGCCTCTTGTATCTTCATATGCATTTCTTTAGGTTGGGAAAAGTTTGCCTCTATGATTTTGTTGAATATATTTTCTGTTCTTTTGAGTAGGATTTCTCCTTCTTCTATCCATATTATTCTTAGGTTTGGCCTTTTAATGGTGTCCCTTATTTCCTAGATATTTTATGCTAGGCTTTTGTTAGATTTAAGGTTTTCTTTGACCAATGAATTTATTTCTTCTATTGTATCTTCAGCTCTTGAGATTCTCTCTTCCATCCCTTGTATTCTGGTGTTTATGCTTGCATTTGTGGTTCCTGAGTGTTTTCTCATAATTTCCATTTCTATAATTCCCTCGATTTGTGTTTTCCTTATTGTTTCTATTTCAATTTTCTTGTCTTGAATTGTTTCTTTCATCTGTTTGATTGCTTTTTCTTGTTTTTCTTTAAGAGACTTGTTGATTTCTTCCAATTTTTTGTTTGTCTTTTCCTCCATTTCTTTGAGGGAATTTTTCATTTCCTCTTTAAGGGCCTCAAACATTCTCCTAAAGTTATTTTTTAGGTGACTTTCTTCTGCTTCATCTATATTTAATTGTTCAAGTCTTACTGTTGTAGGGCCACTAGATTTTATTGGTGTTGTGTTGCTCCTTGTGGTGTTGAGTGTGTTCTTACCTTGTCTACCCATCTTTCCCTCTGATTGGTGTAGTTGGGATGTAGCTCTGCTGATCAATCTTCCAGGTGCCAGTGGAGCCAATGCTCAGATGGTTGCCCCTCGTTGTGCAGTCAGGGCCATGGTTCTAGTCACCCTGGAGGTCATTGGGTGTTCCTGGAGGTCGATCAGCGCTCCAGGGGGTCTTTTGGGCCTGCTTCCATGGAGGTTGCTTGCTTTGGGCTGCTCCCACTGAGGCTGCTGCATTGGGCCTGCTCCAGCAGAGGTTGCTGGCTCAGGCCTGTTCCCTCAGAAGTGGCTCCTTTGTGCCTGCTCCTGTGGAGGTCATTGGTTGCTCTTGCTGAGGTAGCTGACTCAGGCCTGTTCCCATAGATGTCCCTGTCTCGGGCCTGCTCCCTTAGACATCCCTGACTCATGCCCAGTCTCACAAAAGTCTCTAGCTCAGATCTGCTCTCTCAGTGGTTGCTCCCTTGTACCTGCTCCTATGGAGGTCCTGGCCTCAGGCTTGCTCCTGAAGAGGTCTCTGGCTTGGGCCTGCTTCCTTAGTGGTGGCTCCCTTGTTGAAATTTAATGTTTTTAAAGGAATAAAGTGGAGATACCTGACATCCTCTGGACTCATCACACTCCCAAACATAGCAACTCCATTTTAACCAGAGTTCTCAGCCTTGAGAGAGTGAATATCTCAACTGCTTCACTAGTCCCACACGAATGCTATTACATGCCCACATATGCTTCTTCCAACACAAATGCACACACACACACACAGATACAAACACCACACAACACATTTATATATGAACCACACTTACATTCACACACACAAACACACACATACCACACACACTACTTATAAACACATACATATACTCAAAATATACACATGAATATACATACACACACACACACTCCCACACACAAATATACTCAGATACACAGACACAGATACCACACATACATGTGCCACAAGTATATTGACACACATACAAATATACATACATACACACACACATAAAGTACACATGTACAGAAACACATATACAAGTACACTATACACTTCCACATACAAATAGGTACACACAAAAAATGAAAAAATGATAACACAAGTGTGGATGCAGAGGTGACACACGGGCACATCCCATCGGCTCCAGGAACACCATTAACTGTTCATTCACGGCAGTTCTAAGAATGACAGGAGGATGGGGATGCTTTGTGTAGCCGCCTCGACGGGTTACTCTGTCTAGGGTTTGTAACCCGCCTGGCTGGCCAGTTATTCCAGGGTCACGGAGAGGCACCACCTGAAAGGCATAGGCTGATGAGAGGATGGAGGCTAAGCGTATTTGTCAAAGCCTCCGTTTATTAGGGTCATGGTTACAGCTTATATAGCCCCTGAATGGGGAGCTTGGGGGGCTGGGGCACGGGGTCTTGCCACGTGGTCCACGCCCATCACGTAGTCCGAGAGGTTACGATGGGTCAGGTCACGATTCCTTGGTCGGGAAGTCACAAGGTGACCCACATAGTTCTCTAGATAGTTTGGAATGTGAGGCAGGTTCTGCTAACAGATAGCTCTCAATTAACAGTTAATTTGGGTGTGGGATAGGCTTGGTCAATAAGACTATTCTCAATACAATTGGGAAGTAAAGCTCTCTGCAAAACTCCTCACGGCGGTGCTTCCTATAATAATTTGGGGGGACACGGCTCCTGACAGCTTTGTAGAGAGAAGACGCAAGCACTGGCTCTGCCATTTGTCTGTGGGCAAATTGTTTTGATCATTTTCATATACGCAAAACGGAGATTCAACACCAGCACACAGAACTGTTATGAAGAATGAACAATGACGTGAAGATAGCTGCTGGATTTGCGCTAACCCAGCCTTTCTGCAACACACCTCACTTTCTCCACTTCACTATCAAGTAGTCAACAACTGTTTTCTAACTACCTACTGTGCGCTTGGCCCTAGAGAAAGACACGAAGGACAGAGAGGTCATGGTCTGGGAGAGGAAGCAGACAGCAAAGGAGACACTTTGAAAACATACCATTGAAGAGACCAAAGGGACATGGAGGAGGAGACTCACCCATGGTAGGAAGGCCACCGAAAACTTCCTCCAGAGAGTCTTTTGCCCTAGAGGGGGAGTGAGAATGGGATGGGACAAGAGACACAAGAGATGGAGACAAGACAGGATTCTGTCAAGTCTCGTTTATTCAAGGGAATAATCCAGGTAAATCTAGGGTAAGAGAAACGAGGATGTTCTTCGTGTGTATATGGGTAACTAAACAACTTACCAGGCAACCTAACCGTGGTCTAACGGTCAGGCGGAATGTCCGTAACTACAACATGCAGAAAAGTCAGAATGTTCAGAACACAGGAACACTGGAGCAATAACTCCTTACAGAGTTAGTGTTTGAAAGATCAGAACAGCAGGAGAAGCCAAGCGCAACAGGGTGGGCGAAACCGATTCAGGGCGCAGTAAGTCTCCCACGGCCGTGCTAACACCTATGCTACCATTGCTCAATGTCTCCCCACCCTCTGTCGCCTTCGTGGTAGTGATAGACAGCAAACATTCTGAAAGCATTTCTGGGACATCTGTGGTAGGTCTGTATGATAGATGCTAGCAAGATGACACCAAGCTGAGGGAGACTGTTTACATCCCAGGCCTTCTACAACAAAGCAGACACACATCCTCATCCCTGAAGGATCTGCTCCAAGACCCACTAGGATGCCTAAAACTACAGATCATTCCAAATCTACATATACTTGAAGAATCTGTCCTATATGTATCTACAATAAAGTGCAATATACAAAACAGGCAGAATAGGAGGTTGACGGAAACCAAAAGCATTGATGGTAACACAGCGCCTTGAGAGTTAGCTGAAACTATTAGCCATTGACATCTGGCATGTTGAGGTCGTGGCTGATCACAGGTAACTGAAACAGCAGAAGGCAGAACTGTGATTAAAGAGCCTTGAGAACCTCAAGCCAGGAGGCCCAAGGTGTAGGGATTTATCATTGAACAGGTTCCAAAGAACCAAACAAAATCGAGGATCAAGGAGTCGGGGAAAGGTTATTTCTGAGGGCTGCGAGAGTATCCACCCCTACTTTCTCTTAACTTCAAGACACTTCCTGTCAACTTTGGCACTCCTGGCTCACAGGAAAAGTTGATCTATCTTGTTCCCATGCCTTCTGGTGTGCATGTGTGCATCCAAATTCCCCAGTTTCCTAAAGACATCTGCGTAATGTGTCACCTCCCACCCAAATCCCCCTCTCTCAGACCGAGATGCTTCTGCAAAGACGCTGTTCCCAAACACTGGCCCCGTCCAAGACCAGTGGATTCAGAATTTGTTACATGGGGCTGGGGGAATGTCCCCATCAGTAGAGGACTAGGAAAGCAAGCATGATGTGGTGGCTCCTGTCATCACCTTGACAGGATCAAAAATCACCTATGAGACAAGGGTCTGGGCATAGCGGTGAGGTAGTATCTAGGCGAAGCTAACTTCTGAGCGTGTAGAGGATCACCTTGACTATGCTCACTGTGCGGAAAGATCTGCCCATCGTGGGTGGCAGTATGCCCTAGGTTGGAATCCTGGACTGAGCACAGCACATGTTTGCTCCTTGACTATAGATGTCATGCCTTAATTTTACCCTGAGAGCCTGACTCTCTAACAGTGATCTGGAATAAACCCGTTCTCTCCTAAGTTGCTTTTGTCAGGAAAAGAAACTAAAACATGAGGGCATAAATGATGATGCCTAGAACCCACATAGAAGCTGGACATAATAGCACATGTGCCTGTAATCCAGCACTCTATGGTCAGATGGGAGGTGCAGGCGGGAGTCCGCAGACGATCACTGACTGGCTAGCCTGGTACATGGCAGCATTGAGTCCTTGTCTCAAAACAAAATGGAGGACCACGAAGGACCCAAAGGTTGGCCTCTCACCTCCAAACATGTGCCGAGGGCCATGTACAACTCCCCCTGCCCCATGCCTCCACACAGAAATTATTTTAGAAGACTTTGTTAAGGATGTAGGGGTGAATTTTCAGAGGTACAGTTTACCTCACTGAATCTTGTCCCATTCTCCCCACGTTCTAGGCAGTTCTGGATGGTTCCAGAAATAACAGTGTTCTTTTTATACTCTTAGAAATGGCATTATGGGAACCTATTCATCACCCTCACCAGCTGCCCAGGGTCACCTCCTCAGGGTCACCTCCTCAGGGTCACCTCCTCAGGGTCACTGCCAGTCCCTCTTCCAAGCATTCAGAATCTAAAATCCCAGCCACTCCCATTGTCCCTCCATCCCTGTGAATGATGAGCTGCTTTCTGCCTGTGGGTCAGCCTCTGAGTTTGCCCAGTGATCTCTGACCCCAGGATTCATATCCCTATGCGATTCCTGCTTCATTCCTTACGGCAGAAGTGATGGCATGGAGGAGACCGATCTCACTCACTGCTTTTCTCTCTTACCTGCCATTCTGATGAAGTCAGAGTCATATTGGGAGTCCTCTCTGGAGACACCCATGAGTCAAGGAGCTCCTCTACCCACAGCCAAAGACTTCACCACAAATATCCATGAAGAAGCTAGAACCTAACCATGGCCATCGGAGTGGTCATGGAAGCAGATCCTTCCCTCGGTGGAAACTGACTTCGGAAGAGACCCCAGTTTCAGCTGGGATATGGTGGTTGCCTTGTGAAAACACCGTGGGACAGAGGACCCAGGGAAGCCACCCCATCTACCTGGGTGACAGGCTATGCAGACACTGTAGGTGCTGTGTCTTGCATGCTGTCCCTTCTTCTCCAGTAGATGTTGAACCACCCCCCTGTATTCAATTCGGTTTAATTAACTTGCATGTTTCCCATCTTACAGATTGGGTGCTGGCTGTTTTAAGATAGCAACTGAGCCTTGACCTTAAGGATACTTGGGGTCAGCAATGTGATCATATGGAAGAGTGTGTAAGAAACAATCAGTGGCATGTGCAAAGTCCCGGGAGCATTCATCCCTTCAACACTGATAGAGCGCATACTTCTTAGTTAGGGTTTCTATTGCTGTGAAGGGACACCATGACCATGGCAACGCCTAGAAATGGAAGCATTTAATTGGAGCTGGCTTACAACTCAGAGATTTAGTCCATTATCATCACGGCATGACATGGCCGCATGCAGGCAAACACGATATTGGAGAGGCAGCTGAGAGTCTCACATCTGGATCAGCAGGCAGCAGGAAGAGATAAAAGACCATCAGCAAGAAGACATTGGGTCTGGCTCGAACTTCTAAATTCTCAAAATCCACCACCCCCTGGGACACACATCCTCCAACAATGCCACACTTCCTCCAGCAAGACCACACCTCCAATAGAGACATTCCTTCTGAGTCTATGGGGGCCATTTTCATTCAGACCAGTACACCTACTACGCTCCGGGTGCAGTGCTAAGTGCTGCAAAAGAAATTATGGATAAGGAAGTGAGGCTTTGGCATTCTGGAGATTGCCTCAGCATGTCTATTTGGTCAGGACAACAAAGAGACAAAAGCTCAGAGAAACCCTCCTCCTCAACACCCTCACAGCAAAACCCCAAGCACTGACTGCGGTTTTCTTAATCTAGTCAGGAATTAAGGAAGTGCCTCCCAGTTTGGACTTCTCATTCCTAAAGTGAAGACAAAGACACTTCCCTCCCAAGGACTGCAAGGTCAAGGGAGTCTGGGGGCTGGAGCCAAACGGAAACTTTTTACAGAAGACAGAGCCCCACTGGATTAAGACACAGTCACTCCATGTTAACGAGAGCTCCCAATTCAGAACAATCGGAGACTCGTCCGCCCAAGTGACCAGCAACCCTATGCTGGCCCTAGAGCTAGCTGTAACCAAGGCCTGGATGAACAGGATTAAACAAACAGCCTGTTGCTTCTGGCCTCAGCTAGCAGGTCACCAGCCATTGATAAAACACAGGCTTTAATACAAAGAGCAGCCTCCCGGAGGCCACCCAGCCCATAAATCATCAGCTTGCAAGGGCTATTGAATTACCTCTGCAAGATGGATGGTGTGGTGCTGGAAGGCCGTCTGATAAAGTTTCCTTCTAAATAATTCTGTGTAGAAAGCCGGGTTGAGAAATGGGGTCTTTCTGCCAGCCTGGCCCCGGTCGTGCTACCTCTGCCAAGTGCTTTCGAGACAAATACATTTCCTTGGGGGCTTCCAGGGTGTCTGCAACAAAAAAAGAAAACTCACTGCCAATCCCCACCTAAGTATCTCCTTCCACCTGAGGCGCAAACAATGCTTTACTATAATAGTAATTTATTATGATCATCTGTGATACTAGCTTAATAAGAGATATCATCCTTTATTATGTTTCCTAAACTGAAACTAATTTGAAGATCAGAATTTAAATTCTCCTGGCCTTTAGATCCACATTGCCTAGACTGTGAGGCACACAGGAAATGCCCTGACCATATTTGAGAACTGGATAAATCAATGACTGACCAACTAATAACAACACTAACTACCCTCCACTAAGCGTATTTTATGTGGCTTGGGCATGGGCAAAGCACTTGAGCTCATTAAGTCACACAACAATCATAGGATATGGTTCTGTTGCTCTCTTCACTCGACTGATAAGACTATAAAATCCCAGAAAGGTGGCATGCCTGTTGTAATAAGAGCAGCGGGGCTGCTTCCCACCGCCACCCGGCTAGCTTTACCCGAAATAATTACACGGAAACTGTATTCTTTTAATCACTGCCTGGCCCATTAGTTCCGGCCTCTTATTGGCTAGCTCTTACATATTGATCTAACCCATTTCTAATATTCTGTGTAGTACCATGAGCTGGCTTACCAGGAAGGATCTTAACCTGCGTCTGTCTGGAGTGGGAGAATCATGGCGACTCACTGACTCGGCTTCTTTCTCCCAGCATCCTGTTCTGTCTACTCCGCCTACCTAATTTTCTGTCCTATTAAAGGGGCCAAGGCAGTTTCTTTATTACTTAACCAATGACCTTCCTCCATCATTTCCCCTTTTTCTGTTTAAACAAAAAAGGCTTTCATTTTAACATAGTAAGATTACATATAGCAAAACAGTTATCAAGCAAGAATTACAGTTACAATATTTATATCTATTTTATCTTTTATCATAACTAAGGAAAACTGTAACTAACCATTCTTCAACTCCATCAAAGACTCCAGAAGGATATAATATTACCTAAGTAAACAAGAACTAAGAAACTCTAGAAATGACAGAGACATCTTTCTGCCTGGACAGTCACCCAAAGTTCCTCTGTACCGTTGGGGCATCCATCTTCAGCCTACAGGCCCATAGTTTTCAGCAGACATTTCCATGAAGCAGGAAAATTCCAAAGACAGTTCAGTCACTTTCTGCTGTGTCCTGCAGAATGTCTCGTAGACTCTTTCATGAATCAGGAACCCTGAAAGACCATCTCACCTTTAGGCAAGTTCAGCAGTCCTCTCTCTGCGGGTTCTCTGTGTCCAGTTTATGCAACAGTCCAGGCAAGAGCAGTTTCATGCCCAAATGGCTATCAAACTCCATAAGGAGCCTCTTCGATGCCCATCATCCTCTTGAAGTAGATTGGTGCTGCCAGGAGCAAACGTGTCTCATTGTCATGAAAAGCCCTAAGTTATTAAAACATTAAATACCATATTCTGCAGTCTTTGAAAGATATGAAGAATGCCTATCTAGCTGAAATATATCTATGCACATCTAGAAAATCTAACTAACATGACTAAAAGCTTGACAATTATCGATGATTATCCATTAACAACCTATATTTCCTATTTTACATTACATTTTTAAATGAACTACATAATCACAATACCTTAATCAAGATCAGAAATACATAAACATATAACAAAATTGACCTTAAAATCTATACCAATGCAAATTATTCATATCTATATCATATCCCCCTTTCAATGTAAAAGAACATTTATAAACAATATTTGGGAACATGGGCGCAGTTTTTTCTCTCCAAACTGCTTCCTGCTGAATGGGGGCGCTGTTATTCAGATCTTTCATGGTGTAACCTGTGTGTCAGGGTCATCTCAGTCGGCAGTTGAATGAAGTAATTTTCTGAAGGTATTCACAGCAACCTTTCAGGAGGGCGTGGTCTATCATACCACATTGGGATAGCTGCAATCCACAGAGTCTCATCCTCTGTGAAAACAAAAGAAGACCCTCTCCAAAGCATCATATTCTTAGACCCATATTCTGAAATCATAATACCCTTATATCCATTCTGGTTTAGCTTGGCAGCCCATATAATGAAATGTGTCTCTGTACTTAGCTCCTTTACAGTCAAAAATTTTAAAGAAAACACAATGTACATAATCCAGACTCTCTGTGAATTTTCCATTGTTATGTGGCTTATTTTTCTTTATTTCTTTTAATCTATAACTATCTGTACTCTGTCTCTTTAAAGACTTTACCCTTTTTTTTTAAACCATTAACTTTATTCTCTATATTTGTTTCTTCTCTCTCTAGCCTACGTACATTCATCCAACAGTGTCTGAATCAGTTCTATTGTGAATCTGTAATTTTTTTACTATCCAGGAGCACTTTGTTTTGTGCTTTTAAATCGCTAAGCGCTTAAGAATCTAAGCTGTGACATTCCTAGGTCAAAAACAGGTTCTGCCTGCTTGCCCCGCCCAGTCCAACATGGCGGAGCCGCTCGTGCCTCTGATCCTTGCACATTGCACCAGTAGCGTGGTGGAGCTGTTTGTGCCTCTGAGCCGCAGCACAAAATGACTTCCTTTTAGGCACACAGTGAGTCTAGTTGCCATCAAACAAATCGTAGCACTTTACTCCAAATGCTCCATTCAAAAACTCTGTCTCCCGCAGGAGCCAGGCAGAGATCGCAATGGCGGCACAGCCCAGAAAGCCGGCATTTAAAACAGCCAGTTTTTTCCTGTTGCTGAGTCAGGACAATTTCTTTGCCGCACGCAACCCACAAACAGCAAAAAGCTGTCTTAAATTCTCTCTGTGTCCTTTTTAAGCCCTCTCAGGTTTTACGTGGAGTTCATTAGCACGTTGGGTGCCACTCTGTTGTAATAAGAGCAGCGGGGCTGCTTCCCACCGCCACCCGGCTAGCTTTACCCGAAATAATTACACGGAAACTGTATTCTTTTAATCACTGCCTGGCCCATTAGTTCCGGCCTCTTATTGGCTAGCTCTTACATATTGATCTAACCCATTTCTAATATTCTGTGTAGTACCATGAGCTGGCTTACCAGGAAGGATCTTAACCTGCGTCTGTCTGGAGTGGGAGAATCATGGCGACTCACTGACTCGGCTTCTTTCTCCCAGCATCCTGTTCTGTCTACTCCGCCTACCTAATTTTCTGTCCTATTAAAGGGGCCAAGGCAGTTTCTTTATTACTTAACCAATGACCTTCCTCCATCACATGCCTATATCGTACACTCGTGAATGTCAGAGCTGAGACTCAAACCCAGTTTCTTAACAGGAGTCTGCAAAGTTGTCCCTGCAGAGATCCAAGTAGTGAATCCTGTAGGCCTTGCAAGACCTGTGGTCTCTGCTGCAGCTACTTGCCTATAACCCAATAATTCTAAAACAATCACAGATGATACAAAAGCAAGTAACCACCACTGTGCTCTAATAAAACTTTATTCATACAAACAGGCAGAGGGCCAAATTAGAGCTACAGGTTGTAGTATAAAAACTTCTGCTCGATTTGTACTTGTTTCTTTCTCCCTTGCTTCTGACTCCATATGAAAAATGTGATGGCTCTTCATGGGTTAACTTTATGTAATTTATAGCTCCTTTATTGTTTCCTTGAAAGATTCTGGCACCACAGAAAATAAGAAGACCTTGCTTATTATGGATCTAAGATGTGTCTTGTATTTTAGCTATTCACTGGCTATAAAGAGCGAGCCTATGATGTTGCAAAAACAGTCTCCAAATCTCAGCAACTTGGCATACAACACTTAACTTACAGAGGTTCCAAGTTTGGTCCCCAGAATCCTCTTTGGTAAGGACCTCAGGACCACCTGTAACTCTAGGGCATCCAACACCCTCTTCTGGCTTCCATGAGTATTGCACTCACATAGCATGCACACATGCATACAGATGCATAAACACATAGATAAAAATAAATCTTTAGACATCATACATAGAGAGTGGGGAAGGGGCACAAAATCATTCCCAATTAAGCGTCTCTCAGTCTCCAACAAGTACTAACAATTTATGACTTGATCTGGTCACCATCGCTCCCTGAGAGTTCCCCATGCCAGAACAACAAACACCCAAGATGCTGCCATATGGCAGTTCTGTACCCTGCATCATGCATAGTGAAGAGGGAGGTCCTCTAGAGCAAATATGTGGGCATCAGTACTCATCGTGCCACGCAAGAAACACTTAGGACCACCTCTTTAATCCACAGTAATATAACTTGAGGATATCTATGTGAACAACACACATTTTCTCCGTTTATATCATCCCCATGTTCTTAGGGGACATCCCACAGGGTCCATCCCTAGACGATAGAACTACAAGGACATTAGGGACTGCTCAGAGAGGGAGGGTCAGTTGCCTTGGTACTAAACTCCCACATAGCCTGTCCAATCCCAAGGGACCAAACCTGGACACGTGCACATAAGAGCAAAGCTATATGGACTAGTAAGTCATACATGTATAGATATATACATGTGTAGATATATAAAATACACATATACATGAAATGAAGGATCATAAGTTGGGGGAGGAGCTAGAGGGGAGAGGGTGGGTGTATTGGAGATGCGGTGCTCATGTGTGAAATTTGAGAAGCTAATTAAGATAAAGGCCTGTGCGTTTAGTAATGGGTCTATTGTAAAGAGTACGTACAGAAACTAGAATAGACTCATCGCTGAGGTCTCCTTGGTACCAGACCTCTGGAAGCCCATGTAAGAACCCAAATCAACACATTCAGCATTTGAGCCCAAGGGCTCTTTTCTTCCTTTGTTCTCCACCATTTATCTGCCCTAAAACAGAGAACTCAGCCGTTTTGGTTTGCATCCCATAAGAAGTCTGCTGGCTGGACCACTTCAGAGTTTTAATAACCTGCAGCCACCAACAAACAGCCCCAAGACAAACCAGCAACATAGCTGTTCTCCAGTAAAACTCCATCTCCATAGAGAGAGGGCCATAGTGGGGCACCTCTGCTCTGTATAATGGCACAGCACTGACTCCATCTGGGCCTTGCATCTCTTGTTTTCATATGGAGCACAAAAGCCTTGGAGCGACAGATATACGCCCCTGGTGTATCCCCAACAACTGGCCTACTCTTCTTTATTATAGAACTTGGTGAGAAGCAGCTTCATTCCCACTCATGAGGCAGAGGGGAAAGAGAACCGTGGAGTCTGTGACTCGCAGAGTTTTTCCTCAGGCATGACATCGACATTCATGTCTACTGAAGTCCAGTCTGCTGAGGGAAGTCATGGAGTTCATGAACGCTGACACTCATGGGGCAGGAAATATGCTGACACCCTGGAAGGGGCACCAGAAAGGAGCCTCAATCGGCAGATGTATCTGTCAACTAGAGAAAGACTCCAGCATGAGAGACCAGAGTGGGCTACTGAGCGCTTCCTGAAGGCCAGAGCAGGGAGCTCCAGAGCCAAGAGTTTCAAACAAATGCCTTGAATATTTAGTATAATATACCACGTAGTGGTCAACCTTGGCCCACAGAGGGAGACGTGCAGTGTTTAGAAGCATTTTCAGGTGTCACAACAGGGAAGAGATGGCCAGAATCTAATGAACAGAGCTAAAGAGTATCAGCAACATCCTAAAAGGAACAAGATCGCCACGCTGTAGCAAAGTCCAGCCTGAAATGTCAAGAGTGTTGAGATTTGGAAAGTCCAAGCCATCACAAGGCAACTAGATTCTTTCATTCATTCACTAGTTCATCATTAATCAATGGTTATCGAATGTATATTGAGTTCCAGGCAGTGAACAAGGCCCAGAGGGTCTAATAACTAAAATAAACATGTTCCTGTCTGAATGGACTTTACGGTCTAGTTGGAAAAGCAGACATTAAGTAAGCAATCAAACAAACGAGCATTTCATTACAAAAATAGAGGAAAGGAAGGAACAGAGTCTCGGAGCCTGTTGCAGCCTGTGGGAAAGGAGGTGGAAGGTTAGGGGAGACTTTGTCAAGAGAGGAACAGGAATTCTAAATGGTTTCTAAGAATGGCCTAAGTAGGAAGGATGAGAGATGCATTGCGAAGAGGTGAGAAGAGCACACTGGGTTGGGGCAGGATGTGGATGTGCGCACAGAAAGTAACAGGTGTTGGTACTTGACACGGCAGATGTCAGGCTCAGGGACCTTATCCCTTAGCACTGTGGAGAGCAGGTCTGGTCTTTGTCTTCTGAACATGGAGAATTCAACACATCTTAAGCGAGGAATGAATAATCCACTTCATACTTTGGAAAAGTTATCTGGGCTGCACTGTGGAGGATGGTGTGGACAAGGAGCACCGTCAACAGGCTGCTCCAGTCCTGCAGTGACGGATGACGGGAGCTCGGTGGGAGGCGGTGAGAGGGAAGACAGGGAAGAGTAGGCATGTCGGAGAGCTAATTAAGATGGGAGGCATGACAAAGGTATCTTCTAGAGCCTCTGGCCTTTGTAACTGGAGGGATGGTTGTGGGTTGTAGAAAGCACAGAAGGATCAAACTTGGAAGAAAAAGAGCAGGAGGACAATATATCCCATACTAAAACTAGACTATGGATTCAAGCAGCGACTGAGGTAGCCATGGGAAAACAAGGCAGCTGTGTGAGTGTCTGTAACCCAGAAACACGAAGCTAATGCTACTCACAGAAGAATCTGCAATCAGAGGCAGGAACGTGTTCAGCATGAGGATCCGCGTTCAAATCTTCAGCATCCATGTTTTAAAAAAATGGGTTAAGGCTGTGTGTATACATTGTAGGGACAGAGACAGGAGGATCACTGGAGCTTACCAGTTGCCTCTCCCACTGATCAAGAGAGTCTGTCTGAAGGAACAGAGAGTGAGAAAGACACTTGACATCTGCCTCCAGCCTCTGGGCACACAAGCACACACTCCCACACACATATGTACATATATCCACAAATCCTGAATACATCCAACACACCCACCCACAAACACCCTCTATAAACACATACACCACACAAATACACACCAAACACACACAGGGGGGATCTCTAGTGCATAGACGCCAGAACCTTCGGTGAAAGCCACCAGACTGGACCATGTTCTAGCTTCATTTCTGTTACTATAATAAAACACCTGGACCACAACCAATGTAGGCTAGGAAAGGGTTTGTTTGACTTTAATTTCATCATTGAGGGAGATCAAAGCAGGAACTCGAGGCAAGCAAGGACATGAAGGCAGGATAACTTGCTATTTCACACAGCACCAGTTCGACCAAGGACTCACTTCACAGTCAAAGAAGATGGCAGAAGTCATGGAGTATGCTGGCTCCCGCCTGCAGGGAGGATTACACTCAGCTCGCTTTCTGATACAATTCCTGATGGCTTGCTAGGCCACAGTACGGCCCACCGTGGGCTGGGCCCTTCTACATCAATTAACCAGACAACCCCTTTCTGACAAGACCAGAAGTCAGAATGATCACCCTATTCCTCAACTGAGATTCTATTCCAAGAATATTCTAGGTTCTGCCAAGTTGACAGTTAAACCTTACCTGGACAAGCCTCATGCCTAGTAACCACTGTGACCTGGAGAACGGAACCACTCCCACTTCTTTAAGAATCTAACCTTTCAGTCAATAGACTTAGATGTTTGTAGATCCAACGTTATCCTTGAGGGCTAGCCGCTCAATGTAAACAAGCACGAACAAGATTATGGTGGAACTGGGTATGTCCTGGCGTGCAACTTATTCCTGCCTAGGCCTGTCTCAAGACAAATCATTCTTGTTCTGTAGGGATATAGCCCCACCCATTGGGGGCGTGTTCGCCTAGGGCTAATGTTTACTGATAAATCTGCCGGGCGTGAGCCCAGCAGCCCCTTTTTTGCTCTGCTTTTCCTGTTCTCCACGGGAACCTGTGGTCCTGTAAGTCTATTTCCTTATTAAAGCTGTATATATTTTTATAATCTGTCTGCATTCATTTACGCCGTCACATTTTGGCGTCCAACGTCGGGCTATTTTACCCCCGCCCCGGCACAGGGGGGGCGCAAGCTCCATCTTTCCCAGCCTTTGCGAGCAAGCTAGTTACCGGAGCTCAGGAAGTGCGACTGGGCGAGCATAGCCTGATAGCTTTCACAGCGCGCTCCCTGCTCGCTTTCCCTTCCCCCACTCCAGGCCATGACACAGTCGCAGAGCAGCGACCCCCACGGAGCAGTTAATAGCTCCCTGCTTGCCAAAGCCTCACTGCCTGAGTTAACAGAAGCACCTGCAGTTTTGAAGCAAAAGCCGCCAACCCCTTCCCTTATCAGGCAGTACAATAATTTTTGTTTTGAGTTAATTGTTTCAGATCGGCTCTGGTTTAGACCACGTGGACTCAGGTGCACTTCTTTCACCACCACTGGCAGGAAAACATCATTACAGGTACATAATTTTCTTTTATAAATAAGAAAAATGTCTGAAAACATTACCATTCAAGACTTTAACAGCCTTTTCAATTGTACCATGTGGGAGATTTTACAAGAAGTGTCTGTCAGCCCACAGATATGGATCTTTCTGGGATTCGTAGTTTTCCTTGGTACTATATGGTTTGATAATAGAAATATGATAAAGTCTTTATGAGATGAGGTTGAACGCTTAAAAACAATTGAGAATGACAACAATCTTCTCAAAAATCAGTTTGAAGTTCTCCAGGCAGAGAACAGATCTTTGTTTAACACAACTCGACAAACTGAACAAAATTTAGAAGAGGTACAGGCTGATGTTAAGGAGAAATTCATTACTATGGAAGAGGGAACAGCTGATTTGGATCGTAAGCTTCAGTCCCTTTCAGTAGGAACTGAAACATTAACGGCTGATATTAAGGAGAAATTCATTACTATGGAAGAGGGAACAGCTGATTTGAGTCGTAAGCTTCAGTCCCTTTCAGTAGGAACTCAAACATTAACTGAGAGAATCAAAACTGCTGAATGTGACAATCGGATTTTGTCTAAAGCTTATGACAGATTGGTGGAAAGATTGTCAATACAAGAAGGCACGGTTTATGATATAAAAATTATGTCCAAAGATGAGATGTTATCTCTAATGGACAAACTTCATACTTTAGAATCCTCAATGAAGGCTTTAGAACATAATTCTAAATTACAACAGGCACATGTGGACAGGGTAAATCCAGAGCTCGATTGTATTCTCGTCATACTACCATCAAAAATTTCCCCTACAGGAATTTTAATGCAGAGAGATGATATTATCTTGGAATGGATCTTTTTACCACATAAACCAAGCAAGAAACTGAAAACTTATGTGGAAAAAGTCTCTGAGTTAATTATAAAAGGCAAGTTGAGACTTCGTCAACTAGCAGGCATAGACCCAGCAGAAATTATAGTGCCTTTCACTGCTGATGAACTAAAGAAATTATGGGAAGATAATGAACCATGGCAAAGAGCTTGTGCTAATTTTTTGGGAGACATTAATAACAACTATCCAAAAAGCAAGAGGCTTAACTTCATAAAGAGAACTTCTTAGATCCTTCCTCGAATCGTCCGTGATACTCCAATAACTGGAGCCTGTACGTTCTATACTGATGCCAATAAATCAGGGAAGGCAGGTTACAAATCAGAAGACTTGGGTAAGGTGGAACAAAGTCCTTATGATTCTGTCCAGAAGGCAGAATTATATGCCATTCTTATGGTGCTAAGGGATTTTAAAGAACCTATTAATATAGTTACTGATTCACAATACGCAGAAAGAGTTATTTTACATATTGAAACTGCTGAATTTATACCTGATGATACAGAACTAACCTCTTTGTTTATCCAGGTGCAAGATTTGATTAGGAACAGGCTTTGCCCTATGTACATAACACACATCCGATCCCATACGGGTCTGCCAGGTCCTCTAGCACAAGGTAATGCAGAAATTGATCAATTATTGATTGGTACTGTGCTACAAGCCTCTGAATTTCATAAAAAACATCATGTTAGTAGCAAAGGTTTGAAGAAAGAGTTTTCTATTACGTGGCAACAAGCTAGGGAGATTGTAAAGAAATGCCCTACTCGCTCTTTCTATAACCAAACGCCACTGCCTGCAGGGGCTAATCCAAAGGGCACCCAAAGGAATGAAATCTGGCAGATGGATGTGTTCAACTTTGCAGAATTTGGCAAATTAAAATATGTTCATCACACCATTGACACGTATTCAGGCTTTCAGTGGGCAACGGCTTTAAGTTCAGAAAAAGCTGATTCAGTTATCACTCATTTATTAGAAGTCATGGCTATCATGGGTATACCTACACAAATAAAGACAGATAATGGTCCCGCTTATGTCTCTAGGAAAATGAAACGGTTTTTTGATTATTACAATATCAAGCATGTTACAGGTATACCATACAATCCTACAGGTCAAGCAGTCATAGAAAGATCAAATCGAACTATAAAGGATATGTTGAACAAACAGAAAGGGGTGGAAAACACCCCCAGAAATAGGTTACATAATGCTTTGTTAACCTTGAATTTTCTCAACGCTAATGAGAAGGGAACATCGGCTGCAGAAAGACATTGGATAATGGAAAAGTCTACTGAACTAAATCAACCAGTTTATTTCAAGGATGTGCTGACCTCACAATGGAAGCCAGGAGATGTGCTGCATTGGGGAAGGGGATTTGCTCTTGTTTCCACAGGTGAGGAAAAATTGTGGATACCGTCAAAATTGATAAAGGTTCATTTTGATGAAGAGAAGCCAGTTGGGAAAGATAAATAACAATTCAATCACATGGATGGCAATCATACTGATGGTAAGTAATACAGATAGGTTGGGGGCAGGGTTCTCTTCTTATCTCCACAGGAAAATACCCATCTTCAAAGAATTTAAGGGACTCTGAATATTTAATTACTGATGGAGGGACGTGTTCTGTAAGTATTAATTATATATATATATATATATATATCTTAAACTTTCTTTGCTTTTCCTCATATCTGTGTCTTTCTTTATATGTCAGTATATGTCCTTGTTGTTAATGTTTAAATCTCCCATAACAAGCGACAAATTTTCCTACAGTAATCTTTGAAGTTTCCAGGATGAAGATGGGGCCCCACAACATCAACTCAATCTGGTTTTTATGACATCATGAATTTTTTTTAAAGCGCTAATACTAGACCTATTTTTTGGTACCAACCACATGAGACAGTTTCGAATGGTGCACATTTTTGACAACACTCTGGCCAGACCTTCTCAAAATGCTCTGAGACTAGTTACAATTTTCTTAGGTCAAAGGTTAATTTGGGAATTTTACCATCACTTGCTTTCACAGGACCCCCCTAAGAAGAACGTCGCCCCCATGTCAGCTAGAAGCAATCTTAGAGGATGACATCCCCTCTCCCAACAGAGTTTGCCCTCAGGGTTAGGGACATCTTTTAGTGGTTGGTTTAGGGTTGAGGGGATGGGGTGATATATTTAAAAAAAAAGAAAAAAGAAAAAGAAGAAGAGGAAGAAGAAGGGGGATTAACTGGTTTTATGGGATGATTGGTTTTTGTGAATTACTGTTTATAGAAAATTGTATTGGTACTGTTTCTTGTATATTGATATATTGAATATTGAATGTGAGTGTTACTACCTCTATTTTTGTATGAGTATACTTAAAACTTTGTCTATATTGTATTGATACATCTACCATATTACAATGTACATTTCTACCTCTGATACTATGACATTGTTTACAATTGAAGATCATTGTCTTCATGTATTGCACAGTTGTTTATTCTTTTAGTCTTCAATTTAGATAGGTATTGAGAATTATGTTTGTCATATTTATTTTTAAGTTAATCAGGTCTTTTAGTTACATAGAGATTATATTTAGTATAGATAGTATGATCTTCAGCCTCTTCAAGAGCTGTAGAAAATGACCTTTAATCTAACCTAAAATTTCTGTGCCAACGAGACACAATTACTCCTGGCAACACCACTCTACTCCCGAGAGAACGTTGGGCACCAAAGACACTTCACTGGGAGCTTGTCTTCTTGGCAGAACTGACCTTTGGGTTAAGAAAAGTCCATACCTCAACTTCTGACAAAGATACAGAATATCCCTAAGTGGATGAAACAGGATTGTCTTATCCTGCCAAGACAGGATAGGATAGTTCTAAGAATGGTATGTCAGTTATGTTAGGCCTTAGCCAAAGTTGGTTGACTCAACATTGCAAACGAGACTTTGGGTGATTGCCCAGGTAGTCAGTTGTCTCTGTCAATTGTTGCACATTTTGGATATCTCTCATTTGTTAAGTAATATTTATTCCCTTCTCAGATCTTTGACGGAGTTGAAGATTATATAATTGTAGTTACTCTCTATGTTATTTAGACTCCTTGAGATAGAATGTTTAGCAAAAGTTTTGTTCTCAATATTGTTTGTTATATTTATTATTTGTTATTATTGTATATAGTTGTATTTGGTTTAGTTCTATCTTATTTAGACAAAAGGGGGAGATGTAGGGATATAGCCCCACCCATTGGGGGCGTGTTCGCCTAGGGCTAATGTTTACTGATAAATCTGCCGGGTGTGAGCCCAGCAGCCCCTTTTTTGCTCTGCTTTTCCTGTTCTCCGCGGGAACCTGTGGTCCTGTAAGTCTATTTCCTTATTAAAGCTGTATATATTTTTATAATCTGTCTGCATTTATTTACGCCATCACATTGTTCTTCCATGTCTAATCTTGAGTAATTCACTCCACATCAACAGAAACGCTTGCCTGGAAAATTACCACCAGGCTTCAACGGGATGATATAGCATTTGGGGCTTACATTGGTATAACCCATCAGTCCAGTGATAGCAACTAGATTTCTTCTCATTTGTAGGTGTTAACACATTGATGGCGGATGTGTGCAGTGTTAGGCTGTGAAGAATTAAGCTGGAAAATACTCAGTAGCAGAAACAAAGCAATGGATTAGTGATGTCTGTCACAGGTTTGATGTGGGACAGTGGGAGGCCAGCTGTTCTGTTTTCAATAAATTTATCATTTTGTATATTAATAAAATATGTTTGACAAGATTTCGAGTCAATATTTTTATAATTTTCAGTGAAAGATTGGTCTACTCTTTTATGCTGTAATGTCTTCATTTTCTTACAGAAATTATGATGACTAATAATGATATTGGTTTCTGGCAATTCTTTGCTCTGAAATACTGTAATTTTGCTACTATTTTGCCCTTGAATACTTGATGAAATATGACTATAGCAGTGAGGAAGGGCAGGTGAAGGGAGGTTTTAAGTTATGGTTTCAATTTCTTTAAATATAAATACAAGACCATTTACTTTTTAATTTACATTCCTGTTAATATTAAGCTAAGCTTTTCTACAAATCCATGATTCGTATCTAAGTTCCCAATTTAAAATAAAAAGGATATAAGGGTTTTTAACAAAAAGAGCAGCTAACTGGTCATCTTCCCCTCTTTCTTGCCATGCCCTTAACAGACATCACTAATCAATTGCTGATCCTTGCTATCTGAATCCTTCTCAGCATAATCCCGCTTCTGCTCAGATGTGGTTATTGCTATGCCCCAGGTTGTGTAGTAGATGACAGATGCCTAAGAACCTGGATTTTCAGAACCTGTGCTCTCAATCTGCTGCATCCAGACCTAGCCCACTTCCAGTTGCCCCAGGGTGTGCCTTGGACTCTTTCTAGAGGTGACTTAGACATGTCTTCTCAATGCCCTCATGCTGCAGGTTTAACACAGTCTGGTGAGGGATCAAAAGAGCTATTCAGGGAGAAGCAGCCGAATCTTAGATCTTAGCTATCTTTCTTACCACACAAGCTCTATGAAAACAAAACAAACAAAAGCTCTCATAGAAAGCAAGAAAGCAGAGCCGCCCCAGAATGCGCCCAGCACTCCCTTCTCAGAGGCCCCAGCTCAGTCCACAAAGCCGACCTGTCCATGCAGATTATTCTTGCCTGAGTCTAGACAGGGACACTGGGAAATGAAGCTCCAGGGGCCCTTCTGTCTGCTGTGACCTACTTAGATGTGACATGCCTAATGAGGTCTGGAGTGGCACTAATGGGGATGGACAAGAAGGTAGGCTTAGAGTGGCCCAAGGGAGAGGAGCTCACAGAACTGGCTTACCGGAGTCCTGGGGAAAGGTCTGTCCAGGAGAAAGACAAGTATTAAAGCCAGCCTCAGAGCCCTGCTTAGACCACCCTTGTATATGCTCATAAAACAGTCAGCGCTTTTTAATGTGGCCCCCAAGTCATGGCCACTCCATGTTCCTCCCTCTGCCCTTCCTCCCAGTCTCTGCCCTCTTGGAGAGAGACTGGGTTGTTTTTAGTTTCAAAATGGCAAGACATTCTGCTGTTGCTCTGGGCCTTTGCTTGGATGGTTCCGTTTGACATTGATTCTTCTCCTTGGCTTTGTCCCGCAAGATCCTCAGGGTTCCAGTTCAGCTGTCCCTCAGGAGCCATCGTTTCCCAAGCACAGGACTGGGCCAGTCTCTCTGCTTCCACAGCCCACAGCACTCACCCTGTGGATGCACTCGTGTGTCGTTTGGCAATAATCTGCCTGCTACTCACCAGCACCCCCCACCAGATTGTGGGCTGCTTGCTCTCCTCCTGACTCCATCTCAATCAACCCATGACTCAATGTCATCCTTTAAAAATCTATAAACATATCAGGCTATCCATATCCCATCCTACGATCCCAACAGCGCCCCCCGCCTCCCGAGTTCATTCTGTCCATATTCCTATCAAGGCTCCACTTATTTAACTGCTCAGATTCTTGACAGAATTGCTCTAACATGACCCACCATCTATCCATCGTGAACTGAAGTGCTTTTAGAATCTGGCCATTGCCCAACCTTGGTGTTGCTAGTCTAATCCAAGATACCACTGTCCTCTACCCAAGTTGCTGCAACAGAGCTCTGACCAGCTTCTCTGGTCTTCCCTGGATGCGCTAAGTTGGTGGTTCTCAACCTGCGGGCCGCAACCCCTTTGGGAATTGAAAGTCTTTCATAGGAGTCAAGTATCAGAGATCCTGTATATCAGATATTAACAGTAGCAAAATTACAGTTATGAAGTAGCAATGAAAGCAATTTTACGGTTGGGAATGGAGCCAGCATAACACAAAGAAGTGCATTAAAGGGTCTCGGCATTAGAAGGTTGAGAACCTTTGCTCTAAGTCCTAAGAAATCGTCCAGCAGAGGTGACAAATCCTGCCCAGCATCTTAACTCCTAAATGCCCTTTGGAAGCAACACAACCATCTCCAGTTCAACCCAGAGGCCTCCAGCCCATATAGCTCACATTCTGCTCTGGCCACATACAGATCCCTGTTATTTCTACAACATGATAACCGCATTCTCTTCTCCCAGCCTTTGTACCCACCAAAACTGCCTCTGCCTAAAATCCTTCTACCAACAGCCGCACCACCTGGCCTCCTCCCGTTGATTTCAGGTCTCTCTCACAATTTCACATGATGAGCAGCTCTTCCCCGCACTCTACGGACAATGACAATCCTTAGCCGCCTCTTATTGTTTCTCCCTTTCTTTCCCTGGGTTGGTTTTTGTCATGACAGTATTGTCTCCTACCCTCCACGTATAGCTATTTATTATTAAAGATTTGTCTCCCCAGTTAGCAGGCAATAAGGTCACAGGCTCATATTTTCCCACCTGTAAACCAAAAGAAGCATTGGACCTTAGTTTTGATTGAAAAATCAGGTCAACAATGTGACCAACTAACTGATGAGTCTTAGGTCCCACCCCACCAACAAGTTACTTAAAAACCATCCCAAGCTTGAGCCAACCAGAGAACTCTGCATTACTGGGATGAAATCCCATTGAGATCAGGACAGCCCTAGGAGTGTTTAGACACAAACCAGGGGCCAGAGATTTGGTTATCTACAAGGAGAGCTAGAAGCATAAGGCAGGATTTCCAAAGAGAAATGAAATTTCTTAGCAGCCCATATGAGCTCCCAACAAATATGCCATCTGCTTGGAGTCCGTGGGGGCTCCCCAAAAACAGATCATTAGCTCTAGGGCCAAATTAAGCTCATGTGATTTGCTCGGTAGGAGACCACTGAAGCCTGGTGAGTGTGGAGGGCCCATGAGAGAGGGGAAGGAGGAGTCAGAGTTGCTGCTATGTGCAGCTGACGCTCAGTCCTACTGAGGACCAGGGAAGAGGGGGTAGAACATCTCAGAATCTCAGCTTAGGAGGAGGTCTTGTCTCAGACACCTCCAAATTCCAGCCCTGAGGTTCTCAGAAGCCTCTGTCATGTGTGGAACCCCACTGAGATGCCCTAGTCCCAACTAGAGCTCACCCACATAATGGTCAGTTTTAATTGCCAACTTGCCACAACCTGGGTTCCCTAAGAAGGGAGCCTAAATGAGGGAACTGTCTATATCTAGATCAGGATTGCCTGTGGTTACATCTTTGGGGGCCTTTCTTGATTGTTGATTGATATAGGAAGACCCAGCTCCTTGTAGACGGCACCATTCCATGGGTGGGCGTTCTGAACTGTACAGGACAAGACAAAGTTGGCTGAGAGCACACAGGCAACATGGGTGTGTTTGCTTCTCCTGCTCTTGACTGTGGATGGCATGACAGCTGCTAGGGTTCTGCCTTGGTGTCCTGTCAATTGTGAACTGTGACCTGGAACTACATTCTGAAATAAACTTTTTTCCTCCATGTGTTGCTTTCGGTATTCAGGGTAATAGGAAACAGAAACATCCCCTTTGGTACCCTGGTCACTTCTTGCCCTTGTAATGTTTTTGTTTTTGTTTCTTTTTTTTATTTACTTTGAGCTGGGTTTCATATTATTGAAAACAATTTTCCTACGAACATGACTAGGAAGTGAGGTGTAGCCGCCTCGACGGGTTACTCTGTCTAGGGTTTGTAACCCGCCTGGCTGGCCAGTTATTCCAGGGTCACGGAGAGGCACCACCTGAAAGACATGGGCTGATAAGCAGGAAGGAGGCTAAGCGTATTTGTCAAAGCCTCCCCTTATTAGAGTCATGGTTACAGCTTATATAGCCCCTGAATGGGGAGCTTGGGGGGCTGGGGCACTGGGTCTTGCCACGTGGTCCACGCCCATCACGTAGTCCGAGAGGTTACGATGGGTCAGGTCACGATTCCTTGGTCGGGAAGTCACAAGTTGACCCACCTAGTTCTCTAGATAGTCTGGAATGTGAGGCAGGTTCTGCTAACAGCTCTCTATTAACAGTTAATTTGGGTGTGAGATAGGCTTGGTCAATAAGACTATTCTCAATACAATTAGAAAGTGAAGCCCTCTGCAAAAACTCCTCGCGGCGGTGCTTCCTGTAAATTTTGGGGGGACACGGCTCCTGACAGTGAGGTGCTCCCAATCTCCATCGTTGCCAGGAGGCCGATTCTTTCAATCAACAGTATTGGCAGGGAGCCAATATCGTGGGACATGGGATGTTTATCCACCAACTCCCATCGCCCAGTGTGAGATTTTCCTGAGCACATTCACTTGACTTGTGGGGCTAGTCTGTCCCACTGTTGATGCATTAAGGTCCTAACAAAGCTGAAGGAAGTTCTATGGCCCAGGAGAGGTAAGATCTTGAGGCAAGATGTTATTTTCCACACTCACAAACGTCTACTGAGAAAGCAAAAGCAAAAGCCAAGTTGGCCAAAGGGAAAAACTTTACCACTGTAAGGGGAAAAGCTGTACGTAAAAACTGCAACCCTAAACATGCATATGTCATGATATGGGGGTGCCTAACTTTTATTTTTATTCCCCACATATAGAACCCTCATAAAAGAAAAGAACATGTCTGGTTTGTCTTCACAAACTAGACCTTTGTCAGAGGGTAGAGGACAGTGACCATAGAACAGGCAGCACGTTACCAGCGAGAGCTGGAAGGGCTTCTGGTGCTTCCACTCTGAGTTCATGGTCATGACCTAGACCAGTGCCAAAGACACAAAACGAAGGCTGCCCCGGCTTCCAACATGGCGGCACCCCCACATGGTACAGACGTTAGAACAAACAAGGAGCGAGAATGGATGTGCTGGCAGAGCCTGGGTGTTTGAGGGAGGATATTTCTTGGTCCTCCTGGGATGCAGAGTGATGAGCCTTCATTCTCATATCTCATGCTCTTCACTGTCTTGTATTCAGAGGTTCAAAACATTTGGCAGACATTTATTCTGCTGCGAGTGAATCAATCCACATAGTCATGTCTGCCAGAGAAATTATAGTGTCTAGACAGCCCCTCCCCCCAGTCTGACATGACAGAGTAAAATGTCTGAGCATCTGTTAAATATTTCTATGGTACTGCCTCGGTCATTCATGTGCCAAGCCACACAACTGACATTGAAATTGAAACCTCTTCAAATTTCTCAAGTCAATAATGACCCCTTGGATGTTGTCGCCGTGATTCTTCAGGCTTCACTCAGGAACCTTCTTCTCTCTGGCCCAGGTCTTACGGACATCTAGGGATATGTGCAAAGACTAACCAGCACCCTAGAGAAGAGGGAGGGGTGTGGCCATAATTCCACCTCTCACCACACACCTTTTGGCAGGAAGATTCATCCTTAGCATTCTTCACTGAAGCTCTAGACAGAGGCCTGGTCTCCATTCACTTTTGGTAAATATTCTAATAAGTTGACTGATCCCATTTGACTAAGAAATGCAAACATATTTAATAAACATTTGTTGAAGAAGTTAACTGGTATCTTTACAAAATTGGCAAAGGAGGAGAGCCTACCCAATGAAAACAGCTAGCTAGAGGTCTGAAAACTGCATTAGTGAGTGCCAGGAGGTATCTTTATTATTAAAGGTTGTTTGATTTTCATTTCTGTGACTGTGTGTATGTCTGTGTCTTCATGAGTGTGCAGTTCTGGTAGAGGCCAGCAGAGGGCGACAGGAGCTGCATGGAGCTGTAGTTGCAGAGGAAAACTAAGGTTATGGCAGGCCCACAACAGGGCACTATTTGGAATTAGTTTCTAGTGTTCTTTTTCTTCTCTGTGTTGTCTGGGAACACAGCCCTTCCCTTAACTTGGACAGCACTCTCTAGATATAGAAACTAAGGTTCGAAGAGATGTTTACCACACAGCTTGGGCATATCAAGCTACATCTCTCAAACTCCAAAACACTTGTATTTAATCTACTTTTTCTAAGCATGTCTAACAACGGGCAGACAGACTCATGGAACTTCAGCCTTAATCATAAAAAACAAACAAACAAACAAAAAAAACTAGTTTTAAAAACAAAATGCCTAGAATATACCATGATTAGAGAAATCGCTGTTGAGGTTTGAATATGAACTGTCGCACAGGGGGGCTCATGCATTGTGCTGAGGGTTTAATCCCAGGGTGTAGGGAGCTTCAGAAGGGTGAGTCTAACTAGAGGAAGCAGTAACTGGGGAGGCATGCTCTCCATTCTCTCCCTCTCCCCAGTGTGACAGTGTGATGTTCCACCTTGCCGTGGGCCCACAGCAAGACAGCCAGCCAGACTGTGGACTGAAATCACAGCCCAAATAAATCCTTCCCCCTTAAGTGTTTTCTTCGGATATTAGTCACAGCGAGGGAAAGCACGAGAGCCCAAAATGATAATAAGACTGTGCCAGGCCAACAAATAAATTCTCCTGCTTTTTTTTTTCTTGTTGCAAAGACACAGGCGTCCTGATGAGCCATTGCAAACAATTATCCTACTTGGCTCGAACTGTAGCTCACCAGAAGTTGCTGCCTCAGCCAGTGTCACTTAAAGATGGTGATTCGGGTTTTGCATTGTTTTCGGCCTCTTGAAGTAGACTTTTAAGGAGGGACCAGGAGCCCCTATTGGAAAAATCGATCCCATATTTCCATTTTAATGTAAACATTTAGCGTCCACCGCTTTCCTCGGTATCGCATTAGCACTTGAATGCAAGCGCCCCGCCAGAAAGGTACTTCAAAGCCTTCCTTTTATTTCTTTTTTCTCAGGCAGAGAAAGCAAATGGAACAAAATTGTTTCCCAAGTCGATAGTTGACTAAACGCAGTAATCATGGGGAGAGGTGAGTCATGTGGGGGTTGCCCTGGGTAGGCAAGCACAAGCCGGCTGGGAACCAGCTCCCCCACAGGAAGCTGCTAGGGGCTTATTTGGAGTCTTAAAGAGTCTCTTAAGTTCCATTTTGCAAATATTGCATTCTCTCAAAACCCTGTGGCAATAATAATAAAGAAATGAGGTGGGTTTTAAGATGGCCAATCGAGGCTGTAAATGACAAAAATTCCCTTTTCGTGTTGAGAGAGGACCGTCTGAGGTTATCAAGTAAAGGCCCTTTGGCTAGCATCCATAGAGTTTGAAAGCAAAATGTAGTTTGGAGTCCAAAGCTGGGTTTCTGCCCTTTCCCTGCCTCCTGGGAGTTGGTTCCTTTCTTCCCAGACTGGGGAAGGCCGCCAGCCCTCCAGCCCTCCTCCTAAAAATGATTCCACCTGTCTGCCACACCGTGATGTCTGCCCTGCATGCCAGGTGCGATTGAGGCAATTTAGGCCAAGCGCAAAGTGCTCCATTTCAGGCTGCAATCGTGCCAAAGTCTCCTGAATAAAGCCGCCTTCGACACCTCCAGTTCCACATTCCATTTCGCCAGCCTTTGTCTGCCATTATTACCCAGAATTCCAAAAGGACTTGGCCACGTTAAATAACAGGCAGTCAGGCAACAATAGCCAGGTGCTGCTGAGGACACAGAGCCCGGATGGTGAAGAGGACGGCGAGAGGAGCCAGCTGAGCACTGAAAACAGAATGGGGCCCGGTGAGCTCGGGAGAAGTAGACTTAGCATCCAGAAAGGCAGGCTCACCAGGTAATGACCTGATCACCACACTCTACCGTTATCCAGGCTCTGCTCCTTGCCACAGCTGCTCTGGAAGGCTGTTTGGCAGTGTTTATCAAAACTAAAACAAATACATGCTCCCCAAGAACCAGAGACTTGTCTTGCTGGCATCTGTCCTTAAGTGGGGCTAGAAGGCTGGTGGACGTAAACAATGACCAAGCCAAAAGTGGGAAATTTGTAGCCAAAAACGCACCGTGAAGTACTATACAACAACAAAGGGCCACATCTTCAGCTCAATAACGTTTATGTGCACTTGTCCAGGGTCAGAATGTTCTGGAAACTCAACTAAGTGCATACACACATGAGACCATCTCATCCTTATAACCATCCTCAGGCAGATTCTCTCAAAGCCAGGAGACATGCGATGTTCAACAGCCCACCTGGAAACACAAGAGGACGCAGGCCGTCAAACCCCAGCCCACTAGTACCCAAGCTACCGGCCTCTCAGGGATTTGAATGATATCCTCCTTTGTCTTGAATAAAAATGAAAGCAAGTTGCAGGATGGTGCATCTGACGTAGCAGGTTTGTTTGCAAGCTAACAAATGCACTCGTCTAAAACATCATTGTGCTTGTTCCCATAGATGCTTTGTTTGAGTAGAGAAAGATGTGGAAGGGACCCCTACAGAGGAAGGAAACAAAGGAGAAGTTGAGGAGCTTGACTTTATTTATAACACGATATTTAAAAACTACATTACATTCAGGTGTGTGTGTTGTGTGCGTGTGTGCGCATGCATGCGCGTGATGACATATGTGTGCAGGGAGTCAGGAGACAACCTTTGGGAGGTGGTTCTTTCCTTCTGCCATGTGCGTTCTGAGGCTGGAACTCAGGCCAGCAGTTTTGGCAGCTGCTCTTTTACCCTCTGAACCACTTTGCCAGCCCTATAATTTTTTAAAGACTTCTTTTTCATTATATGTAGGTGTGTGTGTGTGTGTGCACACGCGTGCGCAGGCGGGTATGTGCAAACGAGTGCATTGCCTGTGCAGGGGAGAGGTGTCAGATACCCTGGAGCTACAGTCACAGTTGTGGGCTGCTGTGTGGGTGTTGGGAATTGAACTTGGGTCCCCTGAAAGTGTAGCTAGTGCTCTTAGCCACTGAGCCATCTCTCCAGTCCCAATGCTGTGGATCTTTAAAGGACAACATAGCGTGTGTCTTTGTGTGGCTGAAATGCAGTGGTGTGGGAATGTCCATGTGTATGCAGGTGCGCATGTGCTGAGTGCCTTTCAGAAGACAGCACTAATAACAGAAGCCAGTACTAGCTCCGGCTGCCTCTTCGGCCTTTGCGAAGGCAGGGTACTGAGCGTCACACACAGCTCTGAGCTCCCACGATGCCTCATTTGGCAGATGGAATCTCTTCCTCTCGTGGAGTTTCCACTATAATAAAGCAGCATGGTCTGTCCAGGAAGTCTGCAGCTGCCGAGAGTGACAAGAGCGGCTCTTGACAATGGTGGGTGACACGGTAAGAAAACCGAGGAAGCAGTAAACGCTGAGAGAGAAAGACACAGTGTCATCGGGTTTAGGCTTACGGGCATTTCTGCAGAACAATGACATTTTTAATCAAGGGCACATGGCTCCCCTACCAGGGTCTGAGAGTTTTTATGCTCATATGTTGGTGTGGTGAGATGAAGCAGCAGGGGCTTGGGGGGCAGTGACTGGGTCATGAGGTTTCTCTGCCCTCGTGGGTGGGATTATTGCTCCTATGACGGAGGCCAAGGGGCTTGTTGCCTACTTCCGCTGGAGGCACCAGCTCTTTCTTGTCTCTTTTTCATCCTTCCTTTCGTTCTACAGCTGACTGCGTTAATTAGGTTGTTTATGTGAGCATGCCTGAGGGTTGCCTACTGGACCAAGGGCAGCACACCAGAGCCACAGCACTAAGAAATGTGTGGCCCTCTCTGAGCAACATTAGAGCCACCATTGGCTGCCTGTAGCACAGGGAGGGGGGATCATGAGCTCCTCCTCCATCCACGATGGATTTTTTAATAAGCTCACTTGAATGTGTACCCCGAATTGGCCCACATCTCCCCATGTCCAGAGTGACCATCCTTCATCTCTCATGTGAACCTCCCTCTCTCCTTCTTTCTCTCTCTCCACAGCAGCCTGGGGATCTTTTTCAATATTAAGTCCAATTTCAAAGCTTCCATCATAGCCAGAGGAAAGGCTAGCTCCATGCCTGAGCCTATGGTATCTCATCTGATCAAGGCTATGTCAACCTTTCTCATTGTCCTCTTTTCTAATGCTCAGTAACACCGACTTTCTTGCTCTTCTTCAAAACTACCAAGTGAACTTCAGCTTTGGGGCCTTTGTTGGCACACACACACACTTCCAATGAATAAGAGCAAAACAAATGCCAGCATGCCTGCTGTAGTGTTTAAAGTTTATTTTTTAAAGTGGACTATTCCTCCTTTAGTACCTACATGGATAATTCCTTCAGGCTTAAGCTCAAATGCTCACACTCAGAACCTCGAGCCAGTCGAGGCACACAGTAGGTGGTCTGTGGTCCAGAGATAGAACCTGACCTAGCAGGATTGCAGCTGGATGTGTCAGGGCAAGAGGCAGATTCTGCAACCAGATGTGAAGTGTATCAACCATGCTCACAAGGCTAATGTGTAAAACCACTGCTCATTTATTTACAGTGGCGCAGTGCTTCCTCGGGGGTGCGGGTAATACTGGATCTCTAGTCCCATCCCATAGACAGGTCATTTGAGGACCATTATTAATGTTTTAAAAAATGTGTATGTGTGTATCTGTATACCGGTATATAGGTGTGAGTACAGATACCCACAGAGGCCAGAAGGGGGCATCAGACCCCATGGAACTGAAGCCATGGAACATGAGGGCTGGGAACCCAGCTCAGGTCCCCTGCAAGAGCAGTGATTGATCTTAACTGTAGAGCCGTTGCTCCAGATCGATATTCATCGTTTATTAGCAGACTCATTGTGATAGAATTGATCGACAAAATGCTGCCCATTCGGAATACACACAGTTTGGTAACCTTGGAAACAGGAGCACACACTTGATACCATCACTTAAACAAAATAATGAACATATTCATCAGCTCCATTGTCTTATAATGCTCCTTGTTTTTGTTATTGTTGGTGTTTGTGTTCGTTACACTTCATGTGAGAGCCGTTTGTTTCACAACCTCTAGACTGCAGAAGAAGGCTTTGTTAGCTGCCGATGGGAAGCGGCTCAGCAGAACTCTGTAATTCCTATGTGACTGACACTTGCTCCTTTGGACCATCTCTTCCCAATCTGCCTTGCCTTCCAGCCCCTGACAACCACTATCCCCCTGTTCCTAGGAGACTATTGTAGATCTCACATATTAATGAGCCCATATGCAAATCACATCATTATAATAATGGCCCCCTGCCATGGGACACTCCTTTGTGCCAGTCCTTTGGCTTCAAGTTTTACATGCGCTGAGTGTTTTAATCCTCACAAAGCCTGGTAAATTCTGGCTTATTTGATCTCCCGTTGAGGAGGCTGAGCCTTTGCAGCCACCTGACTGGGACGACAGGCAGCTGGCCTGCCACCATACCTTCTCCACTCCTAAGACTTTAAACCTATTGCCTGCTATTTTCCAACAGTTTCCTGATTGAAGAGGCCTATGTGTCATAGGCATTCAAGGCCATAGTTTACAATGAGACTCTTAACTGTCAAGGAGGCTGAATATGCAGGGCCACGGGTCAACGTACTTCTTCCTGGGAGGCTGTGAAAAGTTAAATTTTTATCAGAAAGCTGCCCGATTAGATGGGACCCAGAGCACAGAGCATCTCTCTATGGGGCCAGTTTAGACCACTTACCTGTGGGATCCATATTCAATCACCACCAGGAGGCTTAGGGACCTCTGAGCCTCCTGGTTCCTCACACCTCTCAAATATTACCCTGTTTCTCCAGCTCCTCGCTCCCTGCTGCTAACACTACAGTTTAATCTTGAAATATGATTATTCATTCAATCAGGTTTCCATCAGGTCTGCAGACCCAGGAGCTTTTGTTTTCCTTGTGAAGATGTATCCTGCCCAAGAAGAGTGGCTCATGAGACGAAAAGGAGTGCCTGGTAGTTCTAGGTGTGGGTCTGTACTCTGCCTGCATGTCCACAGACAAGCAACTTCCCCCGTGTAAACCCTGAGCTTTAGTTTAGAGACTGGGGGCAGTAGGAATTTCTACCTCCTGATCTGTAATCTAGTGTCCTGGTGTCTCCCAAGCCTTTCCCTGTGCCACAGTCTGAGGAAACATCGCATCCTCCTGGTTCTTCCTTCATGTCAGACACCCCACTCTTCCCAAAGGGAGATGGGAAGCAAAGTCAGTTCGATGTGCGACATTTGCTAGACATACTAGATCAGAGACATCTCTTGCAAAATTACCCAGCATGCATCTCCTTGTCTACTTGGCATGCGCTGTTCTCAGTATTTGAAGCTCTCCTACTGAGTTGTCCTCTCCACCAAACACTCTAGAATCCCCAAGGGGATGAGGGCGTGACTCTGACTCTCTGTCCAGGGTTCAGGACCTTCAATACTCGAGTGAGACAGCTGATATTGGGAGCCACTGAACATGTGCTCTGCCACCCCTTCATTCATTCCAGACACCCCAACTCCTTCTTTGATATTCTCTCACAGTTGAAGGAGAGAAGTTATACTTCCATCGCTTGCCACCCAGCATGACCCCCCCCCCCAACTGCTGTGTGGGAGGTGATCCTAGAGGGAGAGATGGGCAGAAAGTGCAGACTGAACAACTGCCTGCCACACCCCATCCAAGAGACCAGAGACAAGCTTGATCTTGTGGGTCCATTTAGAAGCCTGGCTAATTAATGACTGCAAACGCAGTTTGGATTTGCAAGCCTTTTAGAATGGGCCTCATTTAGAAGTAATGGGCTCAAGATTGCCTCTGGCACCCTCGCGACAATTAAAAATCCAGTAGGCAGTGCAGTCGCCTCTCCATGATTTTCCCATTACTGTGATTTTTATTGTGATTGCGAATAGCTGTGTTGCTGATGGTAGCTTGGACAAGGATGCCTGACTAAGGATGGACTTGCGTTTTTCTATGGCCTCTGTGTGATACATTGGCTCTTTGACGACAGCATTATCCAGTGCACACCGACCCTTCCGTTTAGCACGCTGATCTGTTTTGGAAGCTCTCCTACTGAGTCGTTCTGGGCTCAATGTCCCTGTGCACCTTGGGAGCCCTGAGGGGCGGTGTGACTGAGATTCATCTCATTGGATGCTGTCTTCAGGGGTTGCTGGTCTCTGCCCCAAAGACAGATGCTCCTGCCATGCAATAAGACAGCTTAAATGGGCCGGGTGGTGGTGGTGCACGCCTTTAATCCCAGCACTTGGGAGGCAGAGGCAGGTGGATCTCTGTGAGTTCGAGACCAGCCTGGTCTACAAGAGCTAGTTCCAGGACAGGCTCCAAAACCACAGAGAAACCCTGTCTCGAAAAAACCAAAAAAAAAAAAAAGACAACTTAAATGTTTTAAATGAGACACATGAAGGGAACATGAAGGATCTCGTGGCTGATCAAGAAAAGAACTGGACCAGGAGAGGCAGAAACACAGAAAGAGTCACCATCCGTGGGCTGAGGTGGGGGAGGGAGGTCCTAGCTGAGGCTCTGGGCAGCTCAGGGTGGGCAGGGTCTTTGTCTGGGTCAGAAAGCTCCACAGAGCAGCATGGGCCTATGTTATCACTGGATAAGAATGGTGTATCCCACAATGGGCTCCCACTGACAAATTCTCTTGGTTTAGCCTATTTGTTTTCTTTTCAATGGGCCAAGAATGGTGGCATTCACCTTTGATCCTAGCACTCAGGAGACGGCCGGGGGGGGGTGGGGGGGGGTAGGCAGATCTCTGTGAGTCTGAAGTCAGCCTAGTCTATGCTGTAACATGCCAGCCAGGACTATTTGGTGAACTAACATAATATATTTGTTGAAATAAATTATTCATTCTTCCACGTTTTCATACACACGTTTACACACACACACAACACACACCCACACACATTCTTTGATCAAAGTTTCCCCCAAAATCCTCTCCTATCCCCTCTCTCACCAAATTCCTTTTTCCCAACCCCAGAACCCCACTTCAACTTCCATGTCTTTATTGGTAAGCCACTGCTCTTAATGTTGTTTGCACGAACTTGGATATGAAGGCAATCTACCCAGGGATAGGACTCCAACTCCCCCCACAACCTTTAACTGCCCATAGCTCCTCTGGGAGGGGTGAGGACTCATGGGCCCTTCTCCCACCCGTGACAGAAGGCTGATGGGGCCGGCCCTGTGCGGGTCTGATGCAAGTGGCCATTGCAGTAGTGGGCTCACAGGGGCAGCATTCATGCCATGGTCCAGAAGACAGAGTTTAGCAGCACTCCTTCCCATCTTCCAGCTCTCACATTGTTTCCGTCTCTTCTGCACTGTTCCCTGAGCCCTAGAGAGGGTTTGGAGGTCAGATGTAGGGCTGAAGACTCGGCGGGCTTCTGGACTCAGCAGGCTGATGATATTGAGCATCTGCACCAGTTAACACCTCCCGTTTTTTGTTTTTGTTTGTTGTTGTTGTTTGTTTGTTTGTTTTTGTAGAGATGTTTGTGTTTGAACTCTAGAGAAGAGGCTATAGCCAGGTAGTAGAACAGGTGCTCTCTGTGTTCCAGGCCCTGGGTTCCACCTCCCCTTTTCAGGAAAAGCAACAAAAACCAAAGTAATAATAAAAAAAAAGTACAGGAGACTACTCTTCATTGCTGCTTTATAGCAGTAACTCTAAAACAATGGCAATGTGTCTACAATGTATCTCCACGCAGGACAGAACGTGTCCACTCCACATCCTATTAGTTTCCACCCCACCTATAGAGAAAGACCAGGAGGGGAGACCTTGGCCGTCATATGGAATCACAATAGAACCTACCTCAGTGGCTGTGGGGGGGAAACAATGAGCCAAGGTCGTGAGGACACCTGTCCTCCCCAAATTTATCTGAACACTTTCATCACAATCAAAGTCCCTCCATGTTTTTGCTTTGTTGGAAATTTACAAGGTGACCCTATGATGTATGTGGGAAATCAAGAAGCCAAGATTATCATGAAGAAAAGCAAAAGTCGGGACATTATCATGAGTCACCAGGAGCTATTGATAAGGCCAGAGAACTTTCTAGAACACGAAAGATAAATAGGCTTTGGAGCATGATGGAAAACTCAGGGGCAAGCCTGCACATTACAAAGACCTCTGGCTTTCTCAGAGTTTCTCATGAAGAGCAATGCGGAGACTGTAGCTTTAAAAATACATGGTACCAGCCATTTGGTCATCCGCAGAGGAAAACATTTTAGCCTTGGTCTCTACCTCACCCCACAGAATCAACCTCAGGTGTGCTGTAGGTCTAACTGTGAAAGAGAGCATGACAAACTTCCGAGAAGACAGCGCCCAGGGGAACAATCTGAGCGCGAACTAGGCAGAGATGCCTTCGGTGACAAAAGAAACCAGTGTGAAGCGCAGCTGCTTCCGAGCGAGGAAGAATTCACACATCAGACTCTGTCTAGGTCATGTTCCTTCTAGTTTCTCTGCCTCAGAAACATTTTCAACGAAAATGCTCAGGCAAAAATATTCCAAAGGAGAAAGGAATTTCCCATGATGCTTTTCAAGAGAAGCACTGCATCGCTATCCTGCTTGTTCCAGGAGCTCTGACACTTATTTCATACGCAGTGGTTTTCTGCGATGGACCATGCACAGTGCAAAGTGTGCTGCCACCATTTTCCTATTTATCTGTATTTCAGCCCGTGGATGAGACCTCTGAGCCAGTCACCATGGAAACAGCCACACAAGAAAATCTATCCTTTAATCTCCCTCCACTGCCTTTTCCTTTAGTATCTGAAAATTTTTAATCTACAAAATTAAAACTCCAACAATCCATCGGCAGAATTGAAATTTCCAGGAGTGCTTCTGGCTGTCAGGTTTTGCTCAATGAAAACATAAATCTTAGCTTTGGGTTGATGATCAGAGCTCTCAGAAGCATCCCTGCACATTTCCCTAACGGCATCTCTATGGAGAAGCCGTAGCTGGAATTAGGATTCCCATTTTCTGAGGGTAAACTGAGACACACAACATTTACGAGTTGGGCTCTGTAGCTGTTGATGAACAAGTCAAGCTTCAGTCGACGTGAGTGCCGGAGTTGGTTGGCCAGTTTCCTGAGGGTCCTCCTGGAACAAGAATAGCATCGCTTTTACTGCTTTGTCTCCTTTGGGCTAAGAATCCAAAGACAGTGAGGGGGATGTGGGCGTGGCCCTCACTTCCTAGTTTAAGACCTCCTTGTTTCCTTCCCACCTGGGTGCCCTTCCTCTGGGCTCTCAGCTCACGTGTCATACAGCGTCCTTTGGATCCGCTTTCTACAATATTCTCTCGTGTCACGTTCCCGACCCCAGACCGTCAACGGGTCTTCTCTGGTATTTTTTTCCAACAAGGTGTCTTATTCTGCAGTGCTGGGGGGTGGAGCCCACTGCCACATGCACCCCCCCCATATGGTGCACAAGTAAGTCCTCTACCTACTAGGCTATGCCCTAGCCATAACCACATACCACCCAGAAATTCATCTGAACTCAAATTTTGATGCCAGCACTTACCTAAAGAATGTCTTTGATCTGTTGACTTAAATATAATTATTAGCTGCATTAATGTGAGGGTTTTAGAATATTGGAGCACTTGGCAGAGTTAAAAATGAAGCATTTATTACTTGTGTATAAGTACATATTCTCATGTGTGCATGTATGTGTGTAAGAGTACACACATGAAGGTCAGAGGTTAATGCCAAGGGTCTTCCTCAACTGTTCTCTACTTTTTTAAAGATTACAAATTAAAGTGTGTGTGTATGTGTGTGTGTGTGTGTGGTGTGTGTGCATGTTTGTGAGAATGCCCCTGGAGGTCAGAAGAGGGTGTGGGATTCCCTAGAACTGAAATTACTTAAATTAGGCAATTCAAGGCACCCAGTGTGGTACTAGGAACCAAACTCTGCAAGACAATCAAGTACTCTTAACTGCCAAGACTTCTCTTTGTTTTTGAGGGTCTCCCTGAAGCTGGAGGTGCAGATTTGGTTAGGCTAGCCAACCAGCAAGCCTCAGGGACCCAGCTGTCTGCACCTCCCAGTGTGAGGCGCCATGCCTGACTTTTCACACGGGAGTGCCAGTACTGTTTGGGTAAGACATGATCTCTGCACAACTGCTGCCTGAGGCAAGGGCCACGACTGTCTGCACTTTTATCCACTTTGCACACAAAGAAACTGCAGTCTTAAGGAGCTGCTCAGATCTGACTGGCCACAAAGCTCATGCTTAGCATTGCTCTCCTGGGACCACCTCCATCAAAGCCTTTTGGGGACGGCACTACTCAAGATCTCTTTGCCTATGTCCAAAGTCAGCGTGTAGAAGAGATGCATTCCCCAGTCTGAGCCCCTCACTCTGCGTCACATGTGTGACGGGAACCATTCTGTCATTCTCTTAGCTGCCACCTTAGCTAGTTTTGCTTCCCGTGATCCAAGGCTCTGGCAGGAACATCTTAAGAGGAAACAGTCAGCTTTGGCTAATGTGTTCAAGGTCCTTCAACCCACTGTAGCACAGAAGGCGTGGTAGAGCGGCTCCTTCCATGGCAGGAAAGTGAGGTAAATGCGCTCATGGTGGCGGATGGGGAAACAAAGTGCTAAGCAGGATTTTCAAACTGGGACCTACGTTAGCGAGGCATCTTAAAGGTCCCACCGCTGTCTTCCAAAACAGTGCTACCACCCGGAAAGGTGACTTCCAGATATGTACCCGTGGGGGAGCTTTGAGAGTCAAAACACAAGAACCCTCTTATTCTCGAAACTCTTAAGTTGTTTTGGTTGTTTTTTGTTTTTCATAACATATTCTCATGAAATCTTACTCTCCAGAAACAGGGGTCAAAAAAAAAAAATTCTAAAAACCACCCTGGTGCTTTAACACACAGCCGACTTTGAACTCTATGTGCTATGTAGCCCGTAACCCCTCCCCCATCGACCTACCCAAGACCCTGAGGTAGTGGAGCCCTTTCATGAGCTCCTTCCTGGGGTTCACATCTTAGGACAGACACCAGCTACACCAGGGGTAGTCTTAAGATCCAGAACTTTGCTAAATCCCACTTCAAGACACTCTGTGGAGCCTTGGATCTCGATGAAGGAAGTCTGCAGGGATTCAGGGGTTCTCCCGCACTGAGTTACACTGCGTTCATCCCACCAGACAGATCCACAGAAGACCGTGGTACAAAGAATTTCTAGCTTTCTTTTCCCAGCTGTGACTAACTCCTGTAGACCATTAACCAGAGGGGTTTAACTGCTCCAAAGGCGGCCTCAGATCAGAAAGGGAAAGTCCAGCAGTGTGACCGGCTGGACAGATCTCAAAGAGCACTCCGCGAGTGACAGATACAGACGCACCATATTAGCATAATGGGACCGATTGTGCCACACAGGATGTCTGAACTGAGAAGTAGTGTCAGTGCCAACGGAAAGTTTAATCAAACAGGAAACAGTTCATTAAGACACAGCCAATGAACGGACGGTACCTACACAATTATCCAGCTATTCAAGTTCTTGCAAAATCAGGTCTCTAATTGAGAACCTTTTGCTAGCCTGCTTCCAATCTGCTCAACTCCTGTGCTTCCTACAGTTAACACAGAGCCTGTACAGATTTAGCTTGGCAGCCGTCTTCAACAGAGATTAAAATACCTGCCCCGTGAGGTTGTTGCAAAGATTAAATAAGATAATAGAGATAGTTGTGCTATGCATATTCACTATGAAGGTTTATAAAACATGTACTACACTGCGCAGAACAACATGGTGGCATTAGTGGCTGTGAGTCTCCTCTAGTCCCTTCAGATTTCTAATAAATAACCTCTAAATCAGGAAGAATAGCCAGACGAGCTCCTGGGTGTTTGATCTGTTGTTTATAATCGATCTTAACTTTAGACAGATGATAGATAGATAGATAGATAGATAGATAGATAGATAGATAGATAGAGGATAGATAGATAGATAGATAGATAGATAGATAGACAGACAGACAGATAGATGATAGATAGAGGATAGATAGATAATAGATAGACAGACAGACAGATAGATGATAGAGGATAGATAGATAGAGGATAGATAGATAGATAGATAGATAGATAGATAGATAGATGATAGATAGAGGAGAGATAGATTAAACGTACATATGTAGAGAGAATATTCTTTCTCTTTTCTCATGCTAATGCAAAAGTAGAACGGTTTGCATGGAAATCCAGAATCCTAGTTTGTTCCATAGAACAGAACTGTAGAAATAGATACCACCAGGCCCCCTCCAGGCATGGAGTTTGAGAACTAATACTCTCTTTGAGCAATGTTTGCCTCCTGGGACTGCTTTCCAGGACCCTAATGAGCTTTCCTGGTCTGCAGGACTGGGTAGGGAAGGCATTCATAGAAGGTCTTGCTGTCACCCGGAATTTGCATAGTGGAGGACACTTTTTATTGGTCAGCTATATGTGCTAACTACATCATGGCAGTAAAACCATGATAACAGTATTATACTATGTGTTTAAAAACAAAACAGAACATAGTTGGGCATTGTAGGGGCATTTGAACTGTAGTTTAATAAATAAAGACTGCCTGGAGATCTGAGAGTAAAACCGTCCCACTGGTCAGCCTTACAGACCAGGTTATGGTAACAGACACCTTTAATCCCAGTAGCCATACCAGTTACCATAGAAACTGGGCGGGACATGCCTTTAATCCCAGCCCTAGAGAGGAATATAAAATGGAGGAAGACCGTTCTAAGACACAGTCTCCTTCTGAGATTCCAGAAGGCAGGATCGCCATTCTGGACTGAGGCTGAGTTAAGAGCCAGTGGCTGGCTGGCTGTTATGCTTTTCAGATCTCCAGGTTGAACCCCAATTTCTGACCTTGAGTTTTTATTATTCGTGCTTCAATTGATGCCCAACTTTTTGAGGTACAAATTTACGAAAAAGACATTTGTCTGAGGCTTTTTAGCCACCAGCCCAGGCCAGGACTGGGATTGGAATTCCAAGTCTAGGAATTGGAACCCAAACCTAGCTACCTGGGTTTGGGAGAAAACTAATGCTCCCAGCTCCCATCTGCCCTAGGTTAGCTTCCATGTAAAGATGGAAAATACGCAGAGAATTGGATACTGTATGTTATTGTGTTGTCTTTGAATTATTTGACTGCTGAAAAAGGAGTAACAGCTGCTAAAAGACATTTGGCTATAAATACTGATAGAATAATTCAACTTACATATTTTGAAAATGCCTTGATGTCAAAATTTAACTAGAAAGATATGTTACTTTGGAAAAGAGGTTTTGCTTTTGTTTCCAAAGCAAGTGAGAGGCTGTGGATTCATTCTTGGTTAAGAAAAATAAGGTTTGATCAAGGAAGACCCCCTGAAAAATCTCCAATGGGAACAGATGACCCAGATGATCCAATGTTTCAGAGCACCTTTATTGCAGTTTCCTCTGAGTTCTGCATCAAGAAAAGCTTCAAGGCACATACAACATAGTACATGCATTTAATCCCGGCAGCACTAGGGAAACAGAGACAGGAAGATATGTGTGAGTCCCAGGCCAGCCCAGCCTTATGAGTTCCAGGCCAGCCAGGTGTACACAGCGAAGAAAATAAAATGGCATTCTGTGTTCATGGTGGCTCCCCTTCTGTTATCCTGGGGAACCGTGTTCATGGTGGCTCCCTGTTCTCTTATTCCTGGGGAACTGTGTTCATGGTGGCTCCTCTTCTGTTATCCCAGAGAACTGTCTTCAATGTGGAGTTTTACTCACTGACTGCATGAGGCCCAACTATGTATTGAACACAATGTTCTACTGAGGAAAACATGAAAGTGTGGTAAAGAACAAGACCTCATCGAAGCACCCCTCCTCAGCATTTAGGTCCCTTCTTCTGGAAAGCCTTCCTGAATTCCTCTGGGTGGTTTAGATTTCCTGGGACATGGTGGGTGCCATGAACTTAACCAATGTCTTTCTCTGTGCCCCTCCCCTGGGTTCTCTGTGGCATCCTGTTAATCAGATGTGTCATTTGTAACACTGGGTCTGCTCAGTTGGGAACATACTAGAAGAATCAGTGGTTGACTATAGGCATGCGTGCATGCATGAGCAACAGGGGGCATGGTGCTTAAATGGCTCACTGCAGCAGAACTAATAAGTGAGACCATTGTCCCATCCCCCACCCCTGCCACCAACAGCAACAAGACACTGCTTGGTAAAGATCACCCCAAATAGAGGGAATCGGGCTTCCAGTCTATTAATAGCTATTGATTAATAGCTATAATATTTACAAGGAGGTATAGTCTTTATCAGTAAACGAGTCATTCTCTTGTTGCCAGGACTTCTACAATGCTCTTTGTATAAATCGAATCATTTAAACACAGAAGGTATGCCGTCCACGGCATAAGACTTACTTGTATTCTGAAGGTCAGGGACAATTTGGTGTATGGTACTGATCAGTACACATTAAGCTAATAATTTACTGAATGATGAATTGATATCATCTCAAAGAAAAGTGTGAATCTGCTTGTCCTAATAACTGGATGGGCACAGAGACCCTAAGAGAGCGACAGCTTTTCAAAGTCAATGGCAGGAAAGTCGGCCTCAGCCCCACACAGCCTCTCCTCCTTATCTAGTCTTTTGAAGGTCATGTCCAAGTCAACCCCTTATCTCTGGCAACGTGTGAGGCTGAGGGACCCAGATAAACCAGGCTCAGAGGCAGGACAGACCCAGACGGGGGTCCTGAAGAAAGGCTGAGCATCCGAAGGTCCACAGTGGTGGAGGTGGGGTCTGCCCTGTGTCTCATGCGTCTCTGCAGCTGAGCTTGTGTTTATAGTGAAGCTGCAGAGCTTTGGAGTAGAGGTGTGCTTACCAGAGAGATGGAAGACTGGAGAGGAAGGAAAACAGAGACACAACGGGCGGTGGTGGCGCACGCCTTTAATCCCAGCACTCGGGAGGCAGAGGCAGGTGGATCTCTGTGAGTTCGAGACCAGCCTGGTCTACAAAAGCTAGTTCCAGGACAGGCTCCAAAACCACAGAGAAACCCTGTCTCGAAAAACCAAAAAAAAAGTTAAAAAAAAAAAAAAAACAGAAACACAAGCAGGCACACACATGTGCTCAGACGCACAGTGGGAAGATGGTCCAGGCAGGCTGGAAGAGATGGGGGAGATCCAGAGAAAGCCAGGGCAGGATTTATAGGAATGTGCATGTGATCAAACCCAGGAAAAGGTAGAACATGAAGAGAAACTTAGAGAGGCAGATGTAGAACTAGAGCGAGAACACAAACATACTGAGAGGGGGATAATGAAAGGGAGAGGGGTAAGGAGGGAAGGGGGAGGGGAAGGAAGTGGAGGGGAGGGGAAAGGAAGCGTTCAGAGAGAAAGGGAAGGAGATGTTGAAAGAAAAAAAGAAACTAAAGATAAACACAAGTATGCGGTTTAAAACTATTCATATAGATGATAGATAGGTAGATGATAGATAGAAGATAGATAGATTTTAGATAGATAGATAGATAGATAGATAGATAGATAGATAGATAGATAGATAGATGATAGGTAGGTAGATATATGATAGACAGATAAGTATATATATATGTGTGTGTGTGTACACATATACACACATTACATATATAAATACATACATAAATGTATGTATATATATATATAGAGAGAGAGAGAACATGAGGTGGCAGTTTTGAATCTGTGATTCCCACCCCTTTGTTAGTTTTCTATGCCCACATGAGATTCTATCTGATGACAAAAATCTCCTTGCTGACCAAACTCTAGTCAACTTTTTGAACCTTCTCTATCAATGGGTATAGATATAGTTTCAAAACCCAGAGGTTAGTTCCACAAGCATTTCCCACCCTACATGTGTGATCCTGTTCCTACCGTCCCCACCTCAAGGCCTGATGACCCCGGCCTGTCCCCACAGAGAATCCCACACGATCAGCTTAGCCAAGACCTCCCCTAGCCCCCACTTTTTCTGTTACTCACTTTACATCCGCTGACCTGCACCCTGCTCCTTGGTAATAAGATCCACTTGCCCTTTGGAGTTGGGACACTCTTCCCTACTGCTAACCCTACAGTGGATGTCCTTAGGTCTGCCTTGATGTGCCCACTATCGTCTCCCTTACCACAATTTAACTAGTCACTGGATCAAGTGACTCAAATGTGCTGCTGGGCGGAGAGCCAGTGCCTAAGGCAAGTATCCTGATCGGTAGCAGAACTGGGTGAGTACACCATGGGATTTAAGAAGTGGAGGCTTGACCTCCCCAGGGATCAGGGACTGTATCAGAAGAGGGTCCAGGAAGAATGTAAGAGTCAGAGGCCAGGGAGACTGGAGAAAAAGATAATTTTCTGGGTCTGATGGGACCTGATGGGACCTGACAGAACCTGACAGGGTCTGATGGGATCTGATAGGACCTGACAGGACCTGATGGGGTCTGATGGGACCTGACAGGACCTGACGGGACCTGACAGGGTCTGATGGGATCTGACAGGACCTGACAGGACCTGATGGGGTCTGATGGGACCTGACAGGACCTGACAGGGTCTGATGGGATCTGACAGGATCTGATGGGACCTGACAGGACCTGATGGGATCTGATGGGACCTGACGGGGTCTGATGGGACCTGACGGGGTCTGATGGGGTCTGATGGGATCTGACAGGACCTGATGGGACCTGACGGGATCTGATGGGGTCTGATGGGACCTGATGGGATCTGACAGGATCTGACGGGACCCGATCGGACAGGGCACCTGCACTGTGAACTCACAGCAGCTGTAGTTGTCTGCATAAGACTAACCCACTGAACATTCTAACATGGGATGGGATGAGGCTAAAAAACCTCCAGCGACAGAGCTATTGGTGGCTGGTGGCTTCTTGAAAAGAAGAAGTCAGTTTTCTTTAAAGATGTGGCTTCTGGCAGGGGTGCACAGGCGCACGCATTGGAGTGGGGAAGATTAGGGAGTATGAAGGTAAGATGGATCTAAAAGGGGTTGAGGATGAATTGGGGTGAAAAATGATCAAATACATTATATGAAAAGCCTCAACGAATTAACAAAAAAAATTAACAACAGAAAGAAATGGCTGCTTGAGCTCTCACACAGCTGTGGGTGGTGTGTGAACCGAGGTGGAGCTTTTCTTTTGTCCTAGCCGCTCAGCCCCAAATGATCACACAAAAGCTAATATTAATTACAAAATGTTTGGCCTGTTGCTCAGGCTTAATACTAATTAGCTCTTACAACTTAAATTAACCCATTTCTATCCCTCTACATTTGGCCATGTGGCTTTGTGCCTTCACCTGTTCTCTGGTGTGTCTTGTTCTTCTGGTGCCTGGCTCACATCTCTCCTGACTCTGCCTTCTTTCTTCCTGCCTAGCTTTATTCTGCTTGGCTATAGGTCAATTCAGCTTTATTATTAACCAATGAGAGGACTACATATTCACAGAGTACAGAAAGCTTATTCCACAGCAGTAGTGAGCTCAAACAATCACATTTTTATATCTTCACTGATGTGTGCATTTGTGTGCCTACCTGAGTCTATATGAGGCACAGGCATAGAGGTGCCCATAGAGATCAGAGGGTGTTACACCCCTCTGTAATTTTTAATCCACAAATTGGATGTTGTGGGGATCTTAAGCCTCTATTGATATATGCAAAATACATCACTAAAAATAATAAGGCAGCAGTCAGAATGTATGTTCCTAGGAAGGAATCAGGTGTCATGTGTGTCAATCATATAAGCCCTATGACTAGAAAGTACAATGGAGGACTGGAGAGTCAGCTCGGCCATTAAAGGCTAGGCTCACAGCCGAAACTGGAAAATGACTGCTCCCTTCTGCAGACCGCCTTGGCGGGTCAGTAGTCTAGGGATTGTAACCCGCCTGGCTGGTCAGTTATTCCAGGATCCGGGAGAGGCGCTACCTGAAAGACATGGGCGGGAGACAGGAAGGAGGCCAAGCAGGGTTTGTCAAAGCCTCCGTTTATTAGCGTCATGGCAGCAGCTTATATAGCCCCTGGATGAGGAATTTGGGGGGGGGTGCAGGGCATGACCAGGGCAGGAAGGGATCTTGCAGCGAGATGGTCCAAGCCAGTCACGAGGTCGTTGGCCAGGAGGTTACAATCGGTCAGGTCACAATTCCTAGGTCAGGAAGTCACAAGTTGACACACCTAGTTCTCTAGATAGTTGGAATGTGGGGCGGGTTCCCGCTAACAGATATCTCTCTGTTAATAGATAATTGGGTGTGGGATAGGCTCTGCCAATAAAACAGTTCTAAATACCGTTGGGGTGTGGGGCTCTCTGCAATTCCCCAGGACAATGGTTCTTGCAATAATTTTGGGGGGAAATGGCTCCTGACACCCTTCAAATGGCCAAAGTCCTATAGACCCTCACCACACAATAACTGGAAGGGCTGTGGAGATGGTTCAGTGGTGAAGAATATTTGCTCTGCAAGTACGCGGATGGACTGGCGCTCAAATCCTCAGCACCCACATAAAAATATGGGCATGTCTTCAGGTAACCCCAGTGATGTGGGGTGAGAAAGTGGAGACTCGCTGGAGCCTGCAGGCTGCCAGCCTGGCTCTAGGATCAGAGGGAGAACCTGTCTTAACAGAATAAGGCAGAGAGTGACAAAGCAGGACGGTCAATGTGCTCCTCTGGGAACCTGAACACGTGTGCAGGCACATACACAGAGGCACACTCAGACATGAATACAAAATAAATAGATAAATGTCTGGGAGTTAGAAATACGCACATACGGGCTGGAAAGATGGCTCAGGAGTTAAGAGTACCTGTTATTTTTCAGGTGACCTGGATTTAGTTCACAGCACCCATAGAGTGGGTCACAACCATCTATATCTCCAGTTGCAAGAGATTTGGTGCCCCCTTCTGATCTCCTTCAGAACCAGGCACCAACATGGTGCATGGACATACCGTTGGGCAAGAACATTCATACGCATAAAATAAATAATAAATGAATACATGTAAATAACAAATTATCTCATGAAACTAAATCTGGTGTCATAAGTTACCAGGGAGAATATAAACAAGAAATTAAAAAACACTGTATGTACAGTGAAAAGGCATACTGAAAACCTGGCAGCATAAAATACTGGCTAGGAACAAGAGTCAAAGAGTTTCAAAACCAATATCTCAAACACAAAAAGTAGATAATTATTGTATGAAATGGTTTACAAAACTCTGATAAAGTTGTATATCTATTCCCTGCACCCCCAAATGAATTATTCCAAAGCACTAAGTAAACATGAATAAAAACACAAGGATTTGTTTATTGTTTATAATAATCAAACACTGGAAACCACCCTGATATCAATAAAATAATGAAGTGCTCTGTAGTATACTCATACAATGGAAAACTATACAGCAATGAAGGAGTGTTCCGTGGTGTACTCACACAATGGAACACTAACAATGAAGTGTTCCATGACAAACTCATACAAAGAAAAACTATATAGCAATGAAAAGAAATAAAGGGGACACTTCTCAGTGACAGAGATGACAAGCACATGGCATGCATCCCAATTCTGTTTTATATGAAGACCCAAAACAGGCAACTTTTCCTATAGTGAGGGATGCCAGAGGAAATGGTCACCTCTGGATGAGAACTATGGCTGAGGATGCCTTCTGGGTTCTACACATCTTCTAGTTATTCATGTAGGGAGGAATTACAGGCTTCCCACTTATACACTCTAAACATGTCATTTTTCCATTACAATAATATCAAAGGAAGCTGGACAGATGGCCCAGTGATTAAGAGCACTTACTGCTCTTCCAGAGGATCTGAATTTAGTTCCCAGTACCCACAGTGGGCAACTCAGAACCATCTGTAACTCCAGCTCTAAGGATGCTGCCTTTTGGCCTCTGCAGATAAATGCACACACGCGTACACACACATGGGTGTAACACACACTTACATTTTCAAAAATATATAAACTAATAGTAAGTATGAGATGCTAGTACTACTTCACATCTTATTTAAAAATTAAATGTCAGTACTTCATAAGCTCATAAAATAAAGTCCAAAATGCCAGGGTGTTATTTAGTCATAGTCACATGTCCATGAATGTGAGCATCCACCGGGAGACTGAGGAATAATAATAATGACATCTGAGACTTGGTCAAGAAAGGGGTGGGGCTTCAGAGCCAAGCAGTTCATCAAGGCAGCAGCCATCACTCCCCGGAAAGTGCACTTCTAGCTGTGCAGATGAGCTGAGAAAGAATGCACTCCGAGCCAGGATATGAGCATGCTCTGTAAAAAAGACAGCAGAGCTGAGCCTGCTCTAAGGAGTAAGAGTGTGCAGAAGCCAGAAAAATGGCAGCATGATTCACAGTGATGGAAGAGGCTCTATATGCAGCTGGTCGTGAGGAAGTGCTGAATGTGGGTGCCTAGCATACATCCAGCTCCTTGCCTTCTGAGGAGGTCACGTGATAACATTCAAGGTTCTGCCACCCAGTTATCTCAAATCTCAAAAACAAAAACAACCCGAGACAGGCTTTTACTATGTATCCCTGGTTGCACTTGAACTCCCTCTGTAGAACTGGCTGCCCTGGAACTAACTCTTGTAGACCAGGCTGGCCTTGAACCCATAGAGATTCGCCTGCCTCTGCTTGCTTCTGCCTCCTGAGTGCTGGGATTAAAGGTGTATGCCACCGTGCTTGACCAGATCTCAGTTTTCAAGGAGGGTAGCAATTATATATGGAGTAGATCATGAGAGAAAGCTGGATAGAAGATGGGTCATTCCCTCTGTCAGCGAAAGTTTGGATTTCTTGATGCAAGAACTTATTCAGTTACTAATTATTTGACACCTACTGTGTCAGGCATAGGCTCTTTGGACAATTCTTCATCACAGTTGTGGAATTAGGCTGCCCAAGCTCAAACACCAGCCAGACATGTACAAGTGTACAACTTTGAGCGGATGACTCAAAGCTCTGTGTCTCTTTTCTCATCCTAAATGAGAAGTAATAAGGTTAAGCTTATTAAAGGATGCATAATCGGGTTGCTGTGAAGATTACATTACGAATTAATATATGTAGAAAGTACTGGGGAAAACACTTGCTATGTATAAATTACACTTCGCTATTTCTGTCACTGATTCTGTCCTCATGAATCTCCCGTCTGTCTCTCTGTATGTCTCTCTGCCCATCTCCCTCTCTTCCTCTATCCCTCCTTCCCGCTCTCTGTCTCTCTTTTCCTCCCTCCTTTTTTCCCTCCCTCATTCTCTCTCTCCCTTTCTCTTTCTCTGGGTCCCTCTCTCTCCTTCTTTCTCCTCTCTCACTCCCCTGCTCTCTTTATCTCCCCTCTCTCTCCCTCTCCCCCGTTCCCCACCCCCCTTCTCTGTCACATACACAAAAAGAGGTGGGTAGCATAAACAAAACTGGTATGTGGAATTTTCCAGAAACTCTTCGATTACCTAACAGGTACCCAATACCTTGGTAATACTTGGTGTGAGGAACAGCAGATATATCCGGAAGGAGGCACAACTCTCAGGGGGAAGTTACAGAAAAGCAAGTGTCCACAACACTGTGCGGTGGCTGACTGTGTACCAACATGACTGTGAGACCTGTATAGAAGGAGATGGAGAGACAAGGAGATAGTGAGCAAGGACTCAGAGGGAGGACCATTTCCTAATGGCAGTGAAGGGCTCGGTGCAAAATCAAGCATCTCAGAAGTGAACCTAGAGAGTTCCAGTTCTGGCAGGATAGTAGGACTTCTGTGGACCTGCTTCCCTGCAAAACTGTGAAGTTAATGAAAGCATTATTTTTTTAAGCACCTAACATTTTCACACTCTGTAAATAGACCTGAGAACATACACCAAATGAAGACATGCAGATACGGACATTCTCCTGTAACTTAAGCATTAAATATTTCAGCTTGAAACCTCCTGTGGTGGTTTCAGTAAGAATGGCCCCCACAGGCTTAGTCACCAGGGAGTGGCACTGTTTGAGAAGGATCAGGAGATGTGGCCTTGTTGGAGGAAGTGTGTCACTGGCAATGAGTTTTGAGGTTTTAAAAGCCCAAGACAGGCCCAGCATCTCTCTCTTTCTGAGGCCTGCGATCAGGATGTAGCTCTCAGCTGCTGCTCCAGCACCTGCCTGCATTCTGCCAGGCTCCAAACCACAATAATAGTGGACTAAGCCTCTGAAACTGTAAGCAAGCTCCCAACTAAATACTTTCTTTCATAGGAGTTGCCTTGGCTATGGTGTCTCTTCACAGCAATAGAACAAGGACTAAGACACCTCCTCTCCTCCCTTTCCCTCTCATCTCTCCCAGCTTAGCAAGACAGGAGCTTAAGTCCCTGCTCTAGTACATTCAAGAGCAAAGAACTCTTTTTCTGCCAGAGATCAGTCAAGGGCTGTGATACAGAGCATCAACCTTTCCCAAGATGCCCCTTGGGTCCACTGACAAGGCCAAGCTCTTCACAGTGTGGATGAGAAGTAGGGGTTCCTACTTCTGCCTGTCCCACTGAAGACATAAGGTCTTTATCCTGAGTGTGGCACTGTTGGAAACACCATCGGCCTGCGAGTTCCTGTCCTGCTTTATGGAGCGGGGCATTGCCTGGATAGAGATGCCAACTGCAAAGACCTGGGATGCCGCTGGCCTCTCAGAGCACTTGGCTCCTAGGCCGGGTGACTCTGAAAGTTGTCTTCCATCCATCTACACCTGCTTTTAGAGTTGTGGCAAAGAAGTCTCGCCCAGGAAAGAATAGGTTTAGACAGAGGCTGTCATTGTCTCCCTCTGGGAATCAACCCCATTTGCAAAACAAATGTGGAAAAGCATCAAGGCTAAGAATTCCTTTAGCAAGTGCAGACAATGAAGGATGATGTAGGGGATTGTTAAATATTAACAATAATATCAATATTTTACAATAATATTGTTTATTATAAGATATAATATATTAATATATTATTATTTAATATCAATTATCATGGTAAATATTAAACAGTAAGTTAGCGTATTTGCCAGAGAGGAGAAAGAAGCAGGATTTTGTTGCTAGTAATATCAGACACCAACTTTAGGATGTATCCCTTCAGGGACAGCAGAAATGGCTTACTGGGTAAGAACACTTGTTGCCAAGCCTGTTGACCTGAGTTCAATCCCCAGGACCCACATGATGAATAGAGAAAAATAACCCTACATGCCATCTTCTGCCCTTCACACGTGATAACTGACACCAACAAAGCCTTCTGAAAATCACTGCTATCCCAGGACATCTGTGGCCATGTCCTGGACATGTCCCCCAGGGAAGCTTTGAGACACCAGCCGGCAATGAAGGAGAATTCAGTCCATTAAAACAATCTGGTCCATACAAAATGGGTAAGACCCAATGAGGGAGAGATATCAGAAAGCGTTGTTATAGAGGATCTCACCGTCCAGCTTCCAACAAAACACTTCATGAGACAGAAAGAAACAGGGAGATGTGACAAGGCTCTCGGTGGGGTGGTCAACAAGAGTGTTTTCTACAGGGCCATCCAGGCACAGCCCCAGCACTTGGGAGGTAGATTAGGAGGGTTGGGCATTCAGAGCCAGCCTGGGCTACATAGTGATTTGAAGGTCATCTTGGGCTACATTGAGACCCTGTGAGGTCAACAAGAGTGTTTTCTACAGGGCCATCCAGGCACAGCCCCAGCACTTGGGAGGTAGATTAGGAGGGTTGGGCATTCAGAGCCAGCCTGGGCTACATAGTGATTTGAAGGTCATCTTGGGCTACATTGAGACCCTGTGAAACAAGCAAACAACAACAACAACACACAAACCAGATATTAAATATAACATGTAAATATTTCAAAGCCACCACTGTAATTATGCTCAAAGAATCAAGGGGATGAGGATAACAAGGAAAGGGAGCTAGGACAGCCCTGCCCCTCAAATAAGAAGATACAGAGCATCAAAAGAGCAACTGCGACAGTTCTGCAAAATGGAGAACAGTTACTGAGACAAGAATTGACTAGAGGGCTCAGCAGTTCACCTGAAGGGGCAGCAGGATGAACTCGGGAATTAAAGCCTGGTAGGGAATCGCCCAATCTGAAGAAAAGAGCCAATGCTTGGCAGAAATTCAGAGGGATGTGGGAACACAGGCCGAATGGAAACAGAAGCGAAAGAAGTAAACAGGAAAACCATGGAATTTATGAATGCATGGACGGAGAGATGGAGCTGTTTGCTTTTGCTTGCTGCTTGTGCAAGATATTGCAGCACTTGCTGCTCTTGCAGAGGACCAGAGTTCTGTTCCCACAGCCATGTCAGGCAGCTCACAACCACCTCAGCTCCAACCCAGGAGCACCGAGTCTCTCTTGACCTCTGCAGATATCTGAACTCAAGAACACACACACACATATTACACACCACACATACACACATATTACTACACACACACACCACACCACATACATAAACATACACACACATTACATACCACACATACACACACATATTACCACACACACACACACACACCATACATATACACACCACACACGGGCACACCCACACACCACACACACATAAATAAACCACATGTGTGTGTACTTCATGTATATGTGATAGAAACTTCTTAGATTTACAGAAATCTATACATTTTTTTTAAGTACAACAGACTTAAAACTTCAAGTGACCCGTGGACTATAAGAAAAATGCTGAGACCCAAGGGCAAGGAGAAAAGAAATATTTTTTACTTATCTCTTGAGATTGTAGTCTAGAATTACATCATTTTTCTCCTTCCAAACGTTTTCATAGCCCCCTCCTTGCTCTCTTTCAAACATGTATCAATAGAAATCAAAGAAAAAGAAGCTACCAACTTGAGAGAGAGGGTAAGAGAGGGGTTTGAGGGAGGCAGCTGGAAGGGGCTGGGGAAGAAATAAAGGGGGGAAATGATGGGGGTATACTTCAACTCAAAACATTAAAATGTGAAGAGAAGTTTCACCTTTAAATTGTTGGCATGCTTCCGATATTTAGAAAATAAAGCTTGCATTTCTATCATGTGAAAAAACAAACCCATAAGATGCCCGTTGGTGGCTTGACAGACACGAGCGGAATCTGTTTGAGCAACAGTGGTGGGGGAGGGTGCAGTGGAGCAGACCTTGAATCTGCGTGAGCGAAAAGAACCAGAAACAATGGAAAAGAAGGTTCACATAACCAAAGATATCAATGTGCATTTTTCTCCATCTTTCTCCTTTCTCCCAACGGCTTGGAAAGACATAAAATTTTATAAGCACATATCTGCTGTGTGGCTGGATTAGCATTTGTAAATGAAGTGTGTGGAACAGCCCTGTCACCCAAGGGGGAGGAGGCAGAGCTATGCAGGAGGATGGCACTGGAGCTGATTCTGAGGGGATACCGTGTTTTTAGGAAACCCTTGAACAGCTAAGAACATAATTCCAAAAAGTTTTAATAGCAGTAAAGACATTGTAACGCTACATTACAAAACATTTGTTTAATAATACCAATGGAAGCCATAAAAGAGGAAGGAAGAAAACAAAAGAAATGAGCCATAAAGCAAAACAAAACAAGAAGCAGCAGGTCCGACTCTAGCTAGATCAATAGCATTAAACATACATGGGGTGACAGAATTACCAGTAGGTAGAGACTATCGGACTAGAAACCAGACGTGTTGTAGATTCAGAGGTACAGACGGGTGGAGATGAGGAGGAGCGCTCATGCAAGCAGAAGACAAGAGAAGCCCCCGTGACTCTAGCAGCCCACGAAGTCGTTACTAGAGAGTGGGAGAATTTTACAGTCATGGAAATGGGTATGAGCAGAAGCCAGCAGGACAGCTAACTGAGGAATGTGGTCCTTATGTGAGAAAGAACTGGTCTGTGGAAGCCAGCCCGCCCTGGGGGATGCATAAGACAAGGTAGAAGAGTAAAGCTAGGCTATAGAAGTCTTGCTCAGGAGTGATGGTGTGGGCTGTAACCCCCATACTTAGGAGTCTGAGGCAGAGGGATCATGGGTTCCAGGTGAGCCTGGGCTCTGTACTAAGGACCTTGTCTCAAAACGAATATACAAACATTTGAAACAAAGGCAACTCTGGCAACGCTAGGAAGGGAGGAAATCTGTCAGGGTCATAATGAGAGATTGAGGGAGAAAGTGAAGAAAATTCCACTTATCAATGGCAGGAAAAAGAATAATCTACAGAGGGAAAGTTTAGCAGTAGAACCCTGAAGCTGCTCTAGATCTCAAGACCGTGACTGAAAGTCACCGGCTGAGCTGTAAATATCTAAGTGGAAAGGTTTCTTTTGCTCGTTGGTTGTGTGGGACCCAGCCATGATAAGCTAAATGGAGGCCTGAGTCTCAGTAGTTTACCCTGAAGCAATACCTGGTTACCGGAAGAAGCGCAAAGTGAGACTACCCAGGCACCACCCAGGAACAGACCATCCAAAGAAAATTCCTAACGTTCCAACCATTGTAGATAGGACCACCTGGCAGCCCACACTCACCAGGACACCCCTAGACAAATGTCAGTCAATCAGGGGTCTTGAACCTTAGAAAACCCTCACCCCCACCTTTACTACTATAAAAACCCAACTCTAACTGAGCTTGGGGCTCTCCAGTTACTCCAATACGTTGGACATGCAGAGAGACCGAGTTTGCAAACTTGTGTAAGAATAAAGGCTCTTTGCTTTTACATACAGGACTTGAGTCTCCTAGTTGGCTTTGAGGGGACTCTGTGATCTGGGTGTAACTGTTGGTGATCTCCACGTAGAATTCGGTTGCTCTCCAAATCCCAGGGTCTAAACTTCATATAGAATTGCAAGTGATTCCCAGGAGACGGAATAATTTTGAGCAAAATGAAACTGGAGACTCTCTGCTTCCTGTTTGCAAAACTCACCATAAAGCAATGCTAATCAAGACATCACAGTCTTGGCATAAGGACGCACACCTGGGTCCAGGGAGTGGACTTGGGAGTCTAGAAGTTAAGCCACATGTCTGGGGTCAAATGACTCTAGGGAGGACCAAGAAGGGTGTGGAGGACATTTCATAAGCAATGATCAATTTTTCCATAAATAAATCCAGGGAAGTCGGCAGTTGTGTGAGAAGCATTTGGGGGCCCGTTTCCTCACCCCACATACAACAGTTAGCTCCAAGGGGATCAGAGACCACAGCATGACAGCTTGAGCCATAAAACACTTTGATGAAGACCCGGGAGTATGTTCCCATGATGCAACGTGTGGTGAAGAGAATAATTAGATATGCTAGACTAATCAAATTTTTAGAAGATTCTGTTTCTGTTGTTGCCTTAGAACGTACTGTCAAGACAGCAAAAAAACAAAGCAACATGTTCCCAGAGCCCAGGGTTGAATAAAGAATGCGTATCTAAAGAATGGAAGGAACTGTCACAACTTACTAATGAAAGGACAAACACCTCTGCTAACAGCTGAGCAAAAACTATCTGAATAGACATGTCTTTAAAAAGATAATGGGAATAACCAGTAAGCACAGGAAAATATGCTCATCCCTACCCAGCAGGACAGGCAGCTGGAATAAACAAGGCAGTTACAGCAATGCTGGCAGCGATGCGGAGGAGCTGTGGGCACTGCTGGGGGACACCAGGTGGTACGGTCCCTTTGCAAGATAGCCTGCTGGTCCAACACCGGGCTCGGAGATGCTGCCCTGCCTTTCTCCCAAGAGGAAAGAAAATACATCTCTACACAAAATCTTGTTCAGGGTGGGCTGGGGGGATGGCTCAGTGTCTAAGAGTGCTTGGATTGTGGGAATGAGGACCCGAGTTGGAGTCTCCATCAGGGACGGTTGCATGCATCTGTCATTCCAGCAATAGGGGTGAGTAGAGACAGGAAGATTCCAAGAACTCACTGGCCTGTCAGCCTCACGGAAACAGTGAGCATCTGGTTTGGTGAGAGACTGTTTCAAGAGAAGATGCTGAGCACCTGTTCTAAGCTCCACTTGTGTTTTATGCAGGAGTACATGCACTTACACATACTTGTGTGTGCACCACTGCACACACATACACCACATCTTCTCATGCCAGCTTGCACTGGAAAGTCTGCAGAAGCATGATTCATAACCACAACACTGACCCCTGGCAAACTGTTCATCTGTAGGATTCCACTGCAGAGCCGGGGCTGGAAGCCAGGGCCTTCACAACCTAAGCGGCTGAGAGCTCCACCACGGAGCCCGTTTTCTTCAGGGGTGTTGCTTTGAAGGCCATCATGCTCTGGAGATGGCCCACAGCCGTGCATATGTGGGGAGCATCAATGGGACTCAGTGAGTTATAAAGAAAAATGTAAGGTATGACATTGGGGAGGGGGATGCATGATAGGAAGAGAAGTTGGAGGGAGGGGCTGGTGGCGGGCATCACCAACATACATGGTATACATGTGTGATGTTCTTAAAGCATAGATAAACACAATTTGAAAAATAGAGGGTGAGGAGCCAGAGAGTAGGATAAGCGTGCATGTTTCATACGCGTTTAGGCTCCAGCGTTTGACAAACTCTCGGTATCTGCCAGGCACTAGGATCCCCTCTAGAGATACAACGAGAAGCTGGATACATTTCTTGTTTTGTTTTGTTTTTTAATTTGGTATCTCAAAGCAGTTTTAATTTGCATTCCCCAGATGGCTAAGGATGGTGAACGTGTTTTCAAGGATTTTTTAATAAACTTTATTATAAAGAACTTGCAAATAAAAATCATTACACACCGAAATTAACCAGACCCAAAGTCTATGCATCTCAGTGAACTCCTGAGCGGTCAGAGCAGCTGTTCTGAGGCCATGGAGCTTCACGGTGGATGGTACACTTTCACTGTGGATTGAAAATTCCATGAAAGAGTCATGAGAGAAACAATCAACTTCTATCCTCCTTCAGGACTCAGGTCTGTCACCTGCATTCAGTCCTTCCTCGTGCCTCGGCATTTAGTCTATCTTGTTTTCTTTCCTACATAGTACATGTGTCCATATGCACATTAGTTTACACATATATACATATATTGTTGACTAGGTTCAGAGTATGAGGGAGAAAGTGCTTTTATTTTATTTCTGAGATTATGTAACCTCACTTAATATCTTAATAATTATACATTCTAAGTCCATCCATTTTTTTGAAAAACATTTTACTTAATTTTCAGAGCTGAGTAGTATTCATATATGTGTGTGTGAATACATGCATAATCCATATGTGCACCATATTTATAAGTATATATATATAATATAATTCCAATTTTTATTATCTCTTCATCTGTTGGTAGGCAACTAGGTTGATTCCAATTCTTTGCTACAGTTACTAAGGCAGCGGCAAACATGGGACTGCACACATCTCTCTGATACGCCGAGGGTTCTCCAAGCATATGCCCAGGAGTGTGACAGCCGCCAGCTCAACTGTTTCTATGTAACTTATGTTTGAATGGAAAGGTAGAGAGAGAAGAGATGAATGCACATTTAAAAGAAACAAGGATGAGACAAATATGTAGGAATGATGGGCACTGCCATTCGGGGTCACTGGGAAGTCTGGCTGAGGAGAGATCTTGGCAGAGGTCAACATGAAGTAGGTGGGTCTTGGGAGGCACAGGGCGCCCAGGGTCCACAGGCACCAGAGTCGCTGAGGGCAAGAGCCTCAAGGTGGACCTGTGACTGACGTGTCATAGAGAAAGAGGTCAGTGTCACTCAGTGTCATGGGTGAAGCCAGTGAGAAAGAAAACAGAGAGATCCGGAGAGGTGGGCACAGGAAGCAGGCACTAGGAGGGGGAGTGAACTCTAAAAGTGTGAATGCCAAGATTCGCCTCATGCCCACAGTTTCTACCTCAGTATAAACAAGCCCAGGATTTTCCAGAACGTTTGAATGCCCCAGTCCACAGGCTAAGAAATCATGGTCTGGTTTGAGCTTTTTCATGATTTATTTTTAAGTGTGTGTTGGTGTGTGCACACAGGCGTGCTCACTATGCTGGCACCTGCCGGAAGAGAGCAGTGGATCCCCTGAAAGCAGAGTTACAGGCAGTTACGAGCTGCCCAACATGGACATTTGGAATCCAATTTGAGTCCTCTGGAAAAGCAAAATCAGTTAAGCGCTGTTAGCCACTGAGCCACCTCTCCAGCTCCTTCCTAGAATGAGGGTTTACAGACTATGGGCTGCAGCCACAAATTGGAAGCTAGTTCTAGAGCCATGAAATTAACTTCATGGATTGAAGCCTGCATGTCAAAAACAGAATGAAAAATGAAAACACCATTCCACAGTTGTGTGTATGCACGCGCGCGTGTGTGTGCATGTGCGTGTGTGTGTGCAAAGCATACTGGTTGTGAAGTAAAATGCATTTCTTACATCCAAATACCTGTACCTGACTCCTGACTCCTGTTTGTCTCCCCTGCCTCCATATCCACCTAGCCTTGTCCATGATGTATCTGAGCCTGTCTGGGCTAGCTGTCAACGATTTAATTGATCCAAAGACAAACCTGCCTGCAGCTATGGAATCCAAAATGCCACCTGTGTTAATTGAGATGTTTATTTTAAGCAAGGCAGTGAATGCATTTAGAAGCAGTGCTGGGCAGTCATAGCCCCCACTATGCAGAAGAGTCCACCAGATCCTGCCACCATTATTCTCCTAATGCCACACACAACCAGTCATGGAACGACCAGGGGCTTCCTCTCCAAAGAGTCCCTGGCTCCTCAGAAGTGGAAGTTATGAGGTCAGACAGGGACAAACTGTAACCCCAGCGCGGCCACCTGCCGGCAGTGTGACTTCCAGCATCAGTCCTGTGGGTCTCAGTTTCTTTGAAATCAAACTGGAGCGATGATGGTATCACCCCAATAGGGTGGCACAAAAATATAAGAAAACCGACTTCACATCTGCATAAGCCTGTCAGCCTGGTTGGTCCTTTGGACCCGAGTCATGAAGAACTTACTATACCCATTTTGCAGATGAGGACTCAGAAGTTCAGAGGCTCATATGTCACACTGCTGCTGAGTTGGCTTGAATAGGCTTCACCCCAAGGTGGTCTAACCCCGTGATAATGAATTCATGCTATTTTCCTTGGTCATGTGATGCAGGTGACCATAATAGACCCACAGAAGTTCACTAACTCTTTATGAACAGACACTGGCATAGTAACAACTTCCTGTCTGAAGGTTACTAAACATATAAAAATGCAATGTCATTTAATCTTCAAAATAAAAGACACTGTGGTCCTCGTTTAATAGAAGGAAGAAGGGACACAGGGAGGTGGGGTACGCTGTGTAGGGTCACACAGCCAAAAGCAGAGGTAGGGTTTGTCTCCTACGAGTCTGGGACATCAGCCACCCACTCTGCTATGGTGCCTTCCTTCCCACTAAGCACCCTGAATTCACCCTCCAGGACCCTCCTCCTATTCCAGACCCCACCAGCAAGGAATCATGATGAATGGTTAGGACCACACAACCAGCCACGTGAATGTCTGGATTGTAACAGGCCCCCAAGGGCTATATGAACTTTAATAGGCATCCACTCCTCTCTGGACTGCACATATCTGAAAACTAGGCTGAGGAAAGTAGTGGCAGATTCAGAGGACTAGAATGAAGACGCTGTCGGCCCAAGTCCTCGGCACAGAGCGAGCACATAGTAAGAGAATGAATGTGCTTCACAGGGAAGCAGTGGGAGCCATAAGTTCCTATTCCACACTGGACTGTGGCTCTGGACATCAGGGGTCGATCGTGCCGTGGGGTCAGGGCAGAGCTGGCATGCACAACCCAACAGAGAGGGTAGAGGTGGAAGACTAGAGTAGAGAGACGGTGGCCCATCTCTCGCTCTCTCCCTTCCTTCCTTGCTTGCTTCTTCCCTCTCTTGCTCTCTCCCTTCCTTCCTTGCTTGCTTCCTCCCTCTCTCCCTCCCTCCCTTCTTCCCTCACTTATCAACCACACATTAGTCCAGCTCTAGACAAAACTGTGCCGGAATGTGGATACCAAGACCAAACTCTTCAGTTCCCTAGACAAGAATGGAGGAAGAATCTGGGTGATGGAGGCATACTCTTTTAATTCCAGCACTCTGGAGGCAGAAAGAAGTGAATCTCTGAGTTTGAGGTCTGGTCTACAGAAAAAGGAAAAAATAAAAAGAGTATGAGGAAAGACAGTTTCCTATCTTAGGATCTTTGAAACACGACTTCGTAAACGTGTTTAGATGGTTCACCCACTAACTAGCTGAATTCTCAGTAACCAGATTGATGCTGTGGGTCCTAATGCTCACAATGAAAGGAAAGGGGGATCAACTGCAGGGGAGGGAGGAGGGGAATGGAGTGAGGAGAACAGTGGAGGAGGGGAGGGAGGAATGGAATAGAGGGGAGGGAGGAGGAAGATATGAAATAAATAGAAGGGAGAGACGGAATGGAGGCAAGGGAGGAGGGGGGCAGAAGAAAGGCGAGAGGGAGGATGGGGAGATGGGGAGACAAGAGGGGAGGAAAGAGGGAGGGATGAAGGGACAGAGGAAGGAAGGAAAGAAAGGAGAGTTTCTTTGTCTAGTTACACAACTTCTAAAAATATTTAACATATAAATATGCATGGAAATTCCCCCAGAACAAAGAAAAAGCAAACGGCCCTCAAGTATACAGTTGTTCCCTTCTCTGCTGACCACAGATGTCATTAAACACGTTGGGCAAGTGTGTGGCTTCCACCCACTAAGTTTCACTCTCCCCAGAAGCAGCTCCTAGGACAAGGACACAGGGAATGTCTTAGTCCACTTGAGAAGCTCGATAGCATTAGAACACAGGGAAGGAGGTGGATCATGAGCCGACTAGCATTGTGGGTAACTGGAGATTCTCTCCAGTGGAAGCTGGAAGCAGAGGCACAGCATAGCCAGTTTGAGGAGAGCAGACCAGGATGTTTGTGGACAGGTTCTCCACTTCAGCACTGTTGCTGCTGGTCACTGCAGGATCCTGCTCCATGGCTAACCGCCCTGAGCACTGTGGGATGTTAAACAGCATCCTTGTCCCCTACAGGTTCCCAATGCCTGGCAAACACAAGTATCTCCCGACACTGACAGAAGAGCTCCTGCAGATGAGAAGCAACAGTCCAGACTAGCTCCTGCTGAAGATGACTGAGGGATGCTAAGAAAAGAGATGCCACCTTGGGGCTGAGATGACTCAGTGGGCAAAGTGCTTGCCACACAAGCCTGAGGACCTGCATGCAAGTTTCCAGCAATGGCATGACTGCCGGGTGGGCATAGCGGGACCCCTGTAATCCCAGTGCTCCAGATGCCGAGGTTGAGGGTCCCCGAGACTAATCTGGCTGCCCAGACTAGCCAAATCTGTGAGCTCCAGGTTCCAACAAGAGACCCAGTCTCAGTATAGATGGTGCACAGTGATGAAGAAAGACCCCTCTCAACCTCTGTCCTCTACGGGCACGCACCCATACCCACACATGGGAATGTGTACACACACATATGAATACACATGAGAGAGGCATGCACTCATACCCACACATGGGAATGTGCACACACACGTGAGCACAACACAAATGCACATGAGAGAGGTATGTACATATACCCACACATGAGAGTGTGCACACACACATGTGAACACAACAGAATGCACAAGAGAATAGAGATACACAGAGAGATCCCCTCTCCAGGAAAGCAGAGAGACGTACAACAGCTGAAGAAGACTGGAATCAAAATTAAGTCAGGTTCTAACATTGATCAGTCTACTAGCACACAGTGTTATAGCCAGGACAAGGGACATGAACCCCCCAGCTACCCGAGGACCATAGCAACTTCCATAAGGTTGTGTCTCATGGGCAATAACAGACATATGAAACACTTCACCTGTCCCCAAGCACTTAGGTTAATTCTGATTTTCTATATTATAAATAATGGACTGTGCATAGTCTTTTAATAAGATAAAGATTTATTAAAGAGGTGTGTGTGTGTGTGTATGTGTTCCCCTGAGAAGCCAGAAGAAAGCATTGCATCCAATATCCTGGAGCTGGAGTTACAGGTGGTTGTGAACCACCCAGTGTGGGTGCTGGGAACTGAACCAGGGTTCTCAAGAAGAGCAGGTGTTGTTCCTAAGAACCAGCACATCCCTCCAGCCTCAGATAACACACATTCTTACAGCTTCATCTTTTACTGTATTCACGCTGGTCCAGGATAAATTCCCAAGAGTTCCAGTTAGCAACTGAAGAATGGAGATGTCTTTGAGGCCCAGTTACTGTACTCAGCAGTAAATGAATGGGTCTTTTCTTACATCCACACCAGCTCAAGGTATTGTGTGTGTTTTGATTCTTTCTAAGCAAAAGTAGACAAGTGTTTCTTGTTGCATTTCTTATAAATATAGGCCTCTCCTGTATCCTTTTGATTTTGTCCCTTCTGAGCCTTGCTGGGTCTACCAGGCTTCCCATTACAGTTGCCAGGAGCAACTGTTGGCATCTGGCATGACTGGTTACGGACATGAACCATCCCAGTGCCCTTGCTAATTAGTTCAGATCTTCCTGAACAGCCTTCTGTAAATATTCTGCTTCTACAACACACTTCCTCCAGCCTAATTGATTCTATTAGGGAATAAAGCTTCTGGGGCTAGACCTTGCTCTCTCCCATGTGGGGGTCTAGCCTGCCCCATGTAGCCCGTCTTAGTTTGCAAAGGATAGGGAGAGAAGGCCTGTGGGAAATCCCATCACCAGAAACTGAGTTGGAAGAGTGGGTATGATGTCATAATGTGTGGATTTCAGAATGGATCACATTAATTTGTATAGATAATGTATATTAATTATAATGGAATAGAATATGGAGAACTCATATCACAATATAGATTTTTTTGCCATCAAAGATGGGCAGCACACAGCACTCCTTAAACTTAAGCTCTGTGCTGAAAACCCTTCAAAAAACACGGTGTGAAAGGGGAGAGAGAAGGTGATTTTACAGCAGAGAAGCTGGCGAACACCTTACTCAAGTGATTGAGTTCAGCATTCACAGTCATCAATCATTTCGATACCTCATACCCTTGACACAGCACTTGACCTTGGGGTCTTTCTCCCCAACCACACTGCACCATCTAATCATGAGAGAAATGCCAGACTAACCCCAATCACAAGGTGCTCTATAAACTCTTGACTAGCGCTCCCCAAGATGGTCAAGGTCATAGGCAAATGCGAAAGTCTATGAAATAGCCAGAGCCAGGGCGGGGGGAGCCTAAAGAGATAAGCAAGTGAGAACATGTGTATCCAACTGCAATGGATGTTCTGATGCTTGGGGTCACACAGCAAGTACATCCTCCTTTTGGCGAGCATCCTAATTGTCCTTCTGGGAGATGATACTTTTCCTCCCCTCATGCTCTCTTCCTGAGTGTGGGTACCAGTGCTCACACACATCACCTGTAGCCCCAGATGCAGACAACAGCCTCATCAGCACCTGTACTCACAAGTGCACATACCCACATATAGACGCAGAATTTTCAAAGATAAAAGCACATCTTTAAAGCACTTGTCCCTTCTCCTGGTACTTCTAACCTGTGCTTTGAGCTCCCCCTCCTAAGGTTCTTATAGTGGTGTCCTTCACAGCATAGCCAGCCCCTTCCTCATCACTGCTGATGTCCTAAGGTATGTGCCTTTCCGTCTGGTCCATATTCACCAGCAAGCCTCATGACTATGAAGTCAGGGGTGATGGAGTGAAGATACGGGGGAGCGTCCCAGCCTCTGGGCTTGTTCCCATCTCTGTTGGACTTGATTGGCTTGGGGTAGACACCATGCTCACTCACCATGTGTCCTGAGCAACAACAGTTGGAAAGAGATGCACCCCATCTTGTTCATGTTCTTTGAGACCTTGGGGCCCATGGTGGCTGATTCCAGGGCCTCTACAGACACAAAGAGGTTGACCCACGGGATAGCATCACCCACTGTCCCTGCTTGAGAAGGGCGAATATGACTTTACAGTTATCTACAAGGCTGTCTACTGAGAGATCCAGGAACAAGGCAGGACTACTTTTCTCCTCCACACTTTGTCACATCTGCATCGCCACTGGCTTTCTCATGCCTGCTGGTGAAATATGACTGTGAGTGACACGTACCACTGCTGGCCAGAGCTTCAGAACAAAGCTCACGTTTCTGCATCTTCCTCTTCATTCATTCCTGCCATAGTGATCCTGCAGACACGTCAACATTCCGCAAAACCCTAATGTGCAAAGGCCCCCACTCTAACCCTTGTTAGTGGGTCTTGGTGACATCACAGGACTAGCAAAGTTTTATGCTAAGCCACCGTGATCTAGCGCCTACCTGTTACTATAGCAACACCTGTCTTGATTGATGCCGGCCCTTTCCAGTCTGCTTCAGTACAGCTGCAACTCCCTGTGTTCCGTCAGCCCGAGCCATCGGCACCGCAACAGCACTTGATCTTCTCTAACTCTCTGCACAGCCCCCAACCAAAATCCTATTAGTGCCCCTACTGACAGATGAGAAACCTTGTCCCCTGGAGGGTCGATAAATTGACCAGCGTCACACAGTGACTAAGCAATAGGCACAGTTAAGAGCCAAACCCAGAGCATCCATAATCAACCGCCGCCAACGTTCCCAGACACTGGACCCAGTGCTAAGAGCTGAAACCGGCTCCCGTCAACTCCAGAGCCCACTGCGACTCTCTGCACCCAAGTCCATGCTCAGCGGTTCATTAGGAGTTCGCCTGGTCACGCACATGCTACAGTTCAGCACTTTTCTTTTTCTGCTATGGGCGGGGCCAGTTTTCAAAGCGTAATTTATCAGACCCTGAAGATTCCGAACGGCCAAGCTGAGTAATAATCACCCCACCACGTATCCCTCCCAACTCCCCTGAGTCCAATCAGAACTGCCTGTGTAGAATCTTATCCACTGGAACATGGGACACATATCAGGGCCATGTCCCCCAACCTCCAGGAGTTATCAACTCCTAACAGCTCCTCACTTTGCTAATGAACATAGCACCAAACTAGGATCTAAGTATCTACTAGATCTGTGCAGCTCACAACCTTCTCAGAGAATCTTATTTTATTTTAGTATTTTCCAAGACAGGGTTTCTCTGAATAGCCTGACTGCTCAGGAATTTACTATGTAGACCAGGCTGGCCTCGAACTTACGGAGATTCACCTGTCTCTACACCCAAGTGCCAGGATTAAAAGCATACACCACCTCCACCTGGAGATGGTTAATATGGGCACTCCCAGCCGGCCAGAGGGCAGAGAACGAGTGAGTGCGGCAAGTTCAGCCCCAGCTGGTACATCTGTATCACACCCCTTCACCATAAGACCCAGGGAACATCACAGACATGGGGGGAGAAGATCATAAAGGCCAGAGGTTGCAAGGAACTGCTCAGAAATGGTAGTTTTTGTGACAAGACAGGACTGTTGCACGCATGAAGTCACCACAGCTGTGGTGTACAGCCAAGCCACTCTGCTGAGAGACAGCACTAACAAAGGACTCATAACAGGATTATTGATGGAATCATAACAGAGTTATTGGGTCCCTGTTGTTTTGAGAGAATGCTATACAGGATTGTCAAAAAAAAAAATGTTGCAAAGAAAAAGAACTCCCAGTGCATGTGTTACCGCAGGGAGGATTTCCAGGATGAAGGCTTTTGTCTCTGCAGCACACATTTTTGTTAGGTCTGCATAATACGTGGGCCAGAAGAACATCCCCAGGACAGCTGGAACTCAGGGCAGAAGATCAAGTTAACAAGATTGGCTGGGGTGGGACTTGACTGCCAGAGTTGACCTGCGTCTCACTGTTTACCCTGTTGAGATCCATCCATCACTCTAGCTTAGGCTCCCCATGGTCCAGCTTCCCGCAGGTGCCTTTGAAGCCTGGATCCACAGGGAAGCCTTGCTATTCCACTTGCCCAGACCACTGGACTCATGGCGGAGGTATAAGTAATACACACACACAGACAGAGACACCGTGGGCAGGTGACTTTGGCTGTCTAAACCTTTGGTCTTCTGTCAAACTGAGCTGACAGAACCTAGCTCACGGGTTACAGCACCTGGAACACCTCAAAAGCCTCTTGCGTGGTGGGTCAACTATTCGTTACCAGAAGGGATGAGGGTTATAGCCTCAAAGAGAGCCCACAACATTCTGAGAGCTTTGTTGAAATCACCATCTCTGAGCTTACTGGCCAGCCAGCTTAGCTAACTTGCTAAGTTTCAGGTCAAGGAGAGACCTTGCCTCAAAACAACAACAAAAATGGTGAGCAGACCCTGGAAAAAATGACACGAGGTTTACTTTTGGCCTCCACATGCGTATGTGCAGATAGATACACGCACTTGCATATATGAGCAAAAGCACACACACACAAATCATCAACATAATGACTCCCTTCATCATCATGGCAAGCTTACCAGGTGAGTACTGTCTTCATTTTCAAGATGAGGACAAGGCAGAAGGAGGAGAGCTGTTCGCCCAAAGCCATCAGCTCAGTGACATCTACAAGTGATGTCTCAACTCATTCTACACACTTGGATAGGAGTGGCTGCCTCTTCCATTCTAAAGCAAAGGGGCTGAGCCTCCAATAGTTCAATGAGATAGCAGACGCCAAGCAAGCATCAAGGCGGGATTTAGGATCAGCACTGCCTGGGCAGCTTCCCAGCCTCCATTCCTATAAATAAAAGCAACTACCCTTAGGAAAGCTAATCAACACTGATTTGGCAATTAGAGTCCGTAAGGCGCTAGGCTAAGAGCACGGCAGGTGTCCTCTTATGTAACGGTCATGGTGAATGCTTGTCCCCGTTTGACATACTAAGAAACTGAGGCACAGAAAAGATCATGGCTGGCCAAGGTCACAGCTAAATGCTGCTGTAGTTGAGAAGCAGATTCCGTCAGCTCTGATAAGACATAGAATGAGCTATGGGGTTTGCTTAACAAGCATCCTTGACCTGCTATGGAAACCTCGGGTCCTCTTTTTCCCCCATCAATGTCGCAGTAAGCATGTTGAAGGTTGGTGGCGGGCTACTCAAAAAGAGAAAATAGGGAATTGTTGAAAGGAAAGCAAAGCTAAATGTGATGGACAGATGGCCGGGCTAATAGTCAGCAGGCTGGGCCACTTCTCCATCCTTGGTGTCATCCCTCCCAGGTCCACTAGGAGTCCTTGGAGCCTCCTAAGCATGTCCAATAGGTTACAGGACTACCAAAGCAGATCTGGAAGGAGATTATTTCTATCTCCTTGGAGACACAGACTCCAGATATCCATGCCTTCGTTCCCCTGCGGAAGGAACCTGAGCTGCAGGTTGGCAGAGGGGAAGAGACCTTTCTTTGGCTTTCTGGGTTAGAAGATTAATGCAAAACCTTCTGAAATGACAGAGGTTGAGTGACTCTGGAAGACCAGGAGACCAAGTGTGCCTAATACAGTAAATCTGGGGTCTGCCAAAGGTGGAGGGGAAGGGGAGGCACTTCCTCCATTACCACCTCCATCACCTCGGTGCAAGGTGGGCCCAAGGTGGCAAGTCACACACCCAAAGAAGATGTCTCATGCATTCTGTAGATACTGAGCCAGATGCCAGCAGGAAATCACCTTACAGAGCCCCGCCGGGGACATGGAAAGTGACAGTGGTTCCACACCGTATCTTGTTCTTGCTTACACATTTAAGATGACTACCTGGTACCTTTGAAATATCTCCTGTGGCCCTGGAGACTCCGAGTGATCTGGCCCTGCCTCCTGTCACACAGGTCCTGCACCAAGCTAGAAAAGTTGTCTCATATGCAACTCCCCTGGAAATCTGAGCTCCCCTTTGGCCTCAACTTGGGCTGCTTCCCTGCCTAGGATGTCTTTACCCTGTGTTCTCTCTCTAACATTACAGCTCCGACGGAAAGGCGTCCTGGCAGCCAGGAGCCAGAGAATACCACAAAGTCACACCATACAACAAACCTCACACAAGACATTTATGGGGAGGGGAAAAAACAGGAGGGTGGCTGCTTCTGCTCGGTTGAGAAACAGAAGGGAACTGAGTAGAAGGCAGGGCTCATATAGAGTTTCTTGGGGGTAGGGGACTTTCTCAAGGTGAAGCTTTCCCGGGTAGGGCTTTTTACTCTGTAGGGCTGAGGGAGGGGGTGCTGGGTCCAGAACTTAGGACAGTTAGAGTGTTCTGGGGGTAGAACCTGGCAGTTGGAGGTTCTCAGGGCAGCGGCCTGGCCGTTCGTGTGTCTCGAGGGGCTTACACTCTCAGTTCGCAGTGCCCACCTTCATCAGGATGGCTTTCACTGTCCCTTACATTAGAGTCCTTTAATCCTCTCCCAATTCTCATGTCTACTCTCCCAGTTCAGGACCTGGTTTGCTGGCGGTCACTGGTTACCACAGAAACCCATTATCTCAAAGTTCCAGAAGCCAGAAGGCTAACATCACAGAGCTGGCAGAATCTTACTGGCTGCTTCTTTGCTCCTGGTAGCTTTTTTTTTCTCTAATCCTTGACTTATACCTACCTGTGTTATTCCAGTCTCTGTCCTGGTGTGTACTTGGCTGGTTCCCAACTAACACCCTGTGTCACCACGTGGCTTTTCTGTGAGGACACCATTGAACCAAGTCCGCTGTAGGATAACTTCATTTTTTTTTTTTTTTTTTTTGGTTTTTCGAGACAGGGTTTCTCTGTAGCTTTGGTGCCTGTCCTGGAACTAGCTCTTGTAGACCAGGCTGGCCTCGAACTCACAGAGATCCGCCTGCCTCTGCCTCCCGAGTGCTGGGATTAAAGGCGTGCGCCACCACCGCCCGGCGGATAACTTCATTTAAAATGGATTTTTGTCATAATTCTGAAATGAAGTCATCTTCTGAGGTTTCGGAGTGAATGTGAACTTGAGGAAATCCCCATGTAACCCAGTGTAACCAGAAACTTAACACTGCAGAAGAGCAAATCATACAGGAATAAGCAGAGGAAGTAGCAGGGGAAGAACGAAGCCAGCTATGACTTGTACCAGAAAGAGTACAAAGAAAAGACCATGTTGGGGAAAGTGTGAGAGCTAATGACTAAAATCGAGGAGCCACTGACCCTGCCAAACTCCAGGAGGTTCAGTCTTGTGCCTGGTGACATCGTCCCTCAAGGTCCTTAACACTCCCTGGGCTTAAAGCAACCTGGCAGCCATGAGAATGCTCCACCCCTGTACATTAGCTCAGAAAACGGAAATAACAGCGTGTCACTTGAGAAGCTGACATCTTTCTCAAGAAGTTTCCTATACTACCGATAACACTTAGTTCTCTGCTCTTTTCCCAATGGTGAGTGCCCAGGCATCTGCACAGCAGACGTCAGACACAGTTGGGTGGCAGATACTAACAGTCCTCAGAGGCAGAGAGGCAGTGGGGGCCAATGGGGTCACAGAGCTGGGGCTCCGGATGTCTCCTTCATGGCTTTCCGAGTTCTTGAGCCTCCATGTCCTCATCAGTTAAAATGGTAGCAATGACCACCCTACACTTCCTGGCCTGGTCACAGGTTCACTGATAGGGTGGGTGTGGCGTAGCTGGCATGGAGTGAAAACCCAAGTCACAGTATAAGTATTTTTTAATATCTTCACTAATCATAGTGTTAGTGAGCATACTTTTACTATAAGTTCAAAAGACGATGCTTTGGGCTCTTAAAGTAAATACATTTCTTATTTCTTGCCATTAGGTGTCAAGTCTTTCCATTTACAAGACTTAGAAATTTAAAGAAGAACTGCACCACGCCCAGTCTGAATATGAAAGGGTGCACCTCACCTTTTCCTAAGCAGTCTAAGTGCCTACAGCTGGTACCCAAAGCTGGGGGCAGCTCACTGACACAGGCTTTGCCTGGCATGCATGGGGTCCTAGGTTTTATTCCAAGCACAAAAAACGGGTGCCTAGACCCAATATCCAAACCCAAAGCCATGAACTCTCCCCACGGGCAGCAGGCAGACTACAGCCCTACAGACCAATGTCCTCCAGACTGTGCCCTGTAAAAAGAAACCTCAGCTACTTGGGGGGAGGGAGGGGAAATAGCCAAGTCTTGCTTTGAGCAGAGAATACATGAAAGGCGTCTGAGGATGTTCCCAGGTCTGAGGATGGAACCGCTGCAGAGATGTTAGAGACCTTTGCAAAAGACTAGAGGGCCAAACTGAGGTGGCGTTCACCAGCTAAAAATGGGGTAGTCTAAGAATCAACAATACGACGATGACGATGATGGATGGGACTGCGGAGAAGGCTCCTTCAATAAAGTGGTCAGACGGACTAGCCTGCTGCTTGGCAACCCCCGGGGCAGTGAGAGACCCTGCCTCAAAAAAATCAGGGTGGATGCAAAACACACACACACACACACACACAGAGAGAGAGAGAGAGAGAGAGAGAGAGAGAGAGAGAGAGAGAGAGAGAGAGCAGTTACATGGGATCACGAATTCACGGTGGTGCAATGAAAGTGAATCCTCACTTCAGTGCTCTGAAGGAAGTCCTAATTAGCTCTGAGACTGAGGTGCCAAGAAGCAAGCGTGTCACCTCATGTCACACAGCTTCTAAAGAGGGGAGACAGAATTCCACACTGTGTCTATGCCATGGCAGAGTGTAAGGCACAGAGTCTTCGGTAAAGTTTAACGCTCCCTCCACCGTCCCCAGCACAGCAGGGCTACGGGCAAAGCCCAGAAATGACAACAAGAAGGAAAAGCTATTACAGTCCCATCCTACCACCTCTTATTCCCCGGTTACAAGCAACAGATGTTGGAAGTTGAGAATGTGGCATGATATATACGCGAAATGATAATGGTAAACCAATTATAATCACTCCTGTGAAATTCCATGAGGGTCATAAAACTCTCTTTGGTTTCAAGGTGGGAGCCAGCAGCGAGTTTCCAAGGATCCTCCCAATTCCGCCCTGCCTTCCTACCCCTCGGATGAAGTTTCTTAAAGAGCAGCCTGGGAATCATTTTTACCTAGGTATATTTTAAAATACAGCTCCATGGGCTTTTGTCCCAGACAAGATTAGTTTCTAATGCACAGAGCCCTGAAATCAGGATTTTTAACCAACTGCCTAGGAAGGTTGTTGGAATATTGCTGTTTGGGAAATGATAGCTCTATGTGCAGCCTTTCCTGGGAGAGGCGGGCAATGCCTCTCCACCCTAGATATGGCACCAGTTGCAGGCAGAAACAACGGTGTCTCTCTGGTCTAGCTTAGTGGGTCAATAGATTTATTGGGGGCCACTTGCAGATGCATGGGTGACCCAAGGACAGCGGAATCACTGAAAAGCTCATCCCAGCAGGGCTGAGGACCCAGGAAAGCCGCATCATGGGAGTTCCCTATGACTTGCAGACACCGCCACCCACCTGGGTTCAGTAACTTTCACCCCTATTAAAGTCATGGGACCAGAGCTTGGAATGTTTCTGCTGGAGAGAAGACCCACACGGAGCTCTCTCCCATCTGAGAGAATGTGGGGCTGAGGGCTGGCTCAGGTGGAGAGCTTGCCTAACATCCCTGAGGTCCTGGGTTTGATCCCAGCAAGGGAAGGGTGTGCTAGACAGACATTCTCTATTGACCATCCTACCTCCAACGCCTCATTCCACCTGAACTTCTTGTTTGTCAATGATCTCTCTAGAAGACAAATTTCTGTTGAAATCTTTTAAAAAGCCAGATGCAGTGATCTAGGCCTGTAATCCCAGCACTCGAAGAGGCTGAGACAGGAGGATCAAGAGTTGGAGGACAACTGTGCAGCGACACACTTTGACAGTGCTCAATACCTCCCAGAGTCGTTAGGGCAGACCCAACAATTCCCAGACTTCTCTGCCATTTCTTACCACCATTCCACACTGTTCTCTGTGCTCCCCCTAAAAGAAAAGTCACTGAGAGATTCTTGCACAATAGCCAACACTGACATCATCTGTCTCTACAGCATCCTTCCTGTTTCACTCACCTTGACCTTCCTTGGCGCTTCTAAGTTGATTCACTACCTATGACCTCTTTACATCTCTCTAGTAGCATATCTTATGATGACTGTCAGGTGATCCCGACATGGCCTGTGTGGTGCTTTAAATAAAAATGTCCCAAGTAGGCTCATAGGGAGTGGCCCTATTAGGAAGAGGACCTTGTTAGAGTAGGCAGGAAGGGTGTCACTGGGAATAGGCTTTGAGGTTTCAGAAGCTCAAGCCAGACTTAATGCTTCTCTCTCTTCCTGCTATCTGCCAATCCAGATGCAAAACTCCTGGTTTCTACTCCAGCACCATATCTGCCTGTTCACCACCATGTTTCCCACCATGATGATAATGGATGAAGCCTCTAAACTGTAAGCCATCCCCAGTTAAATGCTTTCCTTCATAAGAGTTACTGTGGTCATGGTGTCTCTTCACAGTGATAAAAACCCTAGCTAATACAGCCTGGTACTGTATGACTACGGAACACACAAGCTATGCCTTCTCCCCTACTGAGTCTCTATCACCTGGCAGTCCCTGACAGTATGGGTTCCCAGGCTCACTAAATGAGTGAAAGGAAAACGAGGTTCCCTCTCCATCTTCATTCCATTGTGGCGTATATCACCCTACTTCTTCTCCGCTCTCTTTACTTCCCCTGTTCCATTATTGATGATAATCTTCTTGCACACTCCCCTTGACTCAAGCCCCCTTGAGCCTAAGTACTGTCTTTTTTATAGCACACCACAGTTTGCAGAGCTCTTCAGAAGTATATGTTTCTTGCAACTCCATCTAGGAGGCATGCAGTCTCTCCTCAGTACCCACATGCTGAGTGGATTTATACACAGCTGCTACAATGAGAGGAGTCCCTTTATTTGTCTCAGCTGCCCGGCTAGCTTTTACCCGAAATAACCACACAGAAACTGTATTCATTAAAACACTGCTTGGCCCATTAGCTCTAGTTTCTTATTGACTAATTCTTACATCTTAATTTAACCCATTTCTATTCATCTGTGTATTGCCACATGACTGTGGTTTACCAGCAAGATTCTAACCAGCATCTGTCTCAGGCAGAAGATCCATGGCATCATCTCTCTCTGCCCTGATTCCCAGCATTCAGTTCTGCCTTCTCCGCTTACCTAAGTTCTGCCCTATCATGCCTAAAGCAGTTTCTTTATTCATTAACCAATGAAAACAACACATGAACAGAACCACCTCCTACACCACACAGCCCTTACTGAATTGACCACAATCAGCCAATCCTATCACACCTTCGAGAAGCCTCAGTCTCAGTTGCAGGGGATTGGTCCAGGGCTGTATGCTTGGTGTAAGTTATCCAATCATGTTCTTTCCTGAGAATATGAACTGTGTATGAAAGATTTCCCTTAAGGTTGTTTTTGGGCATTCTGGGATCCCATGAGCTGAGCTGATGGAGGAAGGAAGAACAGAAAAATTAAAGAGGTTGGTTTTCCTTGGCTTTTGATATCTGTGGGTGCCATGGAGGAGGCTGTTGTTCATAGCCCTTGGTCTCAGGAATCCTTTCCCTGTCCTTCCAATAAAAAATCTTCCTTTACACTGGAGTTAATATGTATAAAATTTGCTCCTTGTATATAAACAAGTCTTGTATATAAACAACTCTTGGACCAACTTGACCAAGAGTTGGGAGAAGGAATCCTGACCAAGACATTAGAAGTCTTAGGTAAAGCATTCAGTCCCAGAGTCTTAGTATCTACTCTTACAAGCTAGATACTTAGCGTGTAGGGTCTACTGAGAAACACACAAACTTGGTAGCTGTATACTTACTGGGTGAAGGAACTGCAAGTTCCCCACATAGTGAACACAGCAAGCATCGTGGCAGGCAACCAATGAGATACTATCTGGGAGAGATGGGGCAACATTCAATTGGGGATCTGTAATCTCTTGGAGAATACAACTGACTATAGGTACCACCTAGAGACAGGATGGGAGCAATGGCTTCAGGTACCTCCTGCTCAAGAGTTGCCAGCTTCCAGGACCTATAAGCCTGGAGAAGAAGTTCAGCTAGCCCATGGGTGATGTAGGGGTGGGGAGATTATCCTGTCTCTCAGATATGACGCTCTGGAAGCCACAAGGGTAGGACAGGTGTCTGTGTTGCCAGCCACCTGTGTCCTGAGGGCACCATCCTGTCTGTCCTGCTCACAGAAACTGACACCCTTTTCTATCTATCAGTCCCTGTCTCTGCAGTCTCTTGTTTTGATTATTTTGTCTCTTTCCCTTTTCTGTGTTCTGTTTCTCTGTCTTCTCTCCCTACTTGTTTCCCTCTGTCCTTCTTCCCTTTGTGTCTGTTCCTTTTCCCTGTCTCCTTCCCACTTCATCCCCCTGACATACACTGGCACCTGCTCCTGACCAGCTTCCCTTTGTCTTGGTCCCTCTCCAGTTGCCTGGTAACCGCCTTCCCCACCAGCCCCACAGAAACCATAGCAACGAGCAGCCTAGAGATGCGGCCATTCATCTTGCTTTTGTCCTTTGCGTTTCCACCACTGCAGGCCACGCACGTGGATGCTCCAATTACAGGTACTCAGGCAGGATGCCTTTGTCCAAGACCCATTCACAGCCAAGTGGACTCAGAGCAGAAGCTGTTGGGAGCTGCCACACAACGTGTGTCTTTGTGCCTCCCTCAGGCGCTCCCTGCATTGCTCAAGGACAGCAGGATCTCCACGCTCATGCTCCAAAGCCCACATGCCAGACAATGGCAGGGGTGGAAGAAAAGGGGGGTACAGTAGACGGACAGACATTCAACCCAGAAGAAAAGCCAAAGGACACTAAATAGAGCGGGGGTTCCAGTGGTCAACATAGAACCCTCTGGACCCTGATGCTCTGTCCATCCTCAAATGCAGAGGTCACTTTAAAACTACACAGCTCTTTTCCCTAGCCCAGATCTGCAAGGTCAGGGTCTTCTTTGTACATTTAACTCCTACACAGTCTCATAGCCCAGTTCCTGCACCCCTTGGGGTGAAGGTTTCCCTGAGCACCTCTGCACTGCTCTCTGCTCATGTGTGTGTGTGTGTGTGTGTATACACATGATGTATTCATCTCCATGGGATACTGTATTAAGTTGCCCCGAGCTGGGTATCTTAAAACAAGATGTGTACCAGCTCACATGTTAGAAGTTACAAGTTCAAAATCAAGGTGTAGGCAGGGTTTTACATCTGAAGAATCCAGGGCTTGGGCGGGGGGATCCTTCCCTGAGTCTTCCTAGCTCCCAGTGGCGGCTCTGTCAGTTCCCAGCTCCCATCTGTCTCTGTGGTTACATGCTTTCTCTCCATGTATATCTAAGCTTCCTTCCTGTCTCCCATCTCTGGACTAGTATCTATTCTAACTGAGAGGACTTCATTTTGACTGCATTTACAAAGACCTTATGTCCAAATAATGTCATAGTCTAAAGTTTCAGGAAGATGAGAAATTAGAGAGGAGAGGACACAAACCAATCCAGTCTACATTGGTTTCGCCCAGTTTTGCAATTCCTGTGCCTTTGACAAAGTCTTTACTCATTGCTCTGGCCACTGCAATCGACCGGTGAGCAGAATGATCTCTGCAGTAGTGACAAAGGTAGCTGGCAGAAGCGGCTCAGGTCAGGAAGGGTTTCCTTTGTCTCTCAGTTTGAGAGGATACAGTCTGTCACCATAGGAAAGGCCTGGCAGTATGAGCTGAGTGTAAAGCAGCTGGCTACACAGCAGTCAGGAAGCAAGGAGAGAGGGTGTCTCCAGTGCTCAGCTCAGTCTCAATTTTATTGTCATGGCTCCAGTCCAAAGAACGGTATTACCTACACGTAAAGTGGGTCATCCCATCCAGAAACTCGCTCACAGGTGCACCCAGGAGTTTGTCTCCTATATAGGTCTAGATCAAGCTGAGTTGACAATTAAATAATCCCATCACAACCTCAATGAGCCTTGTTCCTCTTCATTCAAAACACAGGGATCCCGTGTCCTGAAAGATGTCATCCAACAGGTATGAACAAAGATGATCGGATGCAATGTGTCTGCCAATGCACAGGGGTTAGTTGTCAGCTGGTAGATGTGGGGGAGCCATTGTGGCAGGGGGCTCAGACCTAATCAATGACGTAATCACTGACACTCTGCTGGCATCATTGAGAAGTAGTGCAACTAGGCGGTGGAGACGAGCTTTAGAAATCGATCATTGAGTGCCTTGAGATGTTTGCTCCTGATACCCACTCTCTTCACTCTCCTCCCTCTCCCCCTCCCTCCCCCTCCCTCCTCCTGGCTGCCTGCAGGTGAGCAACCTCCCCTCTGCCCCACATATCCACTGTGGTGAAAATCTATTTCCTCCCCCCACTTCCTTCCCATCTGCTTCCCTCTCCCACCCCCTCCTCCCCTTCTTTCCCTCTCCCCACCCTCTTTATCTCTTCCTCTCCTCTCCCCTCCTCCTCTCTCTTGCTGCCCCTCAGTCCCAGGAGCTCATAAATGTGTTCACAGGGCTCTGGCTCCGTCTCCAGCTCCACATTTCCTTCTTCCACAGTTCTATCTCCCCTCTTCAAAGGATCCGAGACCCGGAGTTCAAGATGATCCTATCCCGAGACCCCTAATTACTACTGAAAAGATCCTTCTTCTGGGTAGTGCAAACCTCCCTGGTGTTGAGGGTGTGAGGCAGACTTGTCGTTTGGAGGACTGCCTTTTACCTTTCTACTACAGCCGTCAGTTACAATCCTTCCTTTCCTCCTCCCCCGCCCCCTTTCCCTGCCCCCATTCCCTTCCCCCTCTTCCTCTTCCTCTTCCTCTTCCCCTCCCCTTTTATTCCGTCTTCCTCCCCTCCTTCCCCTTCTCTCCCTCTCCCCATTCCCATCGCCTCCCCCTTCCCCTTTGCCTCCTTCCTCTCTCCTTCCTCCTCTTCCTTTTCTTCTTCCTTCTTCTAGACAGGATCTAGACTATATCTCATTATTGCATCCAGGCTGACTTTAAAGTTTGTAGCTCAAACTGACCTTGAATTTTGAATTCATAATCCTCCTGCCTCAGCCTCCTAACTGCTGGAATTACAGATTATCCCACCAGACCAGACCCAATTTACTGTGATTTTAAAACTAAGTTATATTTTAATAATTCACCTTGAGGTGCATGTGTAAAGAACAGAGTTCTCTTATTTCATGATATTCATTTTGGGGACCGAACCAGGGGGCCAGGCTGGGCAGCATCTCTGCAGCTCTTTGTGATCTCTGTTATTAAGGCAAGAGTTGGACTCTGTTGAGCTCTTCAGCCAGGGATGCACAATTTTCAAGTGTGCTGATTTTTATTTCATTGTCAAAATTGTGCTGGGAAGGCAGGCGCCCCTGTTTCCATTTCGAAGCTGAAGCAAATGAAGCAAGAGACATTAGATGACCGCCGTCAACTCACAAACTTGGGACTGGCCCGAGCCTGCAGCCACCCACTCCCACCCCAGTGCAGAAAAGCTGTTGAATGAACCATGCAATCCAGGGCGTGCCCATGCCATTTTCCTGCCTAAAGCACCTCTCTGGTGGCCTCCCCCCATCCAGGCCTACCTCATCTATTATGGTCCTTCCAGCTAGCTGACTCCCCTTCAGGGATCCTCCTCTGCCCACAGGGCTGTGCTGGGACCTTCTCTGGTCTCTAAGCATATCCTGTTTTCCCACTGTCTGCACCTGTCCCTTTCCTCTGATCGGTGACCTCGCTGAAGGCAAACACTGTCACATCCTCACAGCTCAGCCCAGCAATCATGGGGCAAGAACTCCGTATAGTCACTACGATTAAATCACAGATGTGATGGCATTGTTGTGACAACACTGGAACTTGTCTTGCTTACTTTACTGTTATCACTTGCTCTTTGTCTGAGCTCCAGGTCCCTCCAAAATCCTGGCTTATAAAGCACTAATGTTTATTTGGCCCCAAGAGCCAGGTCACTTCAAAGGTTCAAGACTGGGGAATTGACAAAATCCCCTCTGCAGTAAACAGAAACCGAGAGATTTGATCATGCGAGGCAATCTTATCAAATACTAATGTGTGCAGGAGCCACAGAGTGGGGGTGCCTGCTGGAAACACTGGGATTCAGCTGTAGCTGTGGCAGTCGTGTGCAAGTTTATGGGACAGATGGGGGGCGGCCGCTGCAGCTGACCCTGGGCACTCTTGGGAATCAAAGTGACAGCTGATTTGAGAGGTCAGAGATGATAAGTTTGGGTTAGAAATGCTGATGTGGATTTGGCAGAATGATCGTCCCGTGAATATGTCAGTGAGGCACATCTCACGGAGCCAGAGGTGGAACGGGAGCTCGCATCCTGGCATTCTAAGCAAGATGTGGAGGGCTGAGAAATATCCACACTTGGGGAAAAGGAGGACAAATGGAGACATAACCTGAGGAGGGAGAGATATCAGGAAGACTTGCGGGGGCGGGGGAGAGGGTCACAGAGCCCGAATCTGCCTGAGAGGAATGAAGACGATGAACCAAGACCTTGATTACTGAATGCATTGCTCCACGTGAATTCACTGGGAGCTCTGTCTGTCCCCTCAACCTCAGGCATGGCTGCATATCCCAAGAAGTGTGCCGAGCCTTTACCACGGATGTACAGACAAGCAAGCATCCTGAAGGAGATGGCCAAGAAGACCAGCATAGGAGCTGGATAACTGGCCCTGTTCCTCCATTTTCTCAGGAGATGACTCTAAAGCCTGCTTTCGCGACCACTGTGCCCAGAGCAGCAATCCACTCGCCTGGTGTCACATCTATTGCTTTTTTCCCTTCTCTCTCTTTCCCGTTCCCTCCACAGGGTTTCTGGGAATCATCTCCCTAATAAATGGCTTGTTCCTAAATCTCTGCAGTAAGACAGGTGAGGAGGCATGACGAAAGAGTAAGTCAGGATAACCGCACACACGTGGAGGATGGATGGGAGCGGGAGGCAGAATCCTCGTCTGCTTGCTACCCAGGGAGGCGGTAGACTGAGCCAGACAGGAGTGTAGTGACTAGACTCCCCAGTGTCTAGACAAATAAGTCAGTCCACTGTGTAATATCCTCTGCAAGTGCCACCAAGCATCAGCTCTTCGCCATCAATCACTTTAATGCCTACAAAGCACTGGTGAACACTGTCCCAGGACATGGGCAAAGTTTGAGGAGGGTGACGTCTGCCCTGCTTGGCTCCTCTCTCTGGAGAGCATCCCTGGGCACAGCTGAGTTCACCACCATACGTAACCCACAAGCACAACCAATAAAAGTGACTGTAAAACACTTTGCAGATCCAAAGTGCCACATAAATGCTAAATAAGAAAATTAATCTTAGCTACAAAGAACTCATTCATGCTGCAAGACTTGAGTGGTTTGGGGACTGGGCCAGAGGAGAGGGAGCATATGCCATCCCTCACTCCCCCTCTCTCCTCCACTCACCCCCCCCCATCAAGATGGATATGCACATGGCTGAGGGTATGAGCATGCAGAGGTCACATGCACACTCGACACATATGCATATCAACATTTACATGCATGTCTATCTCCTTACATAAACACATGTAAAACACAAGTAAGTCATAGCATATAACCACACACATCTGTACCTTCATAGTCATATACAGGTATCCACACTCACACATATGATATACTCCACATATGCATATAGTGCATATGCCTCATAGACATACATACCTAGACTTACTGTCATAGCCCAGGCATCCTTGAATTTCTCATGAAGTTTCATAGTGAAATAGTTTCACAGAAAGGCCGGGAGGATGGTGGCCAGAAAGAGGAGAAAATGGAAAAGGGGTGGGAAGAAAATGAGGATGGATGGAGAAAAGAAAGCATGAGAAGGGGAGGGAAGGGAAAAGGGAAGAGAGGGAAGCGGATGGGAAAGGAAGGAGGACTAGAAGAGGAGGGGTGGAGAAAGAAAGGGAAGAGGCAAAGGAGAGGAATGGAGAAGGGAAAGAGAGCAATGATGTGTGGCTTCCTTAGCCCATCTCCACCAGCTGTGTGAAGCTGGCTCAGCCCTCGGCCTCTGGGACTATTTTCCTTTTCAAGTGGGGCAGTAACAGTTATTAAAACAGGTAATTTTCTGAAGATAGTGAGTGATGGTCAAGACAAAGACCCTCAGGGTGAATGGGTGTAGTCTACATAGATGGCACAGGACCCGAGAGAGACCCAGAGCAGAGCATTCCTGTGTCATGGCAGTGACGAAGGGAAGGGATGGGAAGAAGAAGACGCCCATGTTATTCTCCCACAGCTGTGGCACTCAGTCCTGGCTGGGGACTAGAATTTGGGGAGAGCTTTTTAAAATCCTGTTACTAGAGCTGGAGAGATGGCTCGCACTGGCTAAGAGTGCTAACTGCTCTCGTTAAGGACCTGAGTTCAGTTCCCAGCACCCACACGGCGGCTTACAGTTCCAGGGGATCTTAGGACCTCTTTTGGCCTCCTTGGGCACCCGCACACAAGCTCACACACATACATATACACACTGGCTCACACACGTACATGTACAGACACGCTACGCTCACACACATATGTGCACGCACACACACATGTGTGTACATGAACACGTACACAAAATCTTTCTTAAAAATAAAAATCCTGATATTCAAGCCGCACACTGGACACTGTCTCCAGCCCTTGGAAAATGCTCAGCAATCACCGGTCTCCATCTTCCAGGCTCCCAACAACAGTGCCTTCTCTCCCTTTGGAAAGCCCTAGAAGAGAGATCTCCCCACCAGTCACTGACACCCTCACCTCCACATCCCACAAACCCTCTCTTGTTTAGATGAAGCAGAACCACAGTCAAGCCTGTTTGTCAAGCATAACAAGAAACCAGGCATCCAATTTTGCACAGCTGGAGGGTATCCAGCTGAGCCACACAGGAAGATGGATGCTACTGGCAGAAGATGAGACTCCCGTGCATTCCAATCCAGAGGAGAGTCAACGGGAAGCACCCGAGCACCTGGGCCAGGGAGGGAGAGATTAAGACACCTGGTCACTTGCACCTGCTGTGAAGGCATGGCTCTTCAGCAATGAAGATTTAGTCCATAGTTTAGACTAGAGAGGCAGGGCTGACGCCCCAGGACGCAGCTCAACAGTGCAATCTTTCAGGAGAGAGGCCCTGGGGCCATCATGTCACCTCTCCATAGCTCCCATGCATCATAATGACACAGGTCCCTCCAGAGCTGTCTTAGAGGTTAAAGGGAAACCAGTTCTGCCGCCTGCCACTGTGATGTAATGTCATCTCCGTGGGATGCTGACTTCCAGCCCTTTGGGTATCGACTTACTTATATTTCTATTGTCGTGATGAAACACTGTGTCCAAAAAAAGCATCTTTGGGGGGAGATGGCTTATTTCAGATCATAGTTCGACAACACAGTCTATCACTGAGGTCATGGAGGAATACCGGTGACCAGCTCCCCTGGCTTTTCTCAGCCTGCTTTCTTTTAGCACACAGGGCTCTGGGATGGCTCCATTCTGAGCAGTGAGCTGGGCCCTCCCACATCAATCACTTAACCTAGAAAATGCCTCAGACTTGCCTACAGGCCAATCTGATAGGCACACTTTCCCAGCAAAGGCTCCTTCTTCCCAGATATGTCTAGGTCTGTGTCAAGTTGACACGGAAATACTTTACCACTGCTATTAATGGGTTAGCTGGGTCATGAACTAATAATCTCATTGCCTTTAATTTATACTTTAGATTTCAACTTTTTACCGAAAATAGATTCTTTTCATATATTATATTCTGATTGTGGTTTCCCTCTCCCAACTCCTCCCAGGTCCTCCCCACCTCCCCATCCACCCAAATTCGCCCCCTTTCTTTCTGTCTCTCATTAGAAATAAACAGGCATTTAAAATAAATAAAAACCAACTAGAGCTGGCAGTGGTGGCGCACACCTTTAATCCCAGCACTCGGGAGGCAGAGATAAGCGCATCTCTGTGAGTTCGAGGCCAGCCTGGTCTACAGAGCGAGTTCCAGGATAATCTCCAAAGCTATACAGAGAAATCCTATCTCAACAAACAAACAAACAAACAAACCAGACTAGAACAAAACAAACTAACAGAAAGCTAGTTGGACTCCGGTCACTTTTCTAATACACCACTTTGCTAAATTTTTGGAAGTTTCATACATGGACACAGGGACTTTGGTTATAATCACCTCTCGTTCCTAGCTCCTCCCAGATACCCCCTCACCCTTCCCAGCTTCATGGCTTCTCTGTTTTGTTTTTGTAACCACTGAGTCCAGTTTGTGCTACCCATGTTCACAAGACTGTGGGGCCAATGGCTGGAGCATGGTCAGTCTACCAGGCCCCCCCCCCTTAAAGAAAACAGACACTTTGGCTTTGAGGAACTGCCACCCTGATGCCCGTAGTGGCTGCTCTGATTTCTAACAGACATACTGCAGATCCCATCCCGGGGTCTCTCATGTATGTGGATAACCTAAGTGCCCAGTATGAAATGAACGGATCGGATGTGCTCTACAGACATGTGGAGTATTAGCCAGTCAGGAGGAAGAACAAATAATGTGATTCTCAGGAGAGTGGAGAGAACTGAGCATCGTCACCCTGAGTGGGATAAGACAGGCTTGGAAACAGATACTGCAGGTTCTCTCTCATGTGAAGATCTAGATTCTTACATTTATGGATATTTGATATAAAAGTGAAAGGGTGATTGTGAGGGGACAGATTGCGTCCGGGGGAGGAACACAAGTGGGTAAAGACAGAAGATCAATGATGCATGTAGTCCTTCACATGTGGAATCTAGAGGTTGATAAAGCCCAAAGTAAATTTATATTTAATATGACACCGAGAAAAACCATGGCGATAGAAGGGGCCAGTTGGGAGGAGGAAGGGCTTGACAGTTGGAGGAACGAGAAGGCACTAGGGTGTTTGTGAGCCGAGCACAGTGTACACATGTATGGAAATGCTGTACTGAACGCCGCTATTGTGTGCAACCAACACACGTGCATAAAAAGCGTAACCAGAATCAATGGACACGGTTAGTTTGCACTCAGTATCTGGCTCTATGTCCCTGCACCGAGGTGTCAGCATTTATGGATTGTTGTTGTTGAACACCTGAACGTCTCCCATCCTGACATCTTTGTTCCCCCTCCCTCTCTTTCTCAGTACCCTGTGTCCACTCAGAAGTTTTTCTTCAGCTTTGCTTGGGTGCCTCATCAACACACACGTAAAACCAAGCAACCCAAACGATGGCGAAGCTTTTGTTTCCTTGAAGTTTCTTCCAGGATGGAATTCGTGCAAAGCTCTGAGGAAGGACAAGGAATGCGAGTCTAATTTTTGTGTGAAGAGTGTTTTCCCACCCAAAGGAGCATTTGCTGCGAGAGTCAGCTACAGACCCACGGCTGCCCTCTGTTCCCTGAATGATAAACATTCCACACGTCACAGCACACTTAACCCCCCACAGCCTCCTGATGTAGGCACCACATCGATCCATTTTCTCTATTTTATTTTTGGAGATAGTGTCTCATGTATCCCAGGCTGCCTATAACTCAATATGTAGATAAGGATGCCCTTAAACTCCCGAGTCTTCTGTTTCTACCTCCAAAGTGTTAGGATTACAGCAGGGTCTACCTAAGTAGCCCAGGTTAGCCTCAGATTTGAAATCCTCCTTCTAAGGACTGGGATTACAGGTGTACACTCTTTATCCAGTTCAAACTGGTTTGAGAAGAAGTGTGTATATATACACATACACACATGCGTGCCATGACACACACACGTGTGTGTGTGTATGTGCGTGTCATGGCAGCAGAGGGGATAACTGTAGGGAAGCAAGGGGACCAACAAGGGGAGACAGGGATGGGGAGCCCTGGAGGAGAGGGAATGAATTAGAATGAAGTAAAGAGACACGAAAATATAATGAAACTGATTATTTTGTATGCTAACTTATAATTTATAGTCTCAGAAAAGTGCACTTATCAAAATAGTGTCGGTGAATTTTCACAAATGAACCCACAAAATAATCAGCCCCAAGATTAGGTGCGTCCTCCCACCACCAAGGTCGGTCACTCATCTTTGACCTGAACAGATTCACGATTGACGGGCTCCAGGTGCATCACCTTGGGTGGTCAACGGGACTTGCAAAGGACGTTGAGTGGGAGAGGACCTCAGAATTGGACCCCAGCTGTTAAGTCTAAACCCAAAGGTTCCCCCATTGCTGACGAGGCTCAGATTTGAACCTGTGTATTATCTAGAATCCATACTCTGAGCCCTGGCCCTCAGCAATGGTTACACAGAAGCTCCGAGGGACAGTCAGGCCAGAGAGCAGAGCTGGCCCTGGATAGACGGCCGCCTCTGCTGGCATGGGGCTCCTTCTGAGCGTATCCCTTCCAGACACACCCATACAGACCTGTGATACTAGACACTTTTCAGTCTCTTTCCAGTCAGTTCTCCGAGACTGCAGCTCTTGTACCAGGCCCAGGGAGAAACCTGTAGGAGCTACTCAGCGGGAAGGCTGTTGTTCCTGGTGCCGCTCACCATCCACAGCCCCTGACACTGTCCAGGAAAGGCAGTGATGTCCCAGCTCCTTGATGCTTACTTCAGAAAGCACAGGCAAGATGAAGAGACATGCCAGTGGGGTTTTCTGCAGGGTACATGGGCTGTGAGATGCTTAGAGGGGGCTGGGCATGTGTTGTAGTGAGGTTCCCTGTGGAGTCAAGGGGATGTCACCGGTCCCCCTCACCACCAGAGAGGCCAGTGAGGTGTAAACTGACCACAGGAGCCAAGTGTGAGCCAAGGGCACTGAGGCCAGATTCATGGGCCAGATTCACGGAACGTGTGAATTCTGCGGGAAACTGCAGAAGAAATGGAAGATGTTGTTGATACTCGCTGGTCTGATGCGGCTCCCAGCAGGTGCCTATACAGTGCTGGGATTGGACCGCTTTCTCTACCAACACTGCTGCTGTCCCGACACCCATCCGTGAAGAAAGGGAGCCTGGTGTGGGAGGTGGCTCAGACCATATAGTCAGGCTGATTAAAAGCCTTCAAGTTGGGGTCTCAAGGGGACACTGAGAACTATCCTTGGATAAGGGGCTTATTAGAGCAATGATAAAGGCACAGAAAGCAACATGGGTTGAGCAAGCCCACGTGGGAGAAGGGGCCTTCCTTTCTAGAGGTCAGAGGGGAAGTGGGAAGGGGCTGTGGGGACATAGTTGCTGAGCAGTCCATACTACACACATGTGTCGGGCTGTCTCTGAATCCATTATGACAGCGAGGAGGGCAAGGATATTTAAAAACAAGTTTAGTTCTTGAAGCCAAATTACTACAGTTTCGGGAATTTTCAAAGTTCAGCCAAATGGAGGAGCTTCACAAAATGGCAGGTCCCTGGCTGGCACTGGGAGCTAGAGGTGGAATGCCACCTCTACACTGTCCCCACCTTCCTGAGAGGAGAGGGTTCTTTTCCTCACCGAGTTCCAGATTGGAGCTGAGCTGAGCTCGTCATCCATCTCCAGGTTCATCTTTCACGCAATGAAGCTGTCTCCGCAGCACTGGTGTGGAAGGGCCACCCGCTCTGAGGCAGACGGCAGCTCGCCGTCTTTCCTTGTGGCTCCTTCTTCCTGCTCTCGACCCACAGGTAAAGCCTAGCAGTCCAAGACTGTTGGGGAATGAAACATGGAGCTTGGTTTCTGTCCAGTGGCTTCCAGAAAATGCTCCCTTACTCCAAAGAGAAAGAAAGAAAGAAAGAAAGAAAGAAAGAAAGAAAGAAAGAAAGAAAGAAAGAGGGAGGGAGGGAGGGAGGGAAGGAAAGAGAGAGAGAGAGAGAGAGAGAGAGAGAGAGAGAGAGAGAGAGAGAGAGAAAGAAAGAAAGAAAGAAAGAAAGAAAGAAAGAAAGAAAGAAAGAAAGAAAGAAAGAAAGAAAGAAAGAAAGTCTCGTCTCTTTTGGTCCAGACACGGTGTTTGCTGTGACTCCAGGAACCACATTTGTAAACTCAAGAGAAGCCAGACTAGGAGGAAATCCCAAGAGCTCAGAGATTTTTTTTAAAAGGAAAAACCCAAGTTAGATATTGATTGAAGTACTGACGGGCCTCTGAGCCAAATGACCACCAGACTGCCTGTTCCAGACTTAATGAATGTCTTTTGCAAACACATCAAATCCAGATTGTTTTCTGCCACTTGCAGGCAGAAGTGCCACTATTTATCTTTGAGCTTTAAATTCTAGGGCAAAACTGCAAGTGTTCTAATCTCCACTTAACCAACAGTTGGCCAAACGGCCCTGGGTCTTGACTTTCCTGACCTTGGTTTTTGTTCTCCTTCCAATCCCATCAACAATGACAATCCAGGGTCACTGCAAGGCCTTGAGGAGATGGTGGACATCAAAGCATCTTGCAAATTAAAAAATACCCAGGGCATGGCTGGGTGTTATTATTGCTGCTGATATTACGCTCTCAGCAGGACCAGAGAAAGCCTGAGACATCCTGGGAGGTGCAATGCCTGCCCTAGTTCCTGGGGAGGCACTGGAAGAAAGGAGCGGCTGGAAGGACTCAGATAAGATCCTATTTGCATTCTTCCAGCCTCTCCTGCCTGGAGCTCTGTGGGCTGAGCCAGGCATAGAGCCAGCAGCCTACAGCAGTGGGTGGAGCCAAGGACACGGAGGTGAGAGGGCCGTATTCCATCCACGTCAGTCTTGCCAGGGAAGGTCACATGCCAGTCAAGGTACAATGCCCCGGCTATCACTTCCTGACAGCCTTCCTTGTATCCAGACCCCTTGTTCTGCACATCTCATTCAGTTCCAGCAACAGCTCCATGGAGTAGATCTATTCCCATTATATGGACAAGACTATCGGAGCTGAGGGGTTAATGAATGTGCCCATGTTTACACAGCCAGGTCTAGAAGGTCTCAGCCTGTGTGACTACACTCCTGACCACAGTACTGAGACCACGAATACCAAGTGCCACTCAAGCTGCCTGAAGAAGCATCCCTGTCACAACAGGCTTTTGGAAGTTTCTTTTGTTGGCAGGAAAAAAATGGCTCAATGGGTAAAGGTGCTTGCCTGCCAGGACTGATGACCTGAGTCCTATGCTTAGGATATGGCAGGAGAGAACCAACCCCCAGTAATCAATTGTCCTTTAATCTACACACACACACACACACACACACAAGATAAATACACATCACATGTAAATGACTAAATAAATGCATAGTGTGTGTACGTGTGTGTGCTTGTGGGTGCATATGCATATACATGTGTTTGTGTGTGTGCTTGTGTACATGGAAAGAAACTGCTTAGTGCCCACAAAGGAACTAAAACAGGCAGAAAACCTGTCATCTCTGAATTCATTTTTTGTCAGCCTGATCTCCAGGAAAAAAAAAAGACCATTTTTGGTGGAATTCCAGGTCCTCAATAAAGACGTTTCAAAGAAGGTGACGACAATTCTCTGAAAAAAGGAAAATTCAGAAAAGTAGTGAACATGGCTCTCTGTTAGAGTTTTGGAGAGATACAACAGAGAAAATGGGAAAGAAGCTATGGGGAACAGGCTGGGGTCTGTGTGTGACCCTCCCCCAGCCAGACCCACTCACCGCGCCACCCTGTACCCTAGAATGATAAATGATAAACATGGCAGTTTTGTTATGTGAACCCCAGTGTATGTAACCAATGGGGGTCACCAAGAAAGAGTCAAATGATGGAAAAAAGAAAGTTAAGAGGAGTCTTCACACTACTGTAATCCCAGCACTAGGGAGGCTGGGGCAGGAGGATTGCTGCAAGCTCACAAGCAGCCCTGGATTAACAGGAAGACACCTGTCTCAGAGAGAGATGGGAGACATGAGCATGTCAGTTCAGAGTTAGGAGCTAGTCACTGCAGCACTGTGGTGGGGAGCTTGGAGCTTGAGCATCCACAGCTTTAAACCCTCGGGTTCTGAAGGCAAAGACTGCTCACTCAATTCCCAACTGCTCAGACCCAAATAATCACACAGAAACTGTATTAATTACAACCAATGACTCATGCATATTTCTAGCTAGTTCTTATATTTCTATTAATATTTCTGTTAATCTATGTATCAGCATGAGGCTGCGGCTTACTGGTAAGGATCCAGCATCTGTCTCCTTTGGCATCTACATGGCATCCCCTTGACTCTGCATCTGTCTCCTTTGGCATCTACATGGCATCCCCTTAACTCTATCTCTATTTAGATTTCCTGCCTGACTTTACTCTGCTAAACCATTGGCTGAAGAGGCTTTATTCATCAACCAATAAAGCAACACAAATGTAGAGGGACATCCCACATCATTTCCCCTTTTCTGTCTAATTAAAAAGAAAGGCTTTAACTTTAATATAGTAAAATTACGTACACAAAACAGTTATACACTATTTAGTTCACTTACATTTGGCAATATTTAAGAAAATACTCCAGGTGTGAGCTCTTCCAAGCTCTTAGTCCACAATCCTTCCTATACAGTCAACCATAGGGGTGTGAATAGTTCCCACTATCTCTAGATGCCCCAGCATCACTGCCATCTTCAGTCTTCCTAACTTAGCCAGGCCTTCTGAGACTTCAGTAAATTTCCATTAGAATTTCTTCAGCCGCTGACTGATTTCTCATGGTGCCCTAGCATGAGTGGCTGGAGTTTGGTCAGTGGCAGTCTGGGTTACTGCCACCAGGGGGAGTGTTAGGAGTTGGACTCTCTCAGATTAGCTACTGCAACACTCTGCCACTTGGAGGAGCTTTGAGGAACTTCTGGTTTGTTCTGCTGTGTGATGTCATTTCCTTTTAGATAAAGAACCCTTAGACAGCCACGTAATGGTGGCGCACACCTTTAATCCCAGCACTCGGGAGGTACAGGCAGGCAGATCTCTGTGAGTTCAAGGTCAGCCTGGTCTATGAGAGCTAGCTCCTGGATAGGCTTCAAAGCTATACAGAGAGACCCTGTCTTGAGAAACAAACAAACAAAAAAACAAACAAGCCATAAAAAGAACAATTAGGCATGGAGAAGCAAGATTTCAGCTGCCTCCTCCTGGACACAATAGGCTTGAGGACAGTGTCACCAACAGCACGTGGTGAAAGATGGTGTCCTCTTTACCTTTATTGTCACTGTGACCAGACATCTGACAGAAGACACTGAAGGGAGAAAGGGGTTGTTTTGATTCATGGTTTAAAGAGACCAATGTATCATAGTGTGGCAAGGCATGGTGGTTTTGATGGTTTGTTTGAAAATGTCAGCTTGCCACAACCTAGAATTACCTTGGAGGCATCTTAAAGGTTAGTTATCCAGTTCAGGCTAACCTATGGGCAGGTCTGTGGATGATCATCTTGACCATTAATTGATGAAGGAAGACATAGTCCACTGTGGGCAGCACCATTACGTGGTCCCTGGGTGATATAACACAGGAGAAAACTAGGTGATAGCAGGCAGATGGCATGGCTGTGTTCGTGCCACTCTGGTCTTGACTGCGGATGTGGTGTGACCAGCTGCTTCAGCCCTGCCTTGACTTTCCCAGAATGGTGACTATAACGTGGAAGTGTGAGACAGAATACTACACACACACACACACACACACACACACACACACACAAGTTGCTTTTTGGTTGGTATTTAGCAGAGTATCAGAAATGAAACCTGGGGGGCTGGAGAGATGGCTCAGAGGTTAAGAGCATTGCCTGCTCTTCGAAAGGTCCTGAGTTCAATTCCCAGCAACCACATAGTGGCTCACAACCATCTGTAATGGGGTCTGGTGCCCTCTTCTGGCCTGCAGGCATACACACAGAATATTGTATACATAATAAATAAATAAATATTTAAAAAAAAAAAAGAAATGAAACCTGGGTGGTGGCTGAAGTAGCAGGGTGTAGTTTGAATGTGCAGGGTATAGTTTGCAGCAAAGCTGGAGATACATCTTGGAGGATCAGGAAGGAGAGGACTCTGACAGAAGCAGGGCCAGGCTAGAGCCCGCAAGGCCTTCTCCCAGCCACCCATTTCCCTCCAAGCAGACCCCGTCTCAGAATTCCCCCGTTTCCCGCACCAGCACCACCAGTGGGGGAACAGATGTTGAAGGACATTTCACAGTCAAGGCACAAAGTGTTGTGCGGCTCTCACACACAATCATGTCCTCCTCTCTGCTATATGGCCTTTAAATTTATAGGGCGCTTTCTCTGAGTTCACACACTGTAGTCTCCCAGTGGTCCTGAAGCATACAGATGAAGGCCATCATTGGCGTGCACGCAACATGCACACAACACATAAGCATGTGCATGCACGCACACACACACATACATGCGTGAATACAAATAAATCACAATTGGGAACTTGCATTTGTGCATTGAACAGCTCTAATGTGCCAGATATTAGGCAAGATACTTTTCACTGCCCATCTGAATGCTCAAGGATGCTGTGAGAGGGTAGTCTCCACTTAAGACCGAGATGTTTGAGACTCAAAATTGGAATAGTTCACCCAACCTCACAGGGCTAAAAAGAATGACAGGATGGGATTAAAGGAGATACATCATAAGGTCTCTGTTCTCAGCCGTGTACTAACCTGCCTCATTGCCCTCTTAAAGGGGCCTGAACGTGATGGGTGAAGAGCACATTTGCAACCGGGGTACGTGCATGCCAGCCAGCTGCAGAGCAATGCAGCCCTCTCCCAAAGGCTTTGAAATAGGCGATTTGGAGGGGATGATGATGGAGTAAAATTTCCAGAGATGGAGTGGGTGTCTCACTCTCTCTGTCCCTTCTCGCTCCAGGAGGAAGAGAGTCTCAATGAGCAATCGTCTAGATCAGGTTGGTCTGTGGGCATGGCTGCAGGGGACTGTCTTGACTGCTTGAACCCATGTGAGGGTGCACAGCATGGAAACTGCTCCCGGGTGTGGGACTTGGGCTGTTCAGAGTGGAGGAAGCTGTGCTAAGGAGTGGTCATGCATGCCATTTGCCTCTCTGCTCTTGACTGCGGTCATGTGACCCGCTGCTTTAAAGGCGCAGGGCCTTGAGTCCTCTGCTATGACTGACTGCAAACCTGAGAGGTGAGCTAATACAAATGTTTTCTTTCCGGGTGTGCTTTCTGTCAGGGTATTTTATCATGGCAGCATAAATGAGACTAAAACCAATACTACATTTTCACATCCAGTGGGCACATCTTCGCAGTAAAACTGCTGGGCACACAGGATAAATATTCACATCTTTCCACGGAGAAAAGCCGGGGTGCAAAGAAGTAAGGTGATTGTCCCTGTAGCCACAAAGCCAGATTACCAATCACCACAGGCTGGGTCCAAATGTCTTTTTGCTCACACCACTACACTGGGGTGATTATCTTATAATAAGAATGCCAAGTGATGAAGTGACTTCCCAAGGTCACACAAGATGGTGTTTCTAGAACAAAACTCAACTGTTGTGGTGAAAATGTGAAATGTTGCCTGATCCCACCCCCAGATTTGGGCGTTTGAATACTTGATGCCAGATGGTGGTGTTCTTTGGGAGGGACCTCACTGGAGGAGACAGGTCACCAATGAGTGGGCCTTACTGGTGTCAGCATGCTCTCTTTCAAATGGCACATTCGACTTACTGATCAGCGGAATACAGCATGCAAGCTGCCTCATGCTTCTGCCAGCATGCCTTCCTGGCTACAACAGACTGTGCTCCCTCAAACCAAGAGCCAAAATAAATCCTCCTCCATACTGTTTTTACTAGATAGCCCATCGCAGCAGGGAGAAAAGTCAGCCCCTAGGTTCTGTCTCACTCTCATCTCCACCCATGGAGAAGTCATTTCCCTTCTGTCCCCCATCTGTCCAAGAGACAGCTACAACTGAGAGATGCCTCTCACATGTTAGTGAGACAAAGGAGGGACCTGAGACTGCAGAAGGGGGGCTGTTTGATCCTATCTGCCCAAGGTGGCATTAGAATAGCTTCCTAAACTCTCAGGAGAGCCAGCTTGCTCTCTGCCTGCAAGGAGGCTGCAACAACTGTGCACACAACCACCAGAGGAGATCTCTAAAGCGTAACAATGGTGGGTTTTTCCTACCACCAGAAGCAGCAACAGGATGAGTGCTTGGGGCTCCTGTGGGGTTCATTCTCTCGGTCTGAGGCTTGCATATTTAGAACAGCTGTACACACAGCGGAAAGCAAAGCTACTGGGCAAGTATGCCTCTGAAACAAGATTAGATATGTATGGATGTAATGACAAAAGCTCTCCTTACTTAGCTGAGGGTGGCTGTTACCCAGTCTGTCTACTTCCCCTCCAAAGCTCTATGTTGTCACCCTCCTGCCATCACCCACTGCCACTCACCAGGGTCACATGGCTTGTCCAAGATGAAGCCAGGACTCAAATCCAGGAAGTCTTGTCCTAAGGCTCCGGCTATGAATGGATATGTCCTATTTGCTCTCCATGGTTCTGAAACTGAGTTGCTACAAGTCAGTCACCCAGGACACTGGCTCAAATCCAGGTTTCTAACCAGCTGCTGCCTTGACTTGTCCAGGTGACTGACAGACCATATCTACAAATACATAACTCATTCATACACTCTATGGGCTGAAAGACTATGTGCCAGCATGAAGTGGTGCATCTTAAGGACAGAGGAGGAGGAATTCTAATGGAGGCTACCATTTCCTGAACATCAACAACATCTTCAAAACCCTGCACAATGGCTAACACTTACTAGTGTTTAAATCACAATTTCCCACGACTCAGGGATATCATTACCTTCCCATCACAGAAAACCCATAGATGAAAACTACCTCATCTATGGCCTGGCAGCCGGGCTATGATTCAATTCAAATCTGTCTGGTTCTGCTAGGGTCTTGACTTTAAATTTTTGCCACATACATTCATTCATTTAATACACGTGTGTGTGTGTGTGTGTGTGTGTGTGTGTGTGAGCACACATGTGCCATGGTACACATGTGCCATCAGAGAACAACTTTCGAGAGTTGATTCCCCCCTCTACCATGTGGGTCCCGGGGATTGAACTTAGGTCCTCAGACATAGCAGCAAGTACTTTTCCCTGCTAAGCCATCTTGCTGACCCTCCACTGTAGTCTTAACCATGGAAGCACAACTTCCGGTCAAATTTACAGGTTAGTGGAGGAATCAAGGTGGAGTGTTGAGCACGGACAGAAGCAGAGTAGAAAACAAAAAAGAGGTGGTGGGTGGCACACACTGTGTGAAGGAAGATGAGTGGGGGTGGGGTCTTATTGCTTCCTGTCAATAGTCAGGGGTGGGGCCCTATTGCTTCCTGTCAGTAGTCGGGGGTGGGGTCCTATTTCTTCCTGTCAATAGTCAGGGGGTGGGGTCCTATTTCTTCCTGTCAATAGTCGGGGGTGGGGTCCTATTTATTCCTGTCAATAGTCAGGGGTGGGGCCCTATTGCTTCCTGTCAGTAGTTGGGGGTGGAGTCCTACTTTTTTTCTATCAATAGGCAGGAGGTGGGGTCCTATTGCTTCCTGTCAATAGTCAGGGGTGTGGTCCTATTGCTTCCTGTCAGTAGGCAGGGGTGTGGTCCTACTGCTTCCTGTCAGTAGGTAGGGGTGTGGTCCTACTGCTTCCTGTCAGTAGGCAGGGGTGTGGTCCTATTTCTTCCTGTGTCATAGTGTCTGTGTAGAAAGGGCAGGATTCAAACCAAATGGTGGTGGTCTGGATCAGATTCCCGAAGGAGTAAAAGCCCCGAAGCAAGAGTGCTGCAACAGGAAGCTGGTGAGAAGTGAGCACAATCTTGCTCACTCCAGATCCTGACAGCTACAGGAGTTCACTGTGTCATCTCCCTCAACTATGTAGAACTTACCTGACCACCCTGGTACCGCAGTCTGCTTTAGTTTTCCCGAGGTTCCTTTAAGTTCCCGGATACCACAGTCACCTCAGCCCAGCCTTCTATCTATTCTGCCCAGTAGTACATAAGTTTGGAAAGGATGGGGATTCTTGTCAGCTCAGCCCAGCCTTCTATCTATTCTGCCCAGTAGTACATAAGTTTGGAAAGGATGGGGATTCTTGTCAGCTCTGCCCATGGTTGGACCTGCCCTGCCTGGTGTGAGGGTGGGCACTCTGTAGGCATTAGCTGAAATCCGAGACTGGAAAGCCAGAGTAACCAGCAATGACAGGGACAGAGGATTCAGAACCATGGACAGAGGCCATGGACAGAGGTGCGCTGTGCAGACCTGGCCTTCCATCCCAGCTGGAGCACTCTAGCAAGAACAGAAATTCTATCCTGGCTCCTCGGGACCTCCTCCTTCTCTCCTCTTCCTCTCATCCTTCGCTCGTTTTCCTTTTTCTCTTTATCTTTTTCTCTCTGTGTCTCCCTTTTTCCTTTTTCTTGATCCCTCTTCCTTCCCCTCCATCCTCTCCATCCGTCTTTTTTTCTCACTTCCTTCCCTCCATTCCTCCCTTACTTTTTCCTTTCCTCTTTCCCCCTTCCTTTTCACATTCCTTCCCTCCTTCCCTCCCCTCACTTCTTTCTAGATGTCCACAGATGACACTGGGGCACAGGCAGACACAGGGCCCGGTCCTACACAGTTACACAAGCCACCACAACTGCAGATGCCAGCAGCTTCCTGAACTCTGCAGTCTGCCCAGCCTCACCGTACAAGCCACCCAAGCCTGGTGTTCAGGGGGCCCAATGCAGCCCACTGGGCCAACTTCCTGATCAGACCCATCCCATGACAGACTCCTCCACTCTTCTCTGACAGAACATCTTTGACGGAACCCCTCCCTCCTCTGTCTGGGGAGTCCTCAGAGACTCCAGCCAGACTGCTGCGATCCATATTTATCAGCTTGGGGCTGTCTTCCTTCTCCACCATCACCCTCAGATTCTCCCCTGACTTAATTGGGGAAGATGGATGGATGACGGCGCCCTATGTAACTCAATTAAGATAAAAGCTTCCACTTCATGGCTGCCAGCAATAACTTCTGGTGCCGACATGTCTGATGGAAGCCACCCTGTGGAGGAGGCCAGGGTCTCAGGGGCTGCTCTCGGTGCCAAAGCATCCCAGTTCCATGGGTTACATCCTGGACAGCGATGAAAGGTGAGGCAGGCAAGCCCCATCCATACCTGGTGGGGATTACTGGTCTCTGTATCTAGAATGTGGCTTCTTCTAACCATCTTTACCTGTCCAAGCCCCCATGTCTCTCCGCTGCACTGGTAGGTGCTAATGCCCCAAATCTACCTGCTCCTATCTTTTCTTCCTCATATAGACCGTTCCCAACATCGCATGACTATGTTGGTTCCCATTGGATGTGCCAGCTAAATTAGGTCGCTCATGGAAACCACCCAGAGTCCCCCAAGCCACTCACGGGAACCACCACAGTCCCCATGATGGCTCTGTCGGTTCAGTTTCTCTTCCCCTCTCTCTTGCTTGCTGTGTTCCAGCCACACAAGTATCCTCCACTATCTGAATCCCCCAGCATGCTCTGCACTCCTACTTTCTACTGAGTGTTTCTCAGGCCACGGTGTCCTCCCTGCAGGGACTCCCATGACTCACCTCACTTTATTAAAACTGCCACACGCTCTGCCAATAACCATTATCCTGACCTGCTTTTAATTCTCCATGGCACGTGTCATCTGGCATTGGTTAACTCATCTGCCCACTGTCTCTTTTCCCTCCCAGAGTGCGAACGTCTCAGAGAGAGCGGTTTGTCTGTCTCATTGCCTTCTGCACCGCCAGCCCCTTGAATGGCGCCTGGCACACAGGAAGGGCACCATAAACACTTCATGAATAAACAGAGGAACGAATCAAAGAGTCTAAAAATGTGCTGTGAAAGGTGAAGAGGACAAGAAAGGGAAACTGAGGCAGAAGTCTGAAAAGATACACTGAGATTCCCTGAAGTACACATACCAGTGACAACAATCCCCAGGCATAGCCTGACCTTGCCAGTACTCATCCTGAAGACTTGACTGAGTGGAGTCAAATGAACTTCCCAACCCTACTACTTCCCAGATGTGTGAGACGCCACCTCCAGGAACCCCCCTCCATTCCACAAAGCACACATCTCTGACCTCTTAAAAGAGAAAAAGGTTTTTTATGTGTTATGTGTGTGGGGGGGTGGTATGTGTACCTTGTGTGTGCAGTGCACACAGAGGCCAGAAGAGGGCACCACATCACTAGAAACTGAAGTTACACATGGTTCTGAGCCACCATGCGGATGATGAGAAATTTGAGATCAGGAAAAGCTAGGGAAGAAAGGCAGTTTTCTCTCCCTCTCTTGTCCTCAGACTTTTGCCTCAGTTTCACCTCCTCTTTCTATCCACCTTTAACAAATACATTCTCAGACTTTCACTGACTCATCCCTGCATTTATTCAGAAAGTGGCCAGATGCCACTCATAGGAGTGAGAATGGAGAAGACAATGAAAGACTTGCCTCAAAAAGAAAGTGGACAGCATCCAAGAAGTGAGACCTGAGAAGGCCCTCGGGCATCCATGTGCTCAAGTGACCCAACATACACAAGTACCCACACACAGTCGTGTACACATACACAAACACACACACACATACACACACAGTGGGTTTGCTTTGGGATGGCAGAAGGAACCTCCATGCTACAGCTCATCCTTACCAGTGATAAACTGTTCCAGCCTCCTGCTCATTGCAGGCATTTGGTAAGCTTATCTAGGGAAGGGCTCAAAAGCCAATGTATCCTGGTGTGTCATCTAGCTAGGCACAGAGCTCTTAGTTGAGACCCCACCCACTCCTTAGCACCTCCTGCCCATTGGGCAAAAGAGCAAAATATTAAACTATATAAAATGAGATTTAGAGCCTCATGCATATGTCTCTGCAAGTAGAGGATTCTCCAAATCTGTCAATATTGCTACCCACACCCTCTGTGACACCCTCTGGGTTTTTGAGGATAGGAGCAGAAGGCACATGAACACGGATGAAGGAATTTCAGCTTCTCAGGCCAAAGGATGCTAAGCAGCTGCCCTGGCTCCAAGGCCATCTGTCATTGTCTTGGTCTATGACCATCTAATGCCCACCCCATCCTCACTGGAGGCTGTGTTCCTTGTTCAGTAAAGAAGAATGGTCCGGATTGACCTAAGAAGGAGCCCCTTTGAGCGTTAGTGTCCTGGGATTTCAACATCCACCCGAGCAGGAAGGGAGAGATGGGCCACACATAACTCCTCTTCAGTGCCTCCTCACACCTCACCTGCATGTCTCTGTCAGGGCATAGCTGTTCCCTCAATAACCTTTTTCTATGCTGCTTTTGTTACACAGCACAGGCCTCTGCAGGAAACCCTTGTGTCCTAACCAGGGTCGCAATTGCTGTGATGACTAAAGCAGCTTGGGGAGGAAAGGGTTTACGTGGCTTACACTTCCACATCACTGTCTATCACTGAAGGAAGTCAGGGCAGGAACTCAAACAGGACAGGAACCCAGAGGCAAGAACTGATGCAGAGGCCATGGAGGGTGTTGCTTACTGACTTGCTCAATTTGCTTTCTTATAGAACCCAGGACCAGCAGCCCAGGGGTGGTTTCACCCATCCCGTGGGCTGGACTCTCTCCCATCAATCGCTAAGAAAATGTCTTATAGGCTTGCCTACAGCTGGCTCTTCTGGCGTCATCAGATAACACTAGCTTGTGTAAAGTTGAGGTAATACGGGCCAGCCCATCTCTTGGCTCATCTCACTTACTCCTCACACGGTTCTGGTGAGGCTAAGCTTGGTGTGTCTGTCATTCACAAACTCTCTCAGCTGCCAGTAACAAGAAGCCTGGCTACCCGCGGTTGACACCAAGGACATTCTTAACAAGGAAAGAATTGGTCTAGCTTCTCAATGACATCATCAAGAATCTCAGTCCCTCTGCCTTTCTGATCTGCCATGTTCAGAGTGACTGTTTCCATTCACAAATGTGTTGCCTGCCTCATGGTTACAACATGGTTGTCATGGATCCAAATGCCACAAGCCACACACAACAGCCTCCAATAGGAGAGGACAATAAAGAGAGAAAAGGATCTCTTCCAGACACTATTGCCTCCTGTGTAGGAGGAGAAAAATTATTCCAGAATTCTCTAAGCTAACTTTCAGTTTATCCTACTAACCAAATTTTAGTAACATGGCTACCTTTGGCTGCCTAGGGAGGGGTAGGGGTGAGGATATGTTTGGTTTGGCTCATCTCAGTATTGAGAGGCAGGTGTGAAAATGAGAAACAATCATGGCCACTGTAAGAGGAACCAGCAATAGCTGCCATACCATGTGTTACCATTTAAGACACAGAGAGGCTGAGCAATTTTACCCAAGGTCACACAGCAAACAAGTGCCAGATCTATAAATATAGTTATGCCCAACTCCAAAGTCTGCGCTGTTCTTCCTAACCTTCAGCTCATGTCCTACACACTAAATGAACCTCTCAATGGGGCCAAATTCATAGATAATGAGTAGAATTTTCTAGGATAGAGGATGAGGCTCTCAAGGCCAGCTTACAAAGCTGATGGCCAGAGAATATGTCACACCAGAATTTCTGTGACTATGAGAAAATGCCTGAGGACAATTCAACATAAGCACAGAAAGGTTTGTTTCTGGCTCCCAGGTTTGGAGAGCATGGGTGTTGAATTTACCATCCCTTGGCTCTGTTGTTTGGCTACTCATGGTTACCATGGTTACTACTAAGCAGCCAAAAGAGGAAGAAGAGGGATCTGGGATTTCATTCTTCCTTTTAAAGCCATGTGGCCAATGACTTAATGATGTGAAATTCCCCTCTGTATGCTGTGAATACCATTGGTTAATAAAGAAACTGGCTTTGCCTGATAGGGTAAAATAGAGCTAGGCAGGGAAAACTAAACTGAATGCTGGGAGAAAGAAGGGCAGAGTCAGGGAGAAGCCATGGAGCCGCTGCCAGAGACAGACACACCCGAACCTTGCCGGTAGGCCATGAGCTTTGTGGTAAAATATAAAATAATGGAAATAGGTTAAAATAAGATGTAAAAGCTAACCAATAAGAAGTTAGAGCTAATAGGCCAAGCAGTAATTTAATTAATGCAATTTCTGTGTGGTTATTTCGGGAGTCTGCAGCCAGGAAATGAACAAGTGGCCTCCTACAACAACTTAACTCTCTCCCCATAGGCTCTACCTCTTAAAGGTCCCAGCACTTCTCAAAAGCCCCACTATCTGGTGACTAAGCCTTTGACACAGGAAGCTTTGAAGACAGTCTAGGTAGAAACCACAAAAAAGAGACAGGAAGTGGAGCCGGAAGGCAAGGGTATTCTATGCAGAGCCCTAGGAAGAGACCTAAAGGATGCTTTCTTCATCCTCCACCCTCAGGGAGTATGGTGAGGATGCAGTATCAGGAGGCAGGAACCTTGGGATGTCTGGTCCATCCTGGGCCAGGGCTTCCTCCACATAGGCACATGGCCTTTTAATGATGGATAATGGTGTTTTGCATTTAAATGGGGACTCCCCTCAGTAGCCATCTAAAGACAGTGGAGGGGGAATCTGAGGAGCTGGGCTGAAACAGAGACCCCGGGACCCTTGTAGCCATTGTGGTCCTCACAGGCAGTTCCTTGCACCTCTTTGGAAGAGAACTGAACTAAGTAGCACCTTGCCATCACTCTAGAAAGTTCCACTGAATAGTCCTCATATGCAGAGGGACTGGGAGAAAGGTTGGGTTCCCCAGAGAAAAATCAAGATGGAAGGTGGAAGATACCAGACTTTTCTGCAACTCCCTCTATGGATGGAAGCTCGCGTCTTCTCCCAGAGGACGTGACAATTATAAGCAATTTCATAAACACAAAATCCTGCTTAGAGTTCCGGAGGGGTTGCAGGCTTCTGGAAGGCAAACAGTGAGCAATGACCCTGGTTCTGCATGATGTTCAGGGAATTTCAGCAAGGGGACCTGGGGACCTTGATTTGAAAGCCACTGTTGCCTGGGAGCCGGTCTCCAGGGCCTCTTTTATTCTCTACCCGATGCCCTTAGTCTGGGAAGGAGAAGAATTTGTCTCCACTCCTAATTATGGGTTAAGACATAAATGATGCAAATATTATGCTAAATAAGTCCCCTTAAAATAGCAGAGAGCAAAGTCTGCATTAGAGGCCCTGTCCTTCCCATCTGCATGAGTTGGATGCCTCCCCTCCCATCCCTGTTGTTGGTGCTAGTCTAAATCCCTGAAGGAGGCACCTCCCTGTCCACGGTGGGGTGGGGGAGGGGCATGGCTGATTGCCTACAGATGGTTAATATTTATACACCCAGAGAGCCTGGAGGGGGGCTAAGTCCTCCTGAAGAACTCTGGGGATGTGAGGTTCCTTGACTGAGGGACTAGGAAGGTGTGGGGAATGGAGGAAGGAAGGGAGAAAGGGGATGTTGGGTTGCTGGTCTAGCTTCCTTTCTGTTGCTTTGATAAAACACCCTGACCCCGAGGAACTGAGGAAAAGGAAGGGTTTCTTTAGCTTATACTTCCAGGTCACGGTCCATCACTGAAAGAAGTCAGGGCAAGGACTCAAGATAGGAGCCTAAGGTCTGTGGATTAAAAGATGTCCCTCGGTTTACTTATCTAAAAATGGGAAGAAAACTGGTAAGATTGAACAGAGCCCCTTCACAGTGGACATAGGCAAGCTCTCACTGGTCCCTAGTGGAAGAAATACCACTTGGCCTGTATATATGAGACTGGAGAGTCCACCTTGGTTGCTGCCCACTCGACTGTGAATCTGAATCTTGCAAGCGTAGAAAGAAATGTAACAAGATAGTCAACAACAGACCTCAACCTCTGCTGTCACCAGAGGCAAAAATATTATATTTGGATTTAGCTGTTGTCAAAAACTTTGTCATTGTGGGTAGAAACTGGGAAAGGAGTTTCACTTACCCAACAGTCTCAGTGGGTCAAGATGCAGACAAGACTCTGAGAGGAAGGCCCCTCGCCAAGCACCCACCAAGGACCAGCTGGACACAAAGTCCAGCCACTAACTCTTCCCTTCCATTAAAAGTCAGAGCACGGGCGGCTGTGGAGATGGCTCAGCTGGGAGAGAGCTTGCTGAGCAACCATGAGATCCCGAGATCAAGCCCCCAAGCCCCCAAGAATGCTGGGCACAAAGGAACGAGCTTGCAGTTCCAGTGCTGGAGAGGCTAAAACATGTGGGTCCCTACGGCTCACACCTGCCCTGAGTCGGCCAAGCTGAACTTCAGTAAAAGTGAGGGCCAGAGCGCTGGCTCTGCATCACCAGCGGTTCTTGCAGAGGACCCGGTTTGTTTGCCAGCACCCACGTGACCGCTTACAGTCAGCACCCACGTGGCTGCTTACAGCCATTGGTAACACCAGTTCAGGGGACTGAATGCCCTCTTCTGCCTCCACAGGCACCAAGCACACCAGACTACACAAAGTCCTTCCCGGCCCGCATACCCTGCCCCTTTGGGGTTGCCCAATGCCGTGTTGTGCTCAACAAGGGCACTCATCAGGTCAGCGGCATTAGACATTCCATTATAGTGAGTTTACAAAGTTTGATATACTCCATGAACTTGTGAGATCAGCCACCCCCACCCCAGGAGATACCGTGCAGTTTGATCTCCAATCAACCTGTCTTTCTACACTCAGAGTGTCCAGTTTAATGGTCCCTCTTGTGCCCTCACTCGTACTTACAAAACATTAAGTAGCTAACTCCTCAGAAAGAAACTGCAGTCAAAATGGGAAAAAGAGGAAGGTGTCCATTTTCAAGTTAGTCTACAAGCAACAAAGAGCTATCATATACCAAGAGTTCTGGGGAATCAACAACGTAAAAGTAAAACATTAATAAAAGAAAATTAACAAAAGGTAGAAACAAATAATTCTCAGTAGAATAAATACATTTACCTACTAAACTTTGGATTTTAAAAAAAAGCCTTTCTAGTAATAATTTTTAAAAAAGGATTATAAGTGGAAACAAAGACATACCACATACCAGTCTTAAAATCTATTCAACCAGGAGAGACAAAAATAGAAAGGAAAGAAAAAAGAAAAAGCATTCTTCCATCCTGGCCAGGGTGAGGGAACTGTTCTCAGCATGGTGGAGGGATGTGAATTAGTTCCACCTTTCTAGAAAGCAATTTGGCAGAATAATCCCAATTATGTTAAAAATATATATGCATATGCATTTCGGCATATAAAAAAGACCGGGTAGATATAAAACAAATGTTAACAGCAATTTCCTTCGTGTAATAAGATTAGGGTGATTTTTATTTTCTCCTTTATGCTTTTTCCGTAGTTTCCAAATTTTCACACTGAATACGAATCACTTGCATAACGAGGAAGAAAAGAAAACAATGAAAATGGGGTGTTTTTAAAAACCTTGTTATGTCCTTTTGAAACGTACTTCTCTTGATATTTATTTATATTTTTACTGTTTTCACTGCAGAATGCTTGGTTTTGCTGAGCTTTTTTTTTTTTTTAAGAGTTTTGTGCTTCATCCCGAGAGTCAGCCAATAAAAGAAACAGGTTATTGCAGTCTTTGTGTGTGGGGGGGGGGAGAGAAAGAAAGAGAGGGAGAGAGAGAGAGAGAGAGAGAGAGAGAGAGAGAGAGAGAGAGAGAGAATACCTGCTCTGTCCTCAGCAGGTTCCTGTGATTTGGGAACCTTACCCTTTCCTGGATGGTGACCTTGGAGGGCCTTTACTGAGGTCTAGACCTGGTATTTTGAGCAGAGATGAGCGTTCATTCCCTCCTATACAACATGCTGTGATAATTACTTTCAACTTGACTGGATTTAGAACCACCTAGGAGACACAACCTTTGAGTATGTTTAACCTAGAAGAAAAGTCCCACCTTCAATTTGTGTGGCACCACCCCATGGACTGGGGATCCCTGACTAAGGAGAATAAGAAGAAAGTAAATGAGCTGAGCATCACTATGCACCGGTGTGTGTGCTGTGTGACTCTTCCTGGAAAGATGAGAGCAAGCATCCATTCTCTCCAGAAAGCGCACTAAGGACCATTCCACCCAAGCCTAACTTAGTGAGGCCCTGAGTCTACTGGGGCTACTCACAAGAGTATAGGAGACAGACACAGGAGCATGAGTGACTCAAAGACAGATACAGACCCCAAAAGGCCACCCCTGCATGGCTAATCAGAGATCCTCCTTGACCCAACAATTGTTGCTACTGATAAAACCTTGAGGAGGGAACTTGTTAATCTTACAAATTTCAGGAACTTCCTGGACCTTGTGAGTTTGTTGACCTCCTAAGCCTTACAGGTTTTATCTTCTTCCTAGGTCTTAATGAGCCTCCCTCCAGGTCTGAATGTTACAATGTGAAGGAAAGAGTCACACCATGCTCTTGATTCCCTATTGCAGACATACTGTGACCCTGTGTCTCAGAGTCCTGCCACCATGTCTTCCCCATTCAAACTGTGAGCCAAAATGAACCCTTCTTTCCAGGGGCTATAGAAGTAGCTTAGTGGGAAAAGTGTTTGTGTTCAAATCCCCAGCACCCTTGTATATTCTGGGTGTGACAGCACTCACTTATAATTCTGGCACTAGTGGCTGAAGACTGGTGGGTTCTGCTGGGTATTCACTAGCCAGTTAGATTAACTAAAATAGCCAGGTTTGGTGAGAGATGCTGTCTCAAAAAACAAAGTGGAGAGAGATTGAGAAAGACAGCCCACATACTCCTGGATTAGTGAGCATCGATCAACCCCTCATGCCCACCAAAACTCTCTTCTTTAAGTTGTCAGGTATTTTGTCATAGCAACATAGCATCATCCATCCATCCATCCATCCATCCATCCATTCATCCATCCATCCTCTATCCATCCATCCATCCATCCTCCATCCATCCATCTACTATCCATCCATCATCGATCCTCCATTCATCCATCTACTATCAATCCACCATCCATCCATCCATCTATCCATCCATCCATCATCCATGCATCTACTATCCATCCATCCATCTACTATCCATCCATCTACTATCCATCCATCCATCCATCCATCCACCCATCCACCCATCCATCCATCCTCCATCCATCCTCCATCCATCCACCCATCCATCCATCCTCCATCCATCCTCCATCCATCCTCCATCCATCCATCCATCCTCCATCCTCCATCCATCCACCCATCCATCCATCCTCCATCCTCCATCCATCCTCCATCCATCCTCCACCCATCCATCCATCCATCCATCCTCCATCCTCCATCCATCATCCATCCATCCATCTATCCTCCATCCATCCTCCATCCTCCATCCATCCATCCACCCCACGTCTCCCCAGATTAACTATTGCATCATCTCCCACTGTCAAGACACATGAAACCTTGGGAGTCATGGCGGTACATTGATCATGGAAAAAAGTGTGAGAACCATCTAAATGTCTGTGAGCTCCACTACCTAGTCATCAACAGGCTGGGGAGAGGCAAGTCCTCCTGAAAATGCCCCAGTGGGTAGACTTTACCTGCTAATGTGTACAGAACAGAAGTCTGTCTTTGGTCTCTTTTCTGATATTCCCCAATTCCAGGTTAGGTGTTGGACACTTATTCCTCAAGGTCAGAGGTATTCTCAGTCAATCCCCCAAGATCTGGGGTTCCCAATGTTCCTTGGTTCCACTATCCCACTCTTATTATTGCCAATACAACCACCTAATATTCCCAAACTGACTAGACACTCAGCCCTTGTGCCAATCTGCCTATCCTGGGGTGAGGTCTTCAGTCTGAGAGACACATCTGTCCTGTCTCTTGCTCCTGCTAAGGGAGGATAGGAGACTCAGCCCGTCATCCACTGCAGTGACTTTCTCTAGTTTTTGCTATGATGACCTGACCATGTGCTGCAAAGCCCCATCCAAGGGGCTTCTGATGATGCCACTTACTCCTGCTCATAAAGCCACTTAGGTAAGCCAGTCAAAGCCAGACCAAGCCAGCCACATGTGCACATTATATCCTAATATTCTAGGAGATGACAGCAGTGGTCCTCACTTTATGGATGAGATGCTTACCAATGTTTGAAAGCACACATCTTGTTTTGGCCTCCAAGGAGGAAGAAAAGAAGACCAATCAACCTGCATTGGCTACGGCCTCCCTTCCCTTTAGCTTTTCTTTCTATGGAGGAAACTGAGACCCACTATCCTCTCCCTAGGTTGTTTTCTCCATATCCATAAACTACGCCACATGTTCAAAGACCGCTTCCAAACCCTTGTCTCCAGACTTCTCAGCTGCATACTCACATGAACTGCAGACTCACTCTCCATACCACTCATGTTCACCCTCTTCCTGGATGTGTTACATCACAATGGTTCTCTGAAATGCAGACAGAACTCAGTACATCCAGGCTCGACCGGCAAGTCCTCTATTCCAACCCGCCCTAGCTCCAGTGACCACTCATTCCCCAAGTCCCCAGATGTCATTCTTACCATTCTCCCTCCACCCTCCTTCCTCTCCTCCTCTTCTTTCCCTCTCCCTTCCCCTCCTCTCTTTCTCTTCTCTCTCTGTACCATCCTTTCTCCCTCCCCATCCTCTTTCCTCCTTCCTTCCCCCTTCCTCCTTCCACGCTCCATTTTCACCTCCTCTCTTCTTTTCTCTCCTATCTCTCCTTTCCTCTTGTCCCTTCTCCTTCCCGTTCCCTGTCCTTCCCCAGCCTATTATTGGGCTCTAATTGGCAGTCACCTCCCGAATATGCCACACCTGTCCTTACTAGTCTCCCCACCCACACCACCCTGGTCAAAAGAGAGTTTCATCTCTCCTGCGGCTGGTAGCACTTAGCACCTTCCTGACTCTATTCTTCCCTAAGTTTTAAACCAATTTTTCTCAAAACACATTGTGCTATTGTCTCTGTCTTAAATCCCCTTAAATGATTTCCGAGGGTTCTTCAGAGGAAGGACCAAGGTTTTCATCTTAGCTCAGAGGACCTTGCAGCAGGCATATGGAAGCTGCCTTCCGGAACCTTCTGCCCGTCATGCTCCTCCTATCAGCCACTCTCCCCTCCTTTCAGTGCTTTGAACGTCTCACGTAAACCTTGGCTTGGGACACTGTTTTCCAGAAGTCTGGTCTCTCCCTTGTGTGTCAAATCTAATGTCCATGCTTTTAACTCCCTGGCCCAGCCCATGTGTCCCTGTGTCTTTGCACAGATGCAAATATGTCCTTCACAGCAGTGCCTCCGTTTAAAGTCACAGACTGCAACGTGATGGCTTCATCTGTCTCCTCCACTCAAACCATATGGTCCCTGGGGACCAGCGCTATGCAACATTATTGTCTGCCATTCAAGACTATGGTCCTCATTCTTGTGTAAGTCAAAGTGGAGACACGGTATTCACTTCCCTAATTTCTTTCTGCAGGAGACATGGGTGGCAGCAGGAATCTAAGATCAGCCACTGTGAGCATCACTCCACCTAGAGCCATAAAATGCAAAGATTTGGGATTATCAAACTACAGTGTGCTTTCTGGGGGAAACACTTTCCAATCTTGCTAAAAGAATCTCTTCAGTTAAGAACAATTTCACTGACTATAAAGCCTCACGAAGCTCGGAGAGCAGTGAAAGCTTGGCAAGTATCTGCTTGCTTGAGAGGGAATCCTGTCCAGACACAAGAAGCACCATACTCACAATGCACTGCAGCAGACTCATGTCTACATAATATACCTATTTCTGATGCTGACTGGTTAAGAGACGGGCATCTTCAAAGATGATCCAATCAGATTCTACTACCTGGGCACACAGCTTCAGAACTAAAACACTCTGGGTTCTGATGTCCAACAGCCTGGATCTGTCCTCGGAGATGACGTGTAGGACAAAAGGTGAGCTTCCTTGCTGCTTTCTGGCTTCTCCTTCAACCTCTGCAGCCCTCACACGAACACCTGCCCTGGGATTCCATGGCTCCCGCCATCACCCTCCCAACAATGCCCTTCTAAATTTCCTAGGTGGAATGCATTTCTGCAGCTTGCACCCAGAGCCAGGGGAACAGATGCAGCAACCTTGTTCCCACACAAATGCCTGCCTGGAGTGGTTTTCCCTACGGTCCTAGAAGTCCCACACCCTCTTTGTCCCTTCCTTCTAATGCCCCTGACTTTTAAGTCCTTCTAAAATATACATATCTATTAGGATACAGAAGTGCAATATACAAGTGCTTTAACATTCTCCTTGGTATTTTCTTTCTGGAATAACATAGGGCTTTTGGAAACTCCCTACACAATATAGCCAGCCAAAAGCAGAAGGATGCTGTAAGTTGTAAAGACAAAAAAAAAAAAAAAAAAAAAAAACAGTTCAGAGAAACTAGTCACAATGCACAGAACCTGCTCAGCCAAGAGCTTCAGGCTCATGCAGAGAGGCCTCACTGAGACACACAGAAATTGCAATGCTTCCCGATGAGTAGAATAGTCCCTTGACTGACTTTCTGGGGACTATACAACCAGACTTCTGAGGCTAAGAGACCTGGCCACAAATCCTCTCTTGACCACTGTTAGCTGTGTGGCCATAGGCAAACCACAACTGCCTCTCTGAGCCTTTTCTATAGAAATGACAGGACCAGCTATAATAGGTGATATCGGAGACTGCAGGAGCAAGTTGAGGCTTGCAGATGTCCCCTGTCTGTGCGTCTTCCTCCCATCCCTTTCTGTAGCCCATTATGTCCCCGTCCTCCCCAAGACTCCATTCAACTGTCACTCCTGGCCATGCTTTCCCTGTCCTTTACTGCCTGGTAAGGCTGCCCTGACCATGTGCGCCCCTGCACACACCACTCACCAGTATAGGGTGGGCTTGCTGGTTGTGAGAGGCCAGCTGCAACCAACATGAGGAAGCATGGGAGCGAACTGGAAGGCTATCAGAACTCAGACGCCATGGTGGACTGGAAATGGGGCCATGTGGCAAGGGGCACACTGAGAAGTAGAACCTGAGCGAGACACCCCCGAAGAGATGGGAGTGGAGGTTCTCCCGCCCCAGACACACGCAGGACCCTGTCTCTGCACAGAGTGTGTGCTGAACTGGCCTTGTTTGGGGGAACAAGCCCATTCTGCAACCAGTTGTGACCCCACAATGCCATTTGTCATGGGAACTGGTTACCCCAGTAAAACCTCTGGCCTGGAAAGCGAGAGTGGGTGCTGGTCAGTGATTCAGCCAGGGACCCCATCTCAGTTGTGCATCGAGACTCTAACACTGTGTTCGTGTCTCATGAAACTGGCTCAGTGAAGGATGGATGGATGATGGGTGGGTGAACGGATGGCTGGTAGAGAAGATGTACGGTGAGTGGTACCCAGGGGCCAACTGGGGCTCAAGGAATGGCCTTGGGAGGTGGTGCTGAGCGGGGGAATAGGTTTAGGAGTTGTGCAGGGGTGAGTCAGACTTAACTCGGAAAATCTGTGGACGTCAGTGTGTTTCTTTAGAAAATGCTGATAGTCAGCATCTTCGTTGAGTGTACTGTCAGGATCGCGGGTTTAAATAAAGGATTTGTGCCGCATCTGGGGCACAGCACATGCTCAGAAACCACGGTCAACATCCAGAACCTAGGACACTGTTGTGGCGGAGGCGGGGGTGGCCTGCTAACTTAGGGAGGATCACTGTCCTGTGGGGTCCCGTGGGGACCCCTAGACAAGCAAGGGGAGGGGACTTTACCTTAGAGGAGCTCAGAGTTGACCTAAGAAGATGGATAATTTCTCAGCTGGGCCAAAGTGTGAAAGTCATGTTTATAACCCTGTGAAGAGGTTGGAGAAATGGCTCAATGGGTAACACACTTGAGCATACAGACCTGAGTTTAATCCCAAAAACCCACATAAAAACACTGGGCATCGTGCCTCATGCTTGCAATCCCAGTTCTGGGCAGGCAGAGACAGGGAGAGATCTCTGGGATTTCCTGGCCAACCAACCAAACCTACTTGGTTAGTTTTAATAAGAACTCTGTCTCAAACAATAAAACAAAACAGCTGTCCTCTGGCCTCTACACACACACGCACACACATGCACACAAAGTAAAGAGAAGCCTATTGAAAGAGGACACGACCACTGATCTAATTAATTCCATTTCACGTTCCTATGATCTGCTCGCTTCCGAGTTATTCTTTCCTCCTTGTACCTTAAACTCCTGGGTCACAAGATAAACATCTCTGCAGTGGAGATTAGAAAAAGAAAAAAAAAATCCCCATCTGCAAGTATCAGGAATTTCTTTGACACCAACAGGGCTTCTGTACAACCAACCCTAGCATGATGAGTCTCGCCACAGCATGGCTGGACCTGCAGCCATGAGGACACCCCCACTTTGGTCCTGGCCCTCCCTCTTCTCGCTGTAGCCCCAGAACTCTCTTCGGCACCTATGAGACAGACCTTAGGTTAGTCAGCTTCTGCCTTCTTCCCAGCAAGCGCGCACCCCTTTCCTGCCTTACCGTTGCCATTCTCCTCTTTGTTCCTGGACCTGGTCCACTGGGATCCCCAAAGCCTAACTCCAGGAAAATGAAGGTGAAACCAGCGCGGCCAGTAAAAGTGCACATGGGAAGAAGCAAATGTTAATACGGTCGGGGCTGTCTTACTGGATTTGCTACTAGCTATGGTGAGTAAGCGGCGCGTCGGACCCCGGTTCTTGAGAGGACTCTGAGAAAGTTCGCACTGTTGAAACTTGAGCTTGGTCTAGGAGAATAGTGATGAGGAGGAAGAACATCACAGGCAAAGACCTTCCAGATCGGACATGGAAGCCTGAATTGTCGAGTCTTCAACAAGGATCTCTGTCAGCTCCAACTGCTAGAAACAAACGCCATGAAGTCTGGAGACAGAGTTCCAAGGTCCGGCTTCAGCATGCTGGGCTCTTCCTGACTTGGGGATGGCTACCTTCCTGCTGCATTCTCTGTGCGCTGGCATGAGAATTCAGGCTTCCTCCTCTTCACATAAGGGTCACCCTGGAGCCACACCCTCATGACCTCATCTACGTCTTCCAAATAATTTATATTTGGATCAGGATTCGCTCTGTACAGGTGGGGTGTAGACGGTCAGGACATGACAATGACACCCGTGGCAAGGCACGAGAAGGAAGGAAAGGTAATATTTTGC